>NC_000067.6:153304970-153604970 GCF_000001635.26 Mus musculus | reverse complement strand
TTTTTTATAAAAACACCCATACAAAAGAAACTGTAAATCACTACTAAACAGTAGCATTTGCCATAAGTAAATAGTTCCCCTACCCGGGAGGTTAAACACACCTTTAATCCTAGCACTCTGGAAGCAGAGGCAGGCTGATCTCTATGAGTTCAAGGCCAGCCTGCTCTAGAGATCGAGTTCCAGGACAAGCAGGGCTACACATAGAAACCCTATCTGAAAAAAAAATTTTTTTAAATCTCCCCTAAATATAATCCCACTATTAATTTTAAATGGCACACATGCATCACCTAAGGCCAATTACCACTAAGTAGGAAATACTGGGTTAAGGGCCCATCTAAAAAGTACCTGCTAAAACATGAGTATCAGAGAGAGGATAGAGAGCACACACAGAGTTAGCTGTGAGCATCACATGAACAGGAGACTGCTCCCAGACAAGGGTTCTCATCCTCACTAGACGGAAGAAACACAAATGACCTAAGAAGCAGTTTCCAAATCCAAGTCTCTGGTCTCACACAAGATTTAGCAGAATGGGCGTGGACCATGGTATCTGTTTTCCTAAGCTCCTCGGGCAATTAGGATGATGAGTCAGCAAAGCAAACTTCAGGTGACTCTGGGAGGGCCAGCAAGAATGGCTTATAGGTAAAGGTGCTTCCCACCAAGTATGGAGACCTAAACTTGATCCCCAGGACCCACATGGTAGAAGGAAGGAAGGTCGACTCCTGCCAGATGTCCTCTGAACACAGTGTGTGTGTGGGAATCTGAGCCACAGTTAGCTCCATCAATGTTCTGGGGATTGCAGTATCCAGATAAACACAGCCTAACACAGCGATCATTCCACATAAATGCAGCAACAAAATCAGTCCTCTGTGGATAATTGTAAATAAACCACACAGCCCTAGAGAGGGGTGTTTTTCCTCTTTCACAAAAGATAAACAGGGCATGTGTTTTTTTCTTTTGGATAGGGGAGGCTGTACAAATGTCTACTTAGTCATGAAAAAGCTATCAAAGAGATAAGACCTTGAAGGTTGGTGTAAAAAGGAAGCAGAGTGGCTGTGGATTGCTTTCCAGTAGAATGGAGTGAATCAGGACAGGCCTCATAGGGATAAGAGAATTCCTAAGCCAGGCAGTGGTAGCACACACCTTTAATCCCAGCACTCGGGAGGTAGAGGCAGGTGGATCTTTATAAGTTTGAGGCCAGCCTGGTCTACTGGTCTTCAGGGCGAGTTCCAGGACAACCAGGGCCACAAAGAAACCCTATCTTGGGGGGGGGATAATTTCCAACAAAAATCCTCCAATAAAGTCTTCTCTGTCCATAGAACAAGCAGGAGGCAGACTTCAGCTGGAGCCTGTCTTGAATTTAATATGTTTTCTGGAACACATTTCTCTCACAACAAATACTGTAGATGACTGTGCAGTCAGCTTCTACTATACCCTCTAATGGCCCTTGCCTCCATGTAATTTTTGCTTGTTATTCAGCTTTCTGTTGCTATAATAGAGACCCGAGGGCCGGCCAGATAGCTCAGTGGGCAACGCATTCACTACACAATCCTCATGGTCTGAGTCTGATGCCCAGAAGGTGACTACACAAAACTGTTCTCTGATCCCCACATGCTCACCATCACACACACACACACACACACACACACACACACACACACACACACACACCACATACACAAAATAACAATTTCTTTAAGCGTCAAGAAATCAAGGCTATAAACAGGAAAGGTTTAAATGACTCACAGTTTTAAAGCTTCCAGATTGTCCTGGGTCTGTGATGATACATCATGGCAGAAATGGACAGAGGAACGAATCTGCTCACCTTATGACCAAGAGGCAGAAGAGAAGGCAAGCAAAGATTGAGGGCCCTCAATCCCCTTCTGAGGGTTGTGCCCTCAGAGACAGGAAGACCTCCCAGGGGGCATCTAAACCCTCTACCACTTCCTAACTGTGTCACAAGCAAGCTTCCACCTTTGAACCTCTGGAGGATACTTAAGATACAAACTATAGCTGTGACTCTGGAATCCTCTTTACTGTGGCATGGACGGAAGACATTGACTTGTTTTTAGATCACAGAACACAATAAAAGGGTTACAAGTTCTAATACTGTGGCCAGCATCCTGCTCAACTAGCTCTCCCTTCTCCGGTTCTTTCTGCTTGCTCACTTTGACAAACCTATCTTCCACATCATGTGATAGGCTGCAGAGAAGCTGGTGTGACAACGGACCACGGGAAGCACATTACTTCCTGTGCAATAGACTAAATTACTTTAAAGCTTGAGCCTCAGCCAACAGAAAAGTATTCTCTCAGCTCTGGAAGCCAGGAAGATAGAAATCCATTCCTCTTCAGCAAGATCAAGATGCTGACAAGGTTGCTTTGTGGGGGCGGGGGGAGCCTCTAGGGTACTTTTGCTTTTTTAGCCTTCAAGTGTCCGTCCACACCCTGACACTCATGGCTCCAACTCTCCAGTCTCTTCCTTTGTAGTCGCGTCACCTCCCTTCTGTATCTAATCGCCCTCTGCCTCCCACATAAGGCCACTTCTGGCAGAGAAGAACCCTCTCCGATGGTTCAAAGTACTTTCCTCATCTCAAAAGCATTAGCACGAGGCTTAGGCTGTGCTCGGTGGAAATGCACTTGCCTGGTATCACAACGGCATGGCTTCTATCGTCAGCACAAAAATAATTGTCATCTCATTCTTTAAAAAAAAAAAAATCCTACATGATAGCATGGTGGCACATGTATTTACTGCAGCAAGAAGACCCTTTTTTAAATACAGCCATTAAAGACGCCATTCCCACAGTGCAGAGATTAGCCCTGCTATCTTTGGAAGTCATTATCCAGGAGCCTGCCATGGTTCCTGGCCAATAGGCGGGAACAAAGGCTGTCCAGTACCACTGAGAGCTCGGAAGCAGATGGATCCCCTGGAATTGACTGCATCCAGCAGCATCTTCAGCCACAACACCACAGAACCACACTAAGCAATACTCAGATTCTTGACCCAGAAAAACTAAAACATATTTATTATTTTTTTTAAGCAACTAAGTGTTGGGAAATTTTGTTACACAATAGCAGATAACTAATAACCGCTTTGCTCAAGGTTCATACAAAGCTAATGCTTTATGTATACATTGTATTACAAGAATACAGGGAGGGGGAGGGGATAGGGGATTTTTGGAGGGGAAACTAGGAAAGGGGATAACATTTGAAATGTAAATTAAAAAAATATCTAGTTAAAAAAAAAAAAAAAGACTTGCCGGGGCGGTGGTGGTGTAACCTTTAATCCCAGCACTCGGGAGGCAGAGACAGGTGGATTTCTGAGTTCGAGGCCAGCCTGGTCTACAGAGTGAGTTCCAGGACAGCCAGGGCTACACAGAGAAACCCTGTCTCGAAAAACAAAATAAAACAAAAACAAAAACAACCCCCCCCCAAAAATTAAGAAAACAAACAAACAAAAAGAATACAAGCTACAGAATTAGAAAAAGCCCACACACTGGGCCTATCTAAGTGAGTTGGCTTAACTTCTCTGTCCTTTGCTCTGATTTACACTAGGTGGAAATAAGATTTTTCCCATTTTATTGTTGATGATATTGAATAAAAAGATACATGAGTTAAAATACCTACCCAAGACAGGCATGGTGCCATACACCTTTAATCCCAGCACTTGGGAGGCAGAGGCAGGTCAATCTCTGAGTTTAAAGCTACCCTGGTCTACAGAGTTCCTAAACAGTCAGGACTACACAGAGAAATCCTGTCTCAAAAAAAAAAAAAACAAAAAAAAAACAAAAAACGGTATTTGGTGCTTAATAGGGAGTAAGTAAGTGCCTGTGCTAGGCATGGTCCAGCTGTCTGTAATCCCAGATCTTGTGAAATAGAGACAGGAAGACCTTGAGCCCAAGGAATCAATATGTCCAAAAACCAAACCAAAAATAATTCCAAGCTGACTGTCAAGGCTCAGAAGGCTGGGGCCAAAGGACTTCAAGTTCAAGGCCAGCCTAAGCTGTCTCATAGAAACAAAGGAACAAGAGAAGATGGGGAAAAAGGAAAGGATGAAGAAGGCCTGCAGTTTCTTATGGAGCATAAGAAAATACAAATTTAAAAACAAAATAGCATGAAATATATTTTAAAATTATCAGCTTAAAGGGTTTAATGAAACTACACCAACCATGATGGTACACACCTGTAAACACTTGGAGCACAGAGGTAGGCAAATCAGTGTGTGGGGAGGGGGGCGCTAGCCTCGTTTTAACAGTTCCAAGGTAGTCAGAATTACAGAGAGGCCCTGTCTCAGAATAGCACACACATATACACACATACAAATACATGCACATGCACGCACACACATTTTGATGGAACTATAATTTTCTTAGGTCAGATACTCAGTGTTATTTTGAAAAATTAAAAGCATCTAACTCCTGCAATGGGCAGCATGCCCATGGGCCATGCTAACACTGGTGCCCTTTTTGTCCTGGTTAGTTTGGGTTTGGGTTTTGGTGTTTCTCCAACTTAGCACAAGCTAGAGTGATCTGAAAAGAGGAAACCACAAGGAGAAAATGTCTACACAAGATGAGCCTGTAGTCGAGTCTGTGGAGCATTTTCTTAATTAGTGATTGATGTGGGTGGGCCCAGTCCACTGTGGGCGGTGCCATTCCTTTGCAGGTGGTTCTGAGTGTATAAGAAAGTAGGCTGAACAAGCCGCAAAGAGTAAGTCTCTAAGTAGCATTCCTCTGTGATCTCTATGTGAGTTCTTGCCTCCAAGTTCCTGCCTGAGTTTCTGCCCTGGCTTCCCTCAAGGATGCACTGTAATGTTGAAATGTAAACCAAACAAACCCTTCCCTCCCTGAGTTGCTTTGGGTCAGTCTTGATCACAGCAATAGAAAGCAAACTAGAACTCTCGATGTGCAATCATGTAGTTCTGGTACGGAGTCAACAAAATAAAATAAAGCAATCAAAACCAAATTGGTTTAGCTAGAGTCAGACATTTATTGATGGAGAGAGATGATATAAGCACTTAATCTTAATAAGAGCAAAGGAGCAAGGGACCTTGAGACTGAGAGTGAGTCTGGAAAACAGCTCAGAGATTAATGGCAGGTCCTTTGTTTGTGACAGAGCAGAGAGGCCAGGTCAGGAGGCAGTCAGGAGAGACAGTTTCAGAAATACTTTGTGGGTCATGAGGCTGAAGGTTAATGGTAAGGATACTGAACAAGAAGGAAGCGAGAGAACTAAATAAAGAAGGCTCTCTCCCTCCCTCCCTCCCTCCCTTCCTCCCTCCCTTCCTGACTCCGTCTCTCTCCCACAGTCTCCCTCTCCCTCTCTGTTAGAACTACAGGTTCGTTCCTACACTTGCTATGCACTGATGGACTCGCCTCATTCCGAAGTGAAGAATGTTACTGCATCATCTAGCTGTCATGCTGGGCTCTGAAATGATGAATACACTGCTCATGGTCAGAAACCCATCTGGCTTCACCGTCTCCAGGATCAGCACAGTCCTCCTCATTTAGTGGGAGAACTACTGCTTAATGTGTCAGAGAAAAGATGGTGAAGGATGGCTGAGGGACTCTGCACTATTCATTTTCTCACTAACGTGACACCAAGTGGGAGGGGACCGGATCATGAGTACAGAGGCGTAAGAACTCACATCCACTGGATGGGGGATTTAAAGTCACACAGAAAAGTCTGCTCTGTCATAAACTATGCTTAAAATGCATGAAGAGTTAACTTTTCTTTTAACAGAAGAAAATAGAAACTAAATTATTCCTTTTCCATGGTATTATTTATTTACTGGCTTTTTATTTGAAGATTTCCTGTTATCATCAAGTTTTCAGACCTTCAGCTCTTCCATAAGCCTAAAAAGGATTGCTGTGGTGCTCATTTGTGTATACGGAGGCTCTTGTTTTCATTTCTTCTGACCTTGACCTCTGCCAGCCTGCTTCTCCCTCCCACCCAGTCACAGGCTACCAATCCCAAAGCCCTTGCAAGCAGCAGTTACCTGGCAACAGTAACAATCATGTTAACAGGATGAGGCAGGGATGGAAAAGTAGCTGCCTCTTCCTGAATGTAAGTGGGGATCGGAAAGGCTGACAATGGCCCTTTTTTATCAATGGCTTTTCATACACACACACACACACACACACACACACACACACACTCCTTGTCCAAGTCCAACCCTCAATTTCTAAGATTGCCTAGTAAAAATAGCCTCCAGTTGAAGGATTAATAACAGCCCCAAAGATTCATGTGGAATCAAATATTAGGGAGAATCTCCACCACTCTTCCCTTAGCTCAATGCAGAAGGTTTAAGAGCTTCTTGGGGTTTGGTTTTTGGGGGGGAGGGGCTTTGTTTTGTTGGGTTTTGAGACAACATGTCTCAGGCAAGCCAAGCCAGCTTTGCCGTGGAGTCAAAGATAATCTGAACACCTTGATCTTCCTGCCTCTGTCTCCTAGAGAGATTACAGGTGTGTACCACCATGCCTGGTTGAACAGATTAAGAGAAAGTCATTTTGCTTGGATTTATGCAATGCTGAGAATTGAACTCAGGGCTTTCTGCATACATAAGTGCTCCACAAGTGAGCCACATCCCCAGCCTCTACTCTCAAGATCATTTGACCCTAGTTTCAGTCTCTGTGTGCTCTGGTCCCACCCAGTGATGTATTTTGACTACCTAAGTGCCCAACCATAGTAGAATCCTAAATGCTATGTTCTGAGAATTGTCTCAGATCTTGCCTCCATAATCATGAGTGGGCAATTGGCACTGTAAGAGAATGTAGTTAAAGTGACTAATAGACTAGGCTCTGCGGTGAACTCTCGACAGACACATCTGACTTTCAAAACTTCCCTATGTTGTCAGTAAGACAATCAGATGAGGACAACTGAGGTTTAGAACGAGTGACAATGGTCATGTATCTATTAAGAATGGAGCCAGGATTTGAACTCATGTTTTTAACTCCTCTTGTATAAAGATAAAGATAGGAGGTGATGAGGAGCTAAGAGGGAGGCTGGATGATAAGGCAAAGATAGAAATCACCGAACCCCAAGAATGATAAAAATCAATTCTACTAATGCCATCTAATTAATATTCAAAAGTGGGGCTGTATACTAAGACAGCCTCAACCATTTCCTTTAGTACAGGCTTGAAAAATGATGTAAACGTCCCAGGTATTGGGGAATCATTAATGGTTACCTACTACGACCCCTTCTATATTCCTATAACTCAGTAACCAAGACAGATAAGCAATGTGATTATGTGGGTCTTAGAATGATAAACAGAGTCAAGTCTAAACTCTCATCCTCCGTGCATCCACTGTGACCTGGAAGAAGTTAACTAAATGCACAGATCTTTGAGCCTCTATCTTACACAAAGCTCTGACTCAAGATTTAAGGGAATAAGATTACTAAACTCAAGCCATGTCCTGACATGGGTCAGGAGCAAGGGAAACTGCAAGTTCTTTTTTTTTGTATGTTTCTTCTCTATAGATTAGAAGTCTAATGGCAACTTCTTGTGTTTGCTGAGGGCATCAAGATGGCAGCTGTTAAAAGGGACTCGTGAATTAAATCGTACATAGTGTAGAGTTAATGGGTGATCATTGCAAACACAGAACCGTTTAGATAACTCTGACATTACTCTGGTCATTACCTAGGTGCCATGACCTAGGCCACCCTCGTCAACTTTGTTGGGAAAAATCTTCTTGTGCGCTGTCTAAAAGTTGTCTTTACATTATTCATATATTGATTTCTGTACCAGCAGAGTGCTGAGTACTGTCCAGATGTTGGTATTGTTATTCTAATTACTCAGCATCTGCATCATATTCTGTAAATATTCTTCTCCATTATCTTCTGATTGGTTCAAAATACAGTTGGCAGCCTATGGCTGAGGCAGGAGAGGAAAGGCGGGACATCCTGGCAGAGATAGGAATTCTGGGAAAGAACCAGGCAATGGGAGATTCGCCAGCCAGACATGGAGGAAGTCAGATGTATGGGGATTGAATAAGAGCTAACTGGCCACATGGCAAACATGGACTAGGATAAATGAGTTGTTAAGTTATACAAGCTAGCAGGAACAAGCCTAAGCTATAAGGCCTCAACATTCATAAATGTAAGTCTCTGTGTCATTATTCAGAAGCTGAATAACAACTTCCCCTCCCATTATCTACCAGGCACTTTTCTAGGCTGGACAGTCTAAAGTCCCTATCCCAGAGTCCATTGCAGGAGCTCCAATGTAGTTACTCCAGTTATCCCTACTGCATTCAGATCTTTACTTTAAAGTTATAAATAAGTGTGTGGGATGATGGATGTGACCATTAACTTAACCTGATTATTAGACCTTGTATGCATGTGGTCTTCTTGAACTATCTGTTGATTAACCCATTTAAGAGACAGAAATAGCCTCACAAAAACATAGCAAAAATCACTCATAGTGTGCTTTTGTTTGTCTGTGGCTTTTGACAGGTTTTGTTTTGTTTGTCTCTATCAACAGAGAAAGGAAGAATTGACAGAACAAATAAAACAAAACAATGGTATCTTAATGATTATTGCTGTAAAGAGACATCATGATCAAGGCATCTCTTATAAAGGAAAACATGTAATTGGGCCTGGCTTACAGTTTCAGAGCTTCAGTCCGTTATCATCAAGGCAGGAAGCATGGCAGCATCCAGGCAGATACAATGATGGAGACGAAGCTGAGAGTTCTACATCTGGGTCAGAAGGCAGCCAGGAGAAGACTGTCTTCAGGCAATTAGGGCGAGGGTCCCAATGTGCCCACCCCTGCAGTGACACACTTCCTTCAACAAGGCCACACCTCCTAATAGCAGCATTCCCTGGACCAAGCATATTCAAACCATGACAAATGGAGTCTCTGAATGGACTGTTTATCTACTGAAGAGAGTCAACTGTTTTCAGATCCTCTGAATTAAGCATTAGTTAATTCTAACCTACAGTGTCCAACCATACTGATTACAAATCACTATGTATTCAAGATCTTGATCAGGCAACCCTGGTAGACAGAAGTCCATGCACTCATAGTCCTGAAAGTGATTAAAAACAAGTCTTTCATTATTCCCAAGCATTTCATAATTGGCTCCACCAACCAAGTTCGCTTCGACCTTCAATTACTTGAGATTTATGAGATTTTCCTGCATAGATAGGTTCTGCTTTAACTGACAGTACTAAATTAGCTGCCATATTTAATAGGTATTAATGTATAAGTTAAACTACAGGCTAGGCTCTTAGAACAGAGATGGAACCTCTGTTCACTGGGTACTGCAGGTCTCCGTACTGTAAGTTCTGCACTTTGTAGCTTTCCTGGCTTGACTGTACCCTGGCATTGAAGACGTTCCCATTGCCAGTGAAGTTCCCTCCATCATCCAATGGGAAACTCAATTATTATCCCCTATGATAAACTCACGTTTATACCCCTGCCTCACTGAATTGACCTTGTAGCTCTGGTTCTACCCTCCAGTGTGGAAGAGGGAAAGGCTACCTCTTACTGCACAAGGTAAGCAAGCTCCTCAAATGACTAAAATGGTTTTCCTGCCTATAAATCCTTCCCTGGCTAATTGACTCTCAACCTGGCTAACTGACTCTCAACCCGCCTTACAGACGCTCCTCTCCTTGGTGCTGCCACACCCATCTCCACCTTTGGGATCATCTGCCAGTTCATTGCTGTTCCTCAGTACGAATGTGTTCATTTAACTGTGAGCCTTGATGAGGGGCTATCCGTGCATCCTGTTAATTGCTAAATAAATGTAAACACGGCGTATATGATCTTGCTGGGAACTAAATGAGATCTTCCCTAACTAGGGGGTCTGTGGTTTGCGCAAATGTGTGGCCAAGGCTGCTCTAAGCTAAAATGAACACCCCCGTTCAAACAAAGGACAATTCAAACAAAGAAGCTGCAGTTCCTATCTTTAGCACATTCATTCAAACAAGGATATCATGAATGGACCAGGAGAACCACAGTAATTTGGGCAGCTGTGAAAAACAAAAATAACAATACCAAGCTACATCATTCATCCAGCTTGGAGCTTTCCCAAGAAGAAAAAGTACATTTCAGCATTCTTCCCATTGAAAGGTTCTACAGAAAAAAATGCTGTGTCTCCAAAGTCCTTCCGGTGGCTGGCTGGTGCTCTAATAGAAGCAGAACACTTCAGAGTCTGCTGTAATCAAAGCCACTGTGCCCCGGGGACTCTGGTCACACCAACTGCAGCCACTAGTAAGTGTCTAACCCGGGAGACAACTCTCACCCAAGAGTGGTAACAAGCAAGAAGCATCACACAGGTTCTTTCTAGCAGGGAAGCGGGCACAGGGAAGCAGTCATGGTCTGAGAGTCAATCCACATACCACACACAGCATCTCCCTACCACTGTCTTGTGCACGGCTTTGAAGAAATTAGATAACCATTATCCTCTGAGCGAGTTGGTACATACATGTATGCCATGGCACACGTAGAGATCAGAAGACAGTTTTCAGGAAAGATCTCTCTCTCTCTCTCTCTCTCTCTCTCTCTCTCTCTCTCTCTCTCTCTCTCATGTGGATCCTGAAGACCCAAGCTCAAGTCCTCAAGCTTGGTAGCAGTCCCCTTTACCCAGCTAGCCATCTCGACTGCCCTGTCTGTTATTTGTTTGCTAGTTATTATGAACTTAATTGGTGAATACACAATTAGGAAAAAATTAGAACAAAGACTACGGGATGGGGGTGGGTGGGTCTTGTGGTTTTGTTTTTGAGACAGGGTTTCTCTACATAGCCCTGTCTGGCCTTGAATTCACTCTGCAAAACAGGCCAGCCTTGAACTCACAGAGACCCACCTAGGCCTGCCTCCAGATTGCTGGGATTAAAGGCGTACGCCGCCATATCTGACTCCACTGCTGGATTTGTTTGAGCAGGGGCCAAATGAACTAGCTACTGCAACTGGCAGGTCCTCCTTCCTGGGCAACAATAAAGATATGATGTCTTTGTCACTTCCATTGCTGTGAAGAGACTGAGGAAACTCTTGTGAGAGAAAATGTTTAACTGGGGGCTTGCTTTCCATTTCAGAGGTTGAGTCTGTTACCATGGTGAGGAGCATGGTGGCGTGCAGGCTGGTGCTGGAGCAGTAGCTGAAAGCAGGCTTAGACAGAGAGACAATTCGCTTGGCATGGGCTTTTGAAACTCAAAGCCCACCCACAGTTACACACATCCTCCAACAAGGCCACACCTCCTAATCCTTCTAATTGTTGAGCCTATGGGGTCCTTTTTGTTTGTTTGTTTTGTTGTTGTTTGTGTATTTGTTGGTTTTTTTTTTTTTTTTTTTTTTTGGTTTTTTCAAGGCAGGGTTTCTCTGTGTAGCCCTAGCTGTCCTGGAACTCACTCAGTAGACCAGGCCAGCTTCAAACTCAGAAATCCGCCTGCCTCTGCCTCCCAAGTGCTGGGATTAAAGGCACACGCGCGCGTGTGTGTGTGTGTGTGTGTGTGTGTGTGTGTGTGTGTGTGTGTGTCCACTGCCCGGCATGGGGTCCATTTTTATTCAAACCACCACACCACACATGAGGACAGTTCCCAGGGTAGATTTTCTGTTTCCATGCTCTGTGTAGGGCAAAGCCTGTAGTGTCATTGTAACCAATCCCTAGCACCATCATTACAATACTATCCATCTTTACACCGAGTAAGGTTCAGATCTCCGATTTTATGGTTCTTTTCTAATCAGATCAACCATAGATTCATTAACGAAAAGTGACCTCAACAGCACGATTTAATCATTCAAAAATCATCATTTTTACAGCAAGAGAGAAAGGACTAGAATTAGTCAATTGATTGTTTTTCAAAATATTTGCATGATCCTCATGCTCCTGACTCTTCAGCGTGTTCTCTGAGTGGGTGCCACTTCACCAGCTCAAAAAAAAAAAAAAAATCATCTATGCATGATATTTTACTGGAGTGAACCACATGAATTCAGAAAAATACCCTAGTAATAAGTACCTTGCTTTTGGCACGATGGTGTTTTCTGGGTTTTGTATGATTCGATGATTGCCATTTCTAAGACCCTGTGCACATATAAATCTCATCTCTTTATTAAGAAACCCAGGCCCTGGGCTGGTGAGATGGCTCAGCGGGTAAGAGCACCCGACTGCTCTTCCGAAGGTCAGGAGTTCAAATCCCAGCAACCACATGGTGGCTCACAACCATCCGTAACGAGATCTGACTCCCTCTTCTGGAGTGTCTGAAGACAGCTACAGTGTACTTACATATAATAAATAAATAAATCTTTAAAAAAAAAAAAAAAAAGAAACCCAGGCCTTGAGATGGAGAGATGACTCAAGTTTGCAGTGCAAACTTGAATTCCAACTTGAGTTTGACCTCTGGATCCCATGGTGGTAGAAGAGAAACGACTCATGAAAGTTATCCACTGGCCTCCACACGCACATCATAGCATGCACACACCCGTACTCATACATCACGGACATACATGGACATATACACACAATGATACTACCATTAAGAAACTTTTTAATAGCCGGGCGTAGTGGCGCACACCTTTAATCCCAGCACTCGGGAGGCAAAGGCAGGTGGATTTCTGAGTTCGAGGCCAGCCTGGTCTACAGAGTGAGTTCCCGGACAGCCAGGGCTACACAGAGAAACCCTGTCTCGAAAAACCAAAAATGAAAAGAAAAACGAAAAAAAAAAAAAAGAAACTTTTTAATTAAAATTAATTAAATTACATTAAATATTTTAAATATTTAACAGGATAGTTATAATCCCTGCATTTGTGCTCTAGGCACATCAAAATATAATCAGCCTCTAATGAGGAAGAGGGTGTGATCAGTGTTTATTGCTGATACTATAAACCTGGTCAAAAACCCATGACTGCAGAGGTCAAAGGCTCTAGGAGGCATCTGGTTGTTTTGGTAAATGGAAAACTGTTATACCATTCCTCTGTCTCCCTCCTTCCCTCCCTTCCTTCTTCTCTTTTTTCCTTTCTGAATAAGGTCTTTCCAGGCAGGGGTGGTTCATGCCTTTAACTCCAGCACTTAAGAAGCAGAGGCAAATGGATGCACATGGGCTAGCCTGATCTACAGTTAGAGTTCCAGGATAGCTAGGGCTACACAGGGAAAACCTGTCTCAAAAAAGCAAAGAAAGAAAAGGTCTCACTTCGAAGCCTTAGGCCTCCCTGTATAGACTAGTCTAGCCTTGAACTAACTGTTTCTACATCAGTCTGTTTCTGCATCCCAAGAGCTGAGATTAAAAGCATATACCACCACACCCAGCCAGAGTACCCTGTAAATGTGTATGCTTATACTCATAGATTAGTATTGCTCTTAACCTTGGCCCAGGAGGCTTCTGTTTACAATGGACAGCAGTTAATGCAAAGAATCATAGCTGATCAAAGCGCTGCGAATAAGTGACTCTGGGGTATCCAGCCCTACCTAAACTGGATGGAGATATACATACGTATATACATACATACATACATACATACACTTATATACACACACACATACACACACACCACCCCCACACCCACCACCATCAAGATTTAGAAAACACAAAAAGAAGGGTAGGGAGAATCTAAGAGCCAGAGGGTGGAGAGAGACTGTGACCTGCTGTCTTCTGCACGTCACGGCCATTGTCCACATGAATTCACGGCAGCTCTGGTTACCTGAACAAGGACAAGCCAATCAATCGAGGAGGTCTGGGGATGGAACTTAAAAGGCCTTCCGACTAGCTGAGGCGCGTCAGTGTAGCTGCCGGTAGGTTTCTTTTCCTTGGTTTTCCATAACTATGGCATCTGATGAAGAGACAGTTTAGTGGTTAAGAGCACTGGCTGCTCTGCCAGAGGAGCCATGTTTGGTTCCTGGCACCCCCATGGTGACTAGCAAGTATCTGTAACTCTAGTTCCAGGGGACTTCAGACCACCAGGGGTGCTGCATATACATGGTCCACAGGCACAAACGCAAGCAAAACACCCAGACCCCATAACATTAAATAAACAAATAAATATCAAAAATGGCATCCGAGTAACACTCTGATGCCATGTAACACCACATAAGCAATATTTTTCTAAACAATAACATTGATGCAATGATTTTCTGCTACTATTTGACTTATATTCCCTCTGACTTTGTTCCCAGTGTTATACTCGCTCACATTCAAAAAGATTCATCTGGGACTGAGGATACAGCTCAATTGATAGAGTGCTTGCCCAGCAGGCATAAGAGGATAGGCTTTTTCTCTCCCTCCATCATGCAGATATAGGCCAGATTAGACCAGATTAAATAAAGGCAGGTTTATTAGGCAGTGTTCCAGGGCAGGTTTATCAGTCCCAAAGAACAGGGTTGAGGAAGTCACACACACAAGCTAAGGTGAGGAAGCTCTACAGACTGTAGGCAAAGGGCGATGTGTCAACCATAAACTGGGGTTGTGCCCAAGCCCAAGTATGGTCAAGAGCTGAACACTTAGGGATTTGAGTGGCAGGCAGCATTACAGGAGGGCATCAGGACTGTTGCCAAGAATGTTGAGTGGGGCTCATGCTTCCATTCCTTTGTTCTGGAGTTTTTCAGTTTTTCAGTGTTCCTGGAAGGAAGGCAGATGGGGTTTCCCAGCTTGTGCAGGAGCTAGCAGGGGTTTCAGCATAACAATAAGACTCTAGGCTAATCCCAGTACCCAAACAAGGCGAGTGTTCTATGCAATCCCAGCACTCAGGAGGTAGTGAAGACAGGAGAATCAGAAATTCAATGTCATTCTCTCCTACATCATGAGTTTAAGGACAGCTTGGGCTAGTTAAGACACTATCTTTAAAAGAAGCAGAGAGAGGGAAGGAGGGAGGGAGGAAGAAAGTGGGCGTGGGGGAGAAATTTGCACCATTTCAGATAAAGTCTAGATTACTAAAAATAGGAGCAAATGTCACTACCTAAGCCAGACCTGTTTTGGCTGCCACACAGTAGGCCAATCAGCGAATAGACTTTTTCCAAAGAGAAAGTTTACTTGCAAAGCAACCATCTGTAGATGGGAAATCCAAGTCCAAAAAAATGTTCCATGAAAGGCTTGAAGGATGGATAAAGAGGAAGGAAGGAAGGAAGGAAGGAAGGAAGGAAGGAAGGAAGGAAGGAAGGAAGGAAGGAAGGAAGGAAGGAAGAAGACAAAGTCTACAGTCTTGTTTGCACATCTGTAATCAATCTTCGTAGTTCTCTGTGGGATGCATTTTAGCAGATGTAGTTGAAATTTCTTACTTTCATAGGATAAAAAGTCACTCATACAATTATGTCAACCACAAGTAAGCAGGCAATGGCTTCTACAACTGTGGTCTTCAAGTCCCTCAAAAGTAGCTTTGACAACCATTGTCTTATCCTCACGTTCCATGCACTAGAGATATTATCTCCAGAAAATTAGTGAGACCCACACCTGGTTTACCTCCATTGCATGTCAAACCTTTCCTGGAGAGACACTACACATATGTCTACTCATCACAGATAGGGATCCACCAATAGACCCAAGTACAGACCAACTATAAAAGTTCAACTTGGTGAACCATAAGTTTTATTGGGATTACTTACAGGAATATGGGTGAGGGGTTACTTACAGTAGCAGAAATTGCCTCAAAAAAATAGTTGCATCACCAAAGCCCACCCAAACATTGGTGACAGCTCACAAAAACTGGGAACCTGAAGCACACTGCACAACCTGCAGGCTGCTCGACAGGTTGGGGAGTGTCCTTTCCAAGTGACTCTGGTCTAACCTTCCAGGAAGCTTTCTGCTTTTCCCAAAAAGCAAATATGATCTGAGAGTCCCTTTTTTTTTTTTTTTTTTTTTTTTTTTTGCAGCTCCGTTTCACTCCTCTGAGAGCATCTCTGTTTTTCTTGCTTATTCTGGCTGGGAGGGGCCTATTAAATCTGATCAGTTTCAGGGACTTCCTGACACTCTTTTGAGTTGTTTACTTTTCTGCTTAAAGAGCTTTCCTATAAGGAGGACTGTTTCAATCTCTGAGGAAACTATTGAACAACAGCCTCCAACATCAGTGACTTTTAAGGTCAACTAAAAGTAAATAACTAAAAGCAAACTGAGCTAGAGGGCTTCTTCGGTTTTCCCTTGGTTCCACAATCTCTAAGAACAAGAAGGTTGGAAATTCTAATCATTAGATCCAGTCTCCTCTTTGGTGGTTTGTTTGGCTTTGTTGTGGGAGTCTGGTTTTGTTGTTGTGTTGTTGAGTTTGGTTTTTTGAGAGGGTTTCTAGGCATAGCTCTGACTTTCCCGGAACTTGCTCTTATAGACCAGGTTGACCTTGAACTCAGAGATTCACCTGCTTCTACACCATCCCCCATACCCCCAGTGCTGAAATGAAAGATACCACCATCACCCAACTTTTGTTTTTTAACTTCAATGTGGATATGTTAGATGAGAAATCAAGTCTCCTTCGCAGACCCCAGTGTGCCTCAGGTCAAAAAATCTACTCGTTCATGTCACCTGAGAACTCAGAGATGTTTGAGCTTATCTCTGATTCTTGTTCATCCCTCACCCTACACAAGAAAAAATTCAGATCCAGTGAGATCCCAACAAATCAGATATTGAATTGTTAGTGATAGAGAGAGAACTTTCAATCTCCACCCCCCTCATCCCACTTCCTGCCACAACAAAAGGGCTGAGATGAGCTACCTGATGGGACATTCAGGAGAAATTTCTCTGTATCCTTGGCAACCACAGGAATTGGCACACCAATCAGCCAGTGATTCAAGGTCCTGACATGGCGGACCCACAGGTGGTTGCTCTCAAGAAAAGCTCTTCCTAGCTTGGGTAGGCAGTTCTCTCTGGGGATGTTTGGTCAGACGAGACAGCGGCAGCTTTGTCCCTTCATTAGAATTTCCTCCCATTGTGCATCCACAAAGGGGAACTGACTGTGCAGAGGAGTGACTAACGAAGAATTGCTAAAGTTGGAACTGGGGCCAGTCCAAGTTGGCGGCCATTTCATTGAGAGAGTCTGTTGTTGCCTCATGTTCTTCCAGCCAAGTGACTCAGTGGTTGAAATTTTTCAGCAAGACACCTGGAAGCCACTTGTCCTTTTCGCTAAAGACTCATTCAAAGGGGGAAAAAATGTAATAGTGTTCATTTTCCATCACTATATTACCCTGAGCACCAGATTGCTGCTAATTCAATATGGTGCTGATTCAGCTTCACATCACTGAAGCAACATTCTTCTGTGGAAGCTATTTATATCCCAGTATCATTTGAAGGGCCTTTTGGATCCTTTCTGAAATAGTCAAGTCCCAAGGAGGCAGCTTGATCCCAGGAAAACTACACAGGACAAAGGACTGAGGAGGTCATGTCAGAAAAGCAGCTTGGGGCTCCTGCCTTCAGGCTTTGGTATATATCCCCTTTATCTCCAAAGTTTCTTTAGGATAAACTTTCTCCAAATAACAGGGCCACAGCTCGTGTCAGAAGCATCCCTTGATGAATGCAAGCAGAAAGAAGATGAAATGACAAATCAGCCAGATAGTTAGCAACACTTCCAACAGTTCAGTAAGCCTAGCAGAACAGCCATCCTCTTGGGCTTCTCTGGACCTCAGTTTCCCTACACAAGAAATGTTTGTCCCACATTGAAATGAGGCAAAGTAGGGATGGAAGGAGAATAATTCTATAATGGTAAGTATCTGGACCCACAGCATGAAGCCAATAGAGAGACAAAATCCTGAACCTTTATACTTGGTAAGAAAGTCCTTTGGCTGGCCACCCACCATCTCTTTCAAAGGAGTGGTGGTCTCAGCAAACAGCCACCCACCAAGAAGAAAGTGAAGCAAATGCCTTCCCTCCATCTCCCCTCCCTCTCAGAGCTCCCAGGTGAAAGGAGCTAATGAGGTGCTTGTGGTGACTTGAGCTCCCGGGAGATCAGTGCTATATGAATAGAAAGTGTCATTACACTGCAGAACACTGCAGAGTGGCTTCCCCAGAAGCCATCGTACACCCGGCAGGGCCTAGGTAAAATAATTTCCTTTCCCTTCATCTGCTCTCTTAGCCACTTACAGCAGAGTGAATCCACCAGTGGACTGTCCCCATTCGAAGATGGCAGGGCTAAAGTTAGTACTGACCTGAACACGACAATCACTAGGGAGAACGGGCCGGAGTTCCTCTCTGCCGCCGACAGATTGAGAGTTTCGGAGACACAACCTTGTGTGAGGATTTCTCTTCTGAAATGTTGTGAAGTCACAGCAGGCTTGGGAGAGACCTCTGTGGCCCTTCTCCCTGTCACTGATTTCCATTGCTTTGCTTTGAGGGACCTATCCCTACACATCTACATGGAATCTAGCAGAATATCTTGTACAGGGTCTAACCCAAGGTACATTGTGCCCTGTTACACACAGATCTTACTTTAAGGCTACGGGGACATCTTGCCAGGTGCTAAGAAAGGAGTTTTACAGATGACAGGCCCACTTCTTACAAACAGTTTCAGGAAGGTAGATTCCAATAACATCCTCATATTACTCTACTGCTGATGGGTGGGATAGCATGGCCCAAAGAGAAAGGACCAAGGCAGGGAGTGGACATGTGGCCTACAGTTAACTGAGAGAAGTGGGCTGCCATCACTGAAAAATGTCCAATTCAGTAAAAAGTTCGAGGGTACTCCTAGAAGCCCAGCACTTGAGAGACAGGGGTGAGAGAATCATCCCAAGGTCAAAGCCAGCCTGGCTGGTCACCATAGCAAGTCCAGGAAAGCCAGGGTTCCGTATCAGGACTCTGTCTAAAGAAAAAGAAGAAGAAACAACACTTGGGTGAGCATACAATCTTCTAATTTAGCTTTTGTCAGAAGCCTACTTGAGCTAACTCAAGTAAACCGAAATTGTATTGTAGAGCTTCTCATGGTATGATAAAAGACTCTCAGGAAAATACAAAAGCCATAATAGGCTTGGAAATCTTGGGAAAAGAATGAGTGGGAGAGAGGATTTGGTGGGAAAGCACTCTAAACACTAAAGTAGCAAAGGCTCTTAAAAAAAAAAAAAAAACAGAAAAGTCTCCTCTGTATGACTCATTCACGGGCCACCCCACCACTTCTTCCTGCTCTCTTAACAATGAGCAAATTCTTTCCAGATTGCTTCATTTTAATGCCATTAGGTAAGAATCCAAGTGGCTGGGTCTCCTCTGCTTTTAGCACACTACTAGTGATGGCTTGTGGAAGAGCTTTGCTAGCCTGTCAATCAGGGGTCCAGTGGTCACCATGGATGCTCTCACAAGAGGGTGGGTCTGATTGCTAATCTTGGCGGTCAGCTTGATTAGACTAAGAATCGGCTAGGAGATTGGTGAACAAGGCTCGACGTGAGTCGGGGAGGCCATTCCCAGAGACGTGCAGATGGTGGGGGCTCTCATATGATCAACAGTTTAATCCACTGATGGATTAAAATTTTGAATAAACCACTGGGAAGTGATGGATGTCTGAAAAGCGGAGCCCAGCGACAAGTGTGTCAGAGGTGTGCCTCTGAATGATTTACCTGGCCCTTTTCCATGATCTCTCTCTCTGCTTTCTGGCCTTTATGAGCTGAGCAACTTTGCAGTGCTCCACCCTTCTATCCTGATAGTCTACCACCCCATGGCCCAGAAACAGCAGAGCAGGTTCCCCCACACTGAAGGCTATACCTACAAGCCTCCTTTATCTGTTTAAAAAAAAAATGAGTCTTTGCTACTTTAGTGTTTATAGAGTGCTTTCCAACCAAATCTCTCCCACTCATTCTTTTCCCAAGATTTCCAAGTTCAGGGGCTTCCAGCTCACTCGCTGTGTCAGTAGAGGTCCCCGGGGGAGTTTGTGCAGATGCGGATCCCTTGGGTACAACAGCATGAGACTTGAGCTCCTGTGTGTCAATGCTTCTGGTTCTCAAACCAAACTTTGTAGAATCAGGGTCTGCTCTACAAAACATTAACAAAGAGAAGATAGACTGTTTCTTGTGGCTGGGGCAGGCGGGTGGGGAGAGAAAAGAAAAAGGGTAAGAAGTTTGAAAACATTTAAAAAAAAAGTATAAGAGCTCAAAATAAGAAAAATCCTAGTATCAATTAAAATTGTCTTTCAAAGAAAATATATGGGCTATGCTATAATCCAAAAAAACCTTCCCACCTCCGACTGCCCCCTGTATCCCCTCAGGATCCAGGACTCTCTAGGAGACCACAGAAATGTTTATATTTTGATTTCTCTTCTCTTAAAATCAGAAGAAAAACATTACTATAATAACAACAGTAATATCTGTGAATCCAGACAAAATCATAGATGCTTTTATACCATACAGTCAGAAATATAATTTTGAATGTTTTTATGGAGCAAAGGGTTTATGAACACAAAGGCAAATCATAAAATGGCCATTACAGACTGTTATTACAGCACAGATTCAAGTGTGAAATAAAGGCTGGAGAAGGAGGGCCTCCAGATTCCTTCCAGCTTTGAGGCTCAGGGTTTCTGTAAGATTCTCTGACCATGCTCTGCTAGCTAGATCTGTTATCTATAAACCCATACCTGCAAATACTTGGTCCCTGCTCATCTCAAATCCTCACTTGTAGACCAACACTGCTCATTGCTGCCAAAGCGTTATCAGGAGCCACCCCTGGCTTTATAATCTGCCCATGTCTTCTCTGTTTGCTTCCAAAATAAAGAAATTATAATTTTCATTGTTACCAAATACACTTGATTCCAGACACTGCAAGCATTGTACAGGCATTGCCTCATTAATATGTGCACCACTTTGCTGGAGGAAATGGAATTTTCCCGTTTTGTTTTTACTTTTAAAATGGCAAACTAACCAAGAAAAGATTATATGAAAACTATTATATGAAATGCAATTAAAGAGGGGGAAACCCCAGAGCTCCAGGGACTAAGCCATCAACAAAGGAGTACACATGGCTCCAGCTGCATATGTAGCAGAGGATGGCTTTGTCATGCATCAGTGGGAGGAGAGGTTCTTGGTCCTATGAAGGCTCGCTCGATGGATGCCCCAGTGTAGGGGAATAGAGGGCAGGGAGGTGGAATTGCGTGGGTGGTTGGGGAGCACCCTCATAGAAGCAGGGGGAGGAGGATGGGATAGGGGGTTTCTGAGAGTGGGGGAAACCGGGAAAGGAGATAACATTTGAAATGTAAATAAAGAAAATATCCAATAAAAACAAAAAGGTTTGGCATTTGATAAGACTGGGATATTTTAGTTTTGTTTGTTTTTTTTTTTAGGTGATATATTCTCTGTTTAATAAAGTTTTTTGTTTAATCTGAATAAAAATTCATTAGCTTTTTGCATTTCAAAATAATAAAGAGAGGGGAAAAAAGCCTAAGTCAGTGGTGCTGCTAATGATGGGGGTGGGGGGGATGAGAGCCATGGTAATGACAGTGGTGGGGTAAAGCAGACCATGGGCACTTACAAAGTCTCACCCGAGACTGGTAAGTCTCACCCATTGGTGTAAATTAAATGTTCTCACGTAGCATTAAATGAGTGACTGGACCTCATGTTACCTCGTCTTCCTTAAAGTGTCCAGAGAGCAGAAGATATTTCTGAGCTTTGGAGACACTCCCAGTATGAGTCCACTCTTAGTGTTTAACACCACCGGATGGAGAAAGAGACTCAGATGCACAGGAAGAACGAGCAAAGAGGAAATGGTTTGGCACCTGTGGCTTCAGAGAAAGACTAATAGCAGACATGGAAAAGGTCCTTCAAACTTAGGGGAAGGTGGTGACTCAAATGATGACTCTGAGCCATGAGGGTGAAACTCACTTTATAAAAGGTTATTTTCCCTTAATCACACTTAAATACTTGGGAGCTCACAAAATTGAGCCATGAAGAAGGTAAGACTTGTTAAAGTTATGTTTTGCCTGCACATATGTCTGGGCAATACTTGCTTGCCTGGTGCCTGAGGAAGCCAGAAGAGTGTGTCAGATCCCATGGAACTATAGTTAATACAGGTAGTTGTGAGCCACCGTGGGTACTGGGGATTGAACCCAGGTCCTCTGGAGAAGAGGCCAGAACTCTTAACAATTGAGCCATCTTTCCAGACCCCAAGTAAAGACTTTTTATAAGGAACTCTAATCTGAGTCCTGAGATACCCCCACACACTGATGCATTCACGGATACATACCAAGTTATCTATGAACTTGAGCTTAAATTACAGCATGGTTTTCACTGATAATGACCTTCCCTTCAATGTGACTGCAGGCTTCACCCTTGAGTGGTAGTAACCTGTGCCTGACATGTGATACAACAATTTAATTACAGTAGGGTTGACATAACATTATTTTCATAACACCTCTTTCATAACCATGTTATAAAACATTACAATCATCATTGCTTTGAAATTAGTGGTTACTAGACCCACTCTAAGATCTGGTTATTTCTTGCATTAATAATAAAGATACATATTTTCTTCTAAAGAACACTGTTCAGTGGTGGCTGGAGAAATGGCTCAGCAGTTAAGAATACTGACTGCTCTTCCAAAGGTCCTGAGTTCAGTTCCCAGCAACCACATGGTGGCTTATAACCATCTGTAATGGAATCTGATGCCCTCTTCTTGTGTGTCTGAAGAGAGTGACAGTGTACTCACATACAATAAATAGATAGATAGATAGATAGATAGAGAAATAAATAAATAAATAAATAAATAAATAAATAAATAAATAAATAAATAAATTGTTACTCCTATAGGGAGTATATTTGAAAAAACAAAACAAAACAAAAGGGCTGGAGAGATGGCTCAGTGGTTAAGAGTACTGACTCAGAGGTCCTGAGTTCAATTCCCAGCAACCACATGGTGGCTCACAACCATCTGTAATGGAGATCCAATGTCTTCTGGTCTGTCTGAAGACAGCGACAGTATACCCACATACATGAAATAAATAAATAAATCTTAGAAAGAAAGAAAGAAAGAAAGAAAGAAAGAAAGAAAGAAAGAAAGAAAGAAGGAAGGAAGGAAGGAAGGAAGGAAGGAAGGAAGGAAGGAAGGAAGGAAGGAAGGAAGGAAGGAAAGAAAGCCACTGTTCTAAGACAGAGGCTTCTAGAACCTTCACCCATGAGCCCTCAGACACTGAAACAAGTGATATTATGTTCCTATTGTACCCAGAACTATTGTGCTGTGTTGATTTCCTGACGACTGTCCTTTGAAAGCAAGGCTAGAAGAAGAATAAGAGGAGAGACACTGTCAAAGGGTGAAAAGGGGAGGAAAGGAGGAAAGGGCAATGGAAGTAAATGAGGGCCGGAAGTAGTGAAGCCGGGAGTGTGGAAGCCGGAAGTAGCGAAGCCAGAAGTGAGGAAGTCGATATCCAATGAACAGCAGAAGCAGACAGAGCAGACACTTCCCACCATACCCAGCCCTGGTCCACCCCACTGGAGCCTCCTCCTTCCCCTGACCATATATTTCTGCCACTTAGAATAAAGCTTCTAGACAGAGCACACAAGACATCTCAGAGTGTGGTGTGCCCAGACACCAGTTTACCGACTGGAACTGTTCTGAGAGATTTCTCCCTCGGAGAACTGGGAAAGGCAATGACCAGTTACCAGTTATAGTATGAAAGTTATACTCTCCGCCTCAAATAATGTTCCTTTTCTGTGGTTGTGAGTTTGCTTTTTTCAATATTAAACTGCCCTTTCTTTTATGAAATAGCATCGATATTAGATAACATTTTGTTTTTTATAATTTAATATCTTTGCTTGGTGATATAAATGTTTAAAAATCTTGTATCTTTCTCCAGTTTTAAATTTAATTTTTTGATTTTTTGAAATCCAAAATGCTGGGTTCCTACCCTATGCACCGTTTTATTTACCTTTCTCCCTTTGTAGATGAATTCTCTACAAGATACTGTGACTACCACCTCAATGTCATCTGAGAAACATGGAGCCTCAGAATCTAGTCCTAAAATATGGGTTTGGGTGCCACAGAGATGGTTCAGCAGTTAAGAGCATTTACAGAGGACCTGGGTTCGGTTTCCAGAACCTATATGGCAGTACACAGCTATGAAATTTCAGAGGATCTGATTCAGGGAATTCTGCCCTCAACTGGTGCACAAAAATACTCACACACACCTAAAAAAGAAGAAAATTACCTGAGTTTGGGAGCCATGGAGACTGTAAAAGGTCATATTGCCAAGCCCCCAAACCAAGTTTAATACCTGGGTTTTTCATCCCTCATAGTGGAAAGAGAGAATCAACTCCTGAGAGTTGTCCTCTGACCACACACACCATGGTACTCTATCTCAACACACACACACACACACACACACACACACACACTCACACACACACACACACACACACACACACACCATGGTACTCTATCCAAACACACACACACACACACACACACACACCATGGTATTCTATCCCAACACACACACACACACACACACACACACCATGGTATTCTATCCCAACACACACATACACACACACACACACATACACATACCATGGTACTCTATCTTACTGGCTAATTTTGTGTCAACTTGACACAGGCTGGAGTTATCACAGAGAAAGGAGCTTCAGTTGGGGAAATTCCTCCACGAGATCCAGCTGTGGGGCATTTTCTCAATTAGTGATCAAGGGGGAAGGGCCCCTTGTGGGTGGGGAACATCTCTGGACTGGTAGTCTTGGGTTCTATAAGAGAGCAGGCTGAGCAAGCCAGAGGAAGCAAGCCAGTAAAGAACATCCCTCCATGCCCTCTGCATCAGCTCCTGCTTCCTGACCTGCTTGAGTTCCAGTCCTGACTTCCTTTGGTGATGAACAGCAATGTGGAAGTGTAAGCTGAATAAACCCTTTCCTCCCCAACTTGCTTCTTGGTCATGATGTTTGTGCAGGAATAGAAACCCTGACTAAGACAGATTTCCAACACACACACACACACACACACACACACACACACACACACACACACACACAAAAATCTAAATTTTTCTAAAGACCTGGATTTGCCCACTGGCTGTATAGTTTTTCACCTGTGTGACCTTGAGCTCCTTCTTCATCCATATAATGTAACTTTTACCTCCTGACAGAGCTGAAGAGTTACAGGAAGATATAAATGCAGGAAGCTGTGCGCAGTGCCAGCCACTGTCATTCTGCCACAGTAGTCCAACACCACAGGCCTACTGGTAGAACTTGCCAGTGGCCTTGTTTCTGCTAGGATGACTCTACTCAGTGATCTTCAAAGTGTCACTTAGTGAAACTGTCTGGGCTGGAACTTCCTATTTAGTTCAAGAAATGCTAACCGCTGTTTTAATATTCCTGGAAATTATATATAACTCTACTCATGAGGGAACATCAGACAAAACCCAATTTTTGAGTGACATTATAAAAAACAACTGGCCTAAATTCTTTTAAAATGTCAAGGTCATGAAAAACCAAAGAAAGGCCAGAACACCACTCCAAATGTATAATTCTGGAATGAATTCTAAATGGGAGTAGGGGGAAGTATGGTTATTTTTTTAAAATAAGGACAATTGGCAAAATGTGAATAAAGCCAGCAGCTTAGATAATAGTGGAGCAGTGTGAACATCCTCTATGAATATTCTTAGAATAATATACACAAAAGCATCTAAAGAGAAAGGGGCTCAACCTGTGAAATTTGTAATCATGTGAGCCACAAAAAATAGTCATGCCCCAGTATTCACCATCTGGGATTAGTTTCAGGACATCCACCCATGTCCATGTGCACAGTCTTATCAAACTATAAGGATGTTCATAGACAGCCTATACATGCCCTCCTGTGCCTTCAATTCCCTCTACACTACATCTAATATGTAATACAATGAGAATGAGATTTAATGAATCATTATCCTCTATTGTTTAGAAATCTAAAACAAAGAAAAAAATCTGTAGATGTTCAATACAAGCATAATTCTTTTTAATGTTTTCAATCAAAGGTATTTGAATACAAAGATATAGAACTCCCAGAGTAAGGTATCTGTCTCTGTCTGTCTGTCTGTCTGTCTCTGTCTCTCTTTCTGTCTCTGTCTCTGTCTCTCTCTCTCTGTTTCTCTCTCTCTCAGGGGGAATAGACATGGTAAAGCAAATTTGGCAAAATTCTCACAGCAGCAGCCATTTTGTATAAAGCTCTGTGCACGACCATGACACATCACAGTTTACAACACTCCCTTACGCTGCTGCTCAGTTGATTTAATTCCGGTGGTTCTTGGTGTGTTGCTGTGAAGCTAGATCTCCTGGGAGGATAGAGCAGGGTCTAGAATTGTAGTTAGGAAGACCATAGTTCACAAACGCTTTTTATCCTGGATATCCTCTTACAGTGTCCTTTGTTTACCTGTTATCATGTAAAAAGATGAAGGGGTGTGAATTGATGTTGGGGGCACTGATGTTTGGTGACAAAACAGTGGCTCTTTGATCGTTTCTCTTACTCCGTACAGACCAAAAGAGGCAAGAGACCTGCCTGAGTGTTAACCTCAGGGCCTGAGAACAGTTGAGGGACCAGGTCCACATCTCCACATCTCCCGTCTCAAACTCCCTAAGACCTGAGAGCAGACTCCATGAAGGAAAGACTCAGCAGAACTACCCCATGTTTGAGTCTCTCCCCTCCCTTCCTCCCTCCCTCCCTCCCTCCCTTCCTCCCTCCTTCCCTCCTGTTTTCTCTCTCTCTCTCTCTCTCTCTCTCTCTCTCGCTCTCTCGCTCTCTCTCTCTCTCTCGCTCTCTCGCTCTCTCGCTCTCTCCCTCTCTTGCTCTCTCGCTCTCTCCCCCTCCCTCTTCCTCCATCTCTGTCTCTGTCTTTCTCAATAACTTGATTTTGCTGAATATAGGAGCTGAATCACAGACAGTTCAATGGGGCCCCAGCAGGCAGCAGCAGGACTTGATCGACTGCCTCAGCGTGCTCTCTCCTATATTTCTAACATCTCAGGACCCGGAAATAACAAACATCTCCAGACTTCAACAAGGGGACTGAGTGCACCTAAAGCGCTCACAGTCCAGTGCACTCACAGGCGAGCTGGACAGCAGCAATGGAGCAGGAGCTGTCTTTGCTACAGGCTGCCGGCAGGGAAGATGTCAGCATTCTCAATCAGCCAGCAGCTTTTGTGGTTATAGAGAGGTGGGTAGGTAACTCCGATAGGCACAGTCCATGGGCCACTGTCAATAGGTGACGAACAGCAGTAGCTTCTCAATGCTGTTTTCCTGATCCCTGAATCAACAGCCATGCCACAGTGTCTTGGAGGTACATGCCAGGAGAAGCCTTGGCCTGTCCTTCCTCACCAGGGCACAGCTTGTCATTTACTTACGGGTCTGCTCTGCAGTGCTCTGGCCTAGACTCCCCCATCCATCGTTACTCTTCAAACAACTGTCTTTGAAGATACAAAAAAAGATGTATTTTCCCTTTATTTATGTGCGTGTGTCTGTGCGGTTGTATACCACAGGTGTGTGGGTACCCGCAAAAGCCAGAAGAGGGCATTGCCTACAGCTGGAGTTAATGATATTTATCAGCTTTCCCTTGCAAAAGCAAGGTCTTCTCCTAACCACTGAGCCATCCCTCCAGCCCTTAAAACAACTCTCTGCGCAACAGTTTTCTTTGTGATTTAGAAAACATTGATTTTTTTTTCCCCATGTTTTCTAGATATGGGGAGCAGATAGGGTGGTCCTAGTGCTCAGATGAGCTCTCACACAAGCAAATACCAGAACTGGCATATTCACCCACCCGCTCCATAACACTGAGCTGACTCGGTGCACCTAGACTGCGCAGTTATAGTATATAGTCCTGAGACCTGGATGGCCTACAGTCTGCACGGATGCCTAACACTGCCCAAACAAGGTAGTATTCAAGTTATCCTTCCACAGCTGCTTCTTCTCAGCGATTAGGTCAAACTTCTCTTCACCATCAGTTCACCCTGTTTGCCCACAGAGGGAAATTCTTCAGACAGAATGAAGGGGTTAACGCAACCTCTCCAGGCTCTGTCCTGATGAGTAGGAGCCAAAGCGCGTGCAAGAAATTTAACTGAGAAAGTAGAGGCCCAAAGGCAAAGTCTCCTAGACAGGCATCCTCCCACCCCCGCCCTTCTGAAAAGAGGACTGGAGAAAGAAAGCACAGCTAGCACCAAGTTAACGTTTGTCCAACATTCCCCATACATAGGTTCTTGCTTGATTTCACAGCAGGCTTATTATCGCCATCATTTCCTGGGTGCTGAGGCTATGGCTCATGTGAAGTCAGCACTGTCTTGTAGCTCCCATGCACTGCACTCGGGCAGAAGCACGGAGATCTCAGCACTGGCTTCCTGAATGCAGAAATGGGCCCTTTTAACCACTGATGAAATAACACAGCCCCACAAGGTGAATGATTGCCAATATTTTTTCCCATTCCCTAAAATAGTGTTTTCTATGCTGAAGTAGACAACCATTGATTAAACCCAGCAGCCCTCATTAGTCAGTCTCTTGAGTGAAAAAATAAAGCAGCAGGTTCCTGCCTTTTCCAGGTAAATGCATACTAGGCAAAGGGAGCAGGAAGCAGGAGAAGGGAAATAAGCCTACGCCATCTGGGGTGCAGGTCCAGCTTTCCTGGGCCTGCCCCTGAGACCCCACCATTGCCTGTCTTAGAAGAAGCTGTGGAAGGATAACTTGAGTACTTACTTACTGAGTTACAGTGTTAGGCACCTCTAGGCTATGCAAGGGCATGGCAGGCCTCGAGACTGTGTAATAGAATAGGCAGGTTACTCTAGGTGTCCTGAGTCAGTTCAGTGCTGTGAATCAGTGCGTGCATATCCCAGTTCTGGTATTTGGCTGTGTAAGAGCTCATCTGAGCACTAGACCACACCACCTGCTCTCCATATCTGGATGACATGGAAAAATCAATGTTTTCTAGAACACAAAGAAAACTGTTGCTTAGAGAATTGTTTCAAGGGCTGGAGGGATGGCTCAGTGGTTAAGAGAGCACCCTGCTCTGGCAAAGGACCCAAGTTCTGTTCCCTGTACCCATGTGGGAAAGCTAGCAACTTCTGGTGACTCCAGTTCCAGGTGAACACCAGTTCCATGACATCCAATTCCCCACACCCTCTTCCTGGGCCTAAGTAAGACTACCTTCTTCTGTAGCTATTCATCCCTCCATAGAATGTGAAGGCCACAGAATCCTGTCTCCTTTTTTTTATTAACGTGCTTCCCTCTACAGTCCTGACTCATGTTCTTACTGAGGAGGACGAATGTTCTTACTGAGGAGGATCTTCAGGGCCAATCCTCTTAACCCCACACCCCAACTTTACATCCAGATACCCTTGCTGTTCCCCATGTCAGTGCTGAGGTCTGGGATCTTTCTCAGAACCACACAGATGCACAGAGATTCATCTGCAACTGATACCCAAAACCCTACTGCTGGCTGCTGCAAAGAAAAATCCGGAAGGCTTGAGAGTCATGGTCTTTTCTCACTGTTGCTTTCTGCTGGTGGGTTCTGGGAAACAATAGGAACAACAGCACTCCATCCATCATGTCCCTGCCCTGCCAATACAATTGCAAGTTGACTTTAATTATTATCTACTGATCTGCCCTTTCATGCTTTGATGCTACATGCTATGCCTTCTCAAAGTCAAGTGCTCAAAGAAAGGCTTTCTGGGTCTCACATAAACCTAGGAAGGAAGGAAGGAAGGAAGGAAGGAAGGAAGGAAGGAAGGAAGGAAGGAAGGAAGGAAGGAAGGAAGGAAGGATGTTGTGAATTCTCTTTTCATTGGCAAAGATATCTCAGAGATACTTGAATCTTAAAAATCCATGGACCTTGAAAAAATTTAATTTCTGCTTAACTCTGGGAACGTGAAAGTTGTTGCAAATGCAAGCAAATTGTGAGCCAAGCAAATGTTCCATCTTGCTTCACTGCATTTGTGTTTTCTGATAATATTCACCAGCAATTTCTAAGATGCCTCTTAGCTTACCAGTAAGGCTAGTTGGGTTGTTTGTTTGTTTTTTTCATAATTAATGGTGATATAAATTTATGAGGCTTCTATTATTTTTTTTTTTACTATTTTCATTTCTGCAAGACTAGAAGACTGCCAGCTTTAAAAGCATCCCACGGTGATTTCAGCTTGTAATTGCATGAGGGAATTGCTTAGCAGTGGTGAGCCACTGTCCCCCGGGCCTGATAAAATGAAACCATCCTGGCTACATCATTCGCATTTATTCAGTGCTTAGACAGGTGGCCTCCAGATAGTTTACACATACACTCAGCCAACAGGAAAATGTTAAGCATGCTTTCTGTAAATTACACAGTGGAGACAAAGAGCCCCAAATGTATATAAGAGCTGAGATATACAAGCTTATGCAGTAGCATATCATGGATGCTCCTGGTCCATGAGCAACTTGCCCTACCCTCAACCCCAACCAAGGTTTCAAGATGAAGGTTTCTTCTATCTCAGTCCTCCAAAGTTGGGCCATTTTTAAAAAGGACTTTTTTTATTTACTTCATGTACATTACTACACTGTTGCTATCTTCAGACAATCCAGAAGAGGACATCAGATCTCATTACAGATGGTTGTGAGCCAACACATGGTTTCTGGGAATTGAACTCAGGACCTCTGGAAGAGCAATCAGTGCTCTTAACTGCTGAACCATCTCTCCAGTCCCCCCCCCTTTTTTTTTGTAAGCCAATAAAAGGGAGATGAGAAAAGCTGCCTCTGGCTGGACAGAGCAGCAGCTGAAACTGAGTGTTCTGGAAAGGACAGCTTTTGATAAACAGCTGAATATTATATCTCCATTTATTTATTCTTTTGTACTAGAGTCACTGCTAAAGCCTCTAGAAAGTTCTGAAAGTTAGGGAATGGTCTTCTTTTCTCCCTCGCCCCCCACCCCTGCCCCCAGGAAGGGATAAATGGATTGAGACATGGTCTCATGTAACCTAGACTGGCTTTGCTCTCACTAGTAGCCAAAATAGACAAAAACAAATTTTCTTTTTATATTAAATTTTTTGTTTATTTTTATTTTATATATGTAGCTGTTTTCTCTGCATTGTGTCTGTGCACCACTTATATGCAATACCCCAGCAGGCAGAAGAGGGTGTTAGATCCTCTGGAACTGGAGGAACAACTTACTGGTTGTAAGCCACCACATGGGTACTGGGAACCTAACCCAGGTTCGATGCAAGAGCAAGTGCTCTTAAGAGCTGAGCCTTCTCTTCTGCCCACAAACCAATGTCTTATGCGTGCACATATGTGTGTATGTATGTACTTAATACACATGTTTTGGGAGGGATATAGGTATGTACATATACTATATACATAATATGTGCGTGTTCTGCAGGGGTTATGTGTATGCGCATGTGTGTTGGGTGTGAGACCAGGGAAGGATACCAGTATCTTCCTCCATTTCTCTCTGCTTTATCCCCTTGAGACAGAGTTTCTCCTTCCAGCTTTATGTGGGTCCTAGAGATTGACTCGGATCATCCGGCTTACAGGGTCAGAGGCAAAACTTACAGCTACCCAGAACCAAAATTGAGTTTTTGGATAGAAAAAAAATACACACACACACATATGTCATCTTTGTGTTCAGAATGTGCAAAGGATTAACCCATCCATAACTTAGTGCTGATTCAATGTCATTTCTCTAACAACATGACCTCTGAGGTGACATATGCTTCCAGGGGCAGTATGCAAGGAAAAGGGGCAGGCATGGTGCCAAAGGGACCTCTCTGCAAGCATTACACTTGCCACAGGCTTCAGTAGCACAAGGCTGAGAAATGGTGCTCTGCCCCTGCTTCATGCTGATTCCACTGCTGTTTGCCATTAGCAGTCCTACCTATGCCTCCTAAGGACTTCTTAGGGAGTGATCAGACACAGCAGCCGGAGCACAGATCTTAAATGAAGACTGTCCAGGATGGAACTCAGAGTCTGTGAGCTAGGGTAGTTTCTTTGCTCCTCTGTTTTCTTGCCTGGTGATTCCATCATTCGTGTATCGTATAGAGTTGTGGTAAGGATTCCACTGTGACTATTCAAAGATGCTTAGCACAGTGCCTGCCATTCAGTAAGCTCCCTGTTAAATATGAATCGTGTCACCACCACCTTTATTACAATGAGCACTTGGAAAATGCTCATGAGTGAATTAATAACCCTCTGGTTCCTCAAACACAGAAAGGAAGTCAAGAAATGTAGAATTACTACATGTTTCTCCATTAGGTGGTATTCTTGGTTGAATTCTGCCATTGTTCACTTTTGCTACTGAAATTCTTTGCATACATTTCCATGTAGTCATAAGCACTATATCATTGGGTGGCCCAGCTATAACAGTGGCAAGAACCTCAATTAAAATCAGGAATGCATTGTGTGGTTGTGTCAAATAACCATCTTCTGGAAAAACTACTTTCTTTGGAAACCCATCCTAGAACGTTGACCTCAAAGAACTTTCAATTAAATGAATACCAGGAATCCTGATTAATCAGAAGATTCATAGTTTTTCTTCTGGGGATGTATTTAAAGTAGCCCTCAGCCAACAATTCAGCAGGAAGACTGGTTGGATGGTAGCCATTTGGAAACACTGCAGTTATAAGAACTTGAGTTGATTCATCACTTTCCAAATATTCACTTAAAACAAAAACTTCTGGGATGGGGAGGAAATAGCTTGTATGACCAATGCCTTCACACTGTCTTCCCACTGAAACTCAAACACCACAGCATGGATTTCCTCACATCTTAGAGCCTTTGCCTGCCTTGTTGCCTCAGCCTGGAATGCTCTCCGTTGCTCCCAGCCTTACGTAATCCCTGCAGGTCAGACTTAAAAAGTGCAGAGGTTAGTGGTTAGGTCTGATGCTCAGATGTTTCCCAGGCTGAGTGACGCTGGGCTTGTTGTTTAGGTTCTCCATGACGTGGGTGCCTATAGTGATGATGGCTCTATCAATGTTACAGAGTCTTGGGAAAATTAAAAGCATTGTTATAGGGAGACGATGTAGATTGGGACAGTTCCTGACACGTAGCAATCACCATAGAACTGTCCTCTGTGTCCTTGAACTCCTCTGCTTGGAACCACATCCCTCCCCCTGCATGCTTGCAGCATCTCTCTACATGTGTGCAGTGCGTGTCTGCGTTGTTGCTATGTGAGGAGATAGCAAAGACGCTCATCTTACCTGGTCCTCGGGGCATCAATCGATCCATCAATATGCCGAGTATACAACAAAGACTTGATTATCATCAGAATGAGTTTAAAAACTACCCAAGCTTTTCAAGTTTCCCCATGAAATGTTTTCTCTTCCTTGAGGGAGGAGCGGGATGATTACTGGCTGTCTCAGCTTCGGAAGCGAGACGCAGTGAGGCTTTGAGCTAGCTCAGAAGCGGCACCAGCATCACTAAAATCAGAAAGCATGACTTATTTGGAGATGTGGATATAAGTCAGTTGGTAATAATGCCTGACCACGATCTACAAGGTTCGATCCCATGTGAAGCCAGGAATGATGGTGCCTATCATTCCAGCACTTTGTAAGTAGAAACAGAAGTTCAAGGTCATCTTCTGCTACACAGTAAATTTGAGGCCAGATCAAAGGTACATAAAATCTTATCTTCAAAAAATAAAAATAAAAAAGGAAGGAAGGAAAGAAAGAAGGAGTGAGTGAAGGAGGGGCGGGCTAAGGAAGTGGTATTAGTTAGTAAGGTGATTTCTGTACAATCATGAAGACCTGGGTTCAGATCTCCAGCATCCACATAAAAAGCTGAGTTCAGTGACATGCCTGTAATTCCAACACTGGGAAGACAGAGACTCCCCGGACTCACAGGCTGAGCGTAGCTGACATGGGAGCTCCATCTGCTGTGAGGCACCTGTCTGGAAAAACTAAGTGGAGAATTATGGAGGAAGACACCCAACATCATCCTCTGGCCTTCACATGTGTGCACACACATGAGCACACACCCATGAGAAGACAAACATGACACACACAGATCAGATTCATGCACATACCCATTAGAACACAAACATACACAAAAACAGAGAGAGAGAGAGACAGAGAGAGTCCTTTTTAGCCCTGTTAATAACAACCCTGGGAAAACAAGAGTGTCTTGAACTAACACATGTCACTTACAAGATAAAGTTTTCCTAACTTACTTTTCTTGAGCAGATGTCAACTACTGCATCTCTCCATCCTGGCTGGGTCTGATCACAGGTCCTAAGACCCAGAAGAGACGTGTGGAGAATCAATCAGACCAAGTCAATCTGCAAGAAGAAAGGGGCCTCTGTGGAAATATGACCCAAGGAGCCACAGAACTGGGCTGGTGGTACACGCCAGTCATCTTAGCTACTCAGGGAGCCAAGGCTGGAGGCTAGCAAATTTCAAACTGGACCATATAGTGAGCCTTCATCTTTAAAAAAAGAAAAAAAAAAGTACAAAGAGACACTGAAAACCACAAGTCCAGGAAAAGCCAAGGAACTTGACCTTGTGAGAGGGAGGCAGGATTGATGAAGTAAGATGCTTCCTGGCAGGGAAAGAAAGCATTCTTCCTGTAGGAGGGGGCAAGAGCTCACAAGCATCACCCCTGCATCTCTCCGTGTGTGACCTTGCTTTCTCCTCCTTAGAGCAAAGAAGCCAATGGAAACACAAAGCACTGTATGTCTGTAAGAAATCACCTGACAAAATGCAAATCAAAACAACCTGAGATTCCACCTCACACCAGTCAGAATGGCTAAGATCAAAAATTCAAGTGACAGCAAATGCTGGCGAGGATGTGGAGAAAGAGGAGCATTCCTCCATTGTTGGTGGGATTGCAAGCTTGTATAACCACTCTGGAAATCAGTCTGGCGGTTCCTCAGAAAATTGGACATAGTACTACAGGAGGATCCAGCAATACCTCTCCTGGGCATATATCCAGAAGATGTTCCAACTGGTAAGAAGGACACATGCTCCACTATGTTCATAGCAGCCTTATTTATAATAGCCAGAAGCTGGAAAGAACCCAGATGCCCTTCAACAGAGGAATGGATACAGAAAATGTGGTACATTTACACAATGGAGTACTACTCAGCTATTAAAAAGAAAGAATTTATGAAATTCCCAGGCAAATGGATGGACCTGGAGGGCATCATCCTGAGTGAGGTAACCCAATCACAAAGGAACTCACACAATATGTACTCACTGATAAGTGGATATTAGCCCAGAAACTTAGAATACCCAAGGTACAAGATACAATTTGCAAAACACATGAAACTCAAGAAGAACGAAGACCAAAATGTGGACACTTTGCCCCTTCTTAGAATTGAGAACAAAACACCCATGGAAGGAGTTACTGAGACAAAGTTTGGAGCTGAGACGAAAGGATAGACCATCTAGAGACTGCCATACCCGGGGATTCATCCCATAATCAGCCTCCAAAAGCTGACACCATTGCATATACTAGCAAGATTTTGCTGAAAGGACCCTGATATAGCTATCTCTTGTGAGGCTATGCCGGAGCCTAGCAAACACAGAAGTGGATGCTCACAGTCAGCTATTGGATTGGATCACAGGGCCCCCAATGGAAGAGCTAGAGAAAGTACCCAAGGAGCTAAAGGGATCTGCAACCCTATAGGTGGAACAACAATATGAACTACCCAGTGCCCCCCCGAGCTCGTGTCTCTAGCTGCATATATATCAGAAGATGGCCTAGTCGGCCATCAGTGGAAAGAGAGGCCCATTGGTTTTGCAAACTTTATATGCCTCAGTACAGGGGAACACCAGGGCCAAGAAGTGGGAGTGGGTAGGTAGGGGGGTGGGGGAGGGTATGGGGGACTTGGGATAGCATTGGAAATGTAAATGAAGAAAATACCTAATTGAAGAAAAGAAAAATAAAAAATTAAAAAAAAAGGAAATATCTAATAAAAAAAGAAAAAAATGACAAAAAAAAATCACCTGACATGCCTGGGTCAGGCCCCATCTCTCCCATCCTGTAAGGATCTCTGTGTTCTCTTCACTGCAGGGCTCAAAGGGCAGGTGGTCTCTGCCTCCTTCCCACTTCAGTTAGCAAGCTTTAAAGAAACTGAAGAGAACAAGAAACCTGGAGGTTTGCAATGAGACAACATTTTGTTTTAAGAAAGACCCGGCGAAGTAACTCAGCAGCAGAGAACAGAGGCTCTTAGGTCTTAGACAGGACTCAGCTCCCAGCACCCACCTGGCAGCTTAAAACTGTCTGTAAATCCAGTTTCAGGAGATTCCGCACTCTCTTCCAACCTCTGGAAGATCAGGAAAGCTCCTTCTTGTAGTGGGCAGAGGCAGCTGCAGAGACTCCTATCTAAAGTGGAGAGGGAGTGCCGACTCCCACAAGGTTTCCTCTGACCTCTGAAGGTGTGCCCTGTGAAGTGTGAGTGCAAGAGTGCACATGCGTACACACACACACACAATGAGTGTAATAAATGAGGGACTAGATGGGAAGAGGATAGGATGAGCAGGAGGGGAACAAGAGAGGATAACTATGACCGAAACACATTATATTCATGTATGAAAAGTGCCATAATGAAACCCGTTATCATGTAAAATCAACATACGCTAATAGAAACACATACAATAAAAAAGATGCAAATGGCTCACACACACACACACACACCAGGCAACACAACGCTGGAACCTAGAGTGGGCACATGCCTCTGCCCCACGCCAAGCTTAATGACACCATTTTTGTGACTCAAAACTGACCATGGTGGAGTCTTGACACCGTGTTAACTGACAAATCAGCCCTCTCCTGTCGCCTCCCACAGGGGCTTACCAGTGCATGGGGGACTGAGCTCCAGAGAGCTGAGGACCCCTCCTGCCATCATGCCCCACTCCATTGCTACTAAAAGGAAGCAGTGTCCACACGTAAATAGTCCCTGCGAAACAGTGCAGCCACAGGAGTGCGTGAGGATAGAGAAAAATGAATCAATAAGCCAAAGGCCCTACCACAGCAGCTGCACATTCCTGCCACATACGGATCCGGCAATGAAATGTCTCAGCTTTCTTTCTTTCTGTTTTGTTTTTTTTTTTTAATGAGAGAAATTGAAATATGCCGGAGATTTTTGATTCAGCCTTATCTGCATCCTCAAGTGAGTGTATTCAAAAACTTCTATTACAGCTGAAATTCAAGCATCTCAATTACGCAGTGAGCATAATGAGAGAGGAGCAATCAACCAGTCCAAACAGGTGATCTGGGCAGAATAAAGATGTGCTGTTGGCTGTCACTCACTCCAGTGAACGAATGCAGGGTGATAGCCATCACCTTCCACTACAGGATGGCCAGACGGATGTGTCTCTTCCACGCCGTATTTGTTCTCTTAGAGCTTCAGTTGATAATTCCTTTTCTTCTGGAACTCCCAACGCTATGCAACCTTTTCCAAGGCTGGTGATTGCGATAGGAGAAGAGAACAAAGTATGTGCAAAGGGCTTGGTTTTTCCCAGAGGCCTTTTCGTGTGCAGTTCTCATTTAATCTCTATATATACCCTTGGGAGATAAAGAGCACCCAGTTTTAAATGAGGAAAAAGATACTTATTAGGCTAAAAAGAGCTGCTGGGCTCTGGGTCCCATTGTCATTAGTGTAATTGGACCGTGGACACTGACCATTATAAGCATCAGTATTCCTAGGATGACTGTCACACTGCTCTGTTTCCTTACGTCATCCAGGGACCGTGGGCTCAGGACAAGAACATCTGCTATATGGCCTTAGATCTCATGTCCAGATGCTAGATGGCAAGATTTCACATGAAACTGTAGTTATTCTTTTTTATTTTAATCTTCTGTGGGATAAAGATCCTCTACCTAGCACCAGGTGGCGCACGCCTTTAATCCCAGCATTCCAGAGCAGAGGCAGTCAAATCTCTGAGTTCGAGGCCAGCCTGGTCTACAGAACAAATTCCAGGTCAGCCAGGGCTACACAGAGAAACCCTGTCTGAAAACGAAAAACAACAACAACAACAAATATTCTCTGGTCTAGCAAGATTTATAAGATGGTGGATTGCCCAAATATAGGAAGGTTCGACTTCTGAATAGCAGCTGCTGTCACCATGCTTGTTGTTGTGGTTGTCGGCATTTATCCCTATTGGTGGCAGCCGATCATCTTTTGGCTCTCCTCTCTCTATTTGGATGACTTCTAAATGATGAGTAATCACTAAATTAGAAGTCAGGATGCTGATTTCCAGGCTCTCCTGCAGCTAGCATTTGGACCCATGAATTACTTGCTCCCAGTTAAGGACATTTGTATATTACAAGACTTTAACTGAGAAAAAAAAAGATTCTGCACAGACTTCACGCCTTTGCTGATGTCTGGGAGGCAGAGTCTCGTTTTGAATTGGGGGATGTTCGTAGGGGTTTCATTAGGGTATTTCTGACACAGAAATTAGAGATTAGGGGGAGAAGCTTTTCATTAGATCTACGGTTCAGTTTGGATTGGGGTCTTTTTCTCCTCCAGGCTTACTCTCAGGCCAAATTCCCAGTCTACTCAAACACATGAATCTACGGGGGCCACACCTATTCACACCACCACACCTGACTAGAAGCCATTTAAGGGAAGAAAGGTGTCTTCTGACTTACAGTTCAGGGATCATTTTGTCACTGTGGGAACACACAGAAGAAGCTGGGGCAAGCATGGCCCTGGGAGCAGGAAGCCACTAGTCACTTTGATGCAGACTCCAAAAGCAGAGAGTGAACAGGAAGTGGGGCCAGGCTATGAAGCCTCAAGGCTGGTCCCTCAGTGGCCCACTCCCTCCAGGGATGCTTTGCCTCCGGAAGGTTCCACAGCTTTACACAACAGCATCACTAACTGGGGACCAAGTACACGTGAGTAAGAGGAATGGTTCACATTCCAACCACGAGTGTGTTTCTCCTTGCTAACGCTGTCAGACCTAGTCAACCGGACGCCAACAGTTCTGTCCCTATGTGGCCTCATGCCTCTAGATCTAAGGACGTATCATCATATCCATCAGCCTCGTGTGCACACCTGAGTTTCCTGCCTACCTCCAAGATAGCACACCCCTTGCTTTTGTCAACAGTGGCTATATCCGAACACTTTAAGTCGCTGCCACATTTTATCAAGATGCTCAATGTGGCCGTAGTGAAGGCCTTCTCCTGTGGGCTAGTCTGTCATGTTCTTAGAAGTGCTTTAGTTACGTTACATAAGTCCCTCATTCTCCAGATGATCGATGTACTACGTCACTCAGTGAGAATGCTAAAGTGCCGAGGGGCTATTACTTACAAATTAGTCAGAAGACAGGAATGTCAGGACAGCCTTGTGAGCATCCTCTCTGTCCGTCTCAGCAAAGGAAGTTTTCAGTGGTAGTCATGGCCTGGGGCCCACACATATCAGACAAATAGCTCTACCCCTGGACTATGACTCCAATCCCAAAAGGATTTTTCTGCAGGAATTTTCTTCCAAAAGAGTCAGTCGGAGCTGGACTATCGTTCTAAGGGATCTGACACCCTCATACCAAGGCACATAAAATAAAACTAAATACAAATAAATTATTTTTTTAAAGAGAGAGAGAGACACAGGCAGTTGGGCTGGCCAAGTAATTTAGGAGGTGAAAGAACTTGCTTACAACCCAAGTTCCATCTCAGAACCTGTGGTGAAAAGAACTCATTCCTGAAGTGCCTCTGTTACTTACACACACACACACACACACACACACACACACACACACTCACTCACTCACACTCACACACACACTCACACACACTCACACACACACACTCACACACACACTCACTCACACTCACACACACACACATACACACACACACACTCACGCACACACTCACGCACAAACACACACACACTCACTCACACACTCACGCACACACGCACTCACACACACTCGCGCACACACACTCACGTGCACACACTCTCACACACACTCACTCACGCACACACACACCTATGCACATGCACGCACATGTCACTGTCATCTTCAGCAATACAGCAAGTTCACGTCTTGAATTTTTTTTAACTTTGAAGAGATAATCATGCCCCAGAGCTGTCTGAAGTCAAGTCCTAAAGACTTAAAGATGCCTGCCGTGTTGCATTTTCACCGAGCCCATGTAAAAAGAATGAAAAGTGAATTGGGGAAGCCGAAATAGAAAGCTATCGAGTCGAAGGGTTGAAACACGGATATTTTAGGAAACAACATTAGTCAAAATCTAAGAAATGAAAGACACCGAGTCATAGGATGAGAAAATGATGTGGTTTCATGTTGGAATGTTCCAGAGAAAGGCCCCTTTCAGGACAGTGCTATATAAAGCTCCCGGAGGAGAGGACTGCTTTGTTCTCATTTTAGAAATGGAAAATCCCCTGCACCCAAAATTCCAAAGTCCTCTATCCATGTTTTCTGACAGCACCCCCCGCCCCCCTCCCATCCTGTAGTGCCACTTCCAGGCAAAGCCTAACCAGGTCTAGCTTGGGGTGATTGCAATCTCATTCTAGGGCTTTTGACATGATCCAATGAAGCCTGTCTTCCTTTTTCTCCTTATTATTTATTTGTGATTAGATATTGTTATCATTCCCGTGTCAGTCAGGGGTCCTGTAGGAGACTTGATGTTCTCATAGCAGGGTGTTTAATAAAGAGACTTTGGGTGTGAACATGGGGACCAGAGGACTGAGTTCAGCTCACCAAGTGGGCCATCTCCCTGACCTCGTGGAGAGTTCATTTCTGGTTGATTATTCTAAGTTAATGCTAACAATTTGTCCAAGATAAACATTAAAAGGGCATCACAATCTTTGAAACTCTGTTTTGTCATAACACAATTTTTAAAAAATATATATTCTAGAAGCCTTAAAAACTGATCCAGGCCTGGGCTTCCTACCCACTCTGGCATGCTCTGCTGCTAACAACACATTGTCTACCTAACCTTAGAGGATGCTTCCCTCCCAAGATCCTACTGTAAACTTCTGCTCATAGGGAGTGTTTAAGTCAAAGGAGAAGGGAGTGCTGCCTCTCAGGACAGCCTTGGGCTCAGAATTAATTGGACCTATGACTCTTACCCATCCAGGTCTTCACTCTGAAACCCTCCTTCCAGGACACCCCACTCTAACACTGCTCACTGAATGGCAAGGCAAATTGTGACCACCCCAGTTTTGAAAATAAATAAATAAATAAATAAGTTATGGAAAAATAGGGTTTAGAGGTATGCTCTAATACCAAGTAAACAACTAGGTACCAAAGAGATGGTTCATCAGTTAAGTGTGCTGGTTGCTCTCCAGAGGACAGTAGTTCAACCTCCAGTTTACAACCATCCATAACTCCAACTCTACAGAATCTGACGCCCTCTTCTGGCCTCTGTGGGCTCTGCATGCATGTGGTGCACAGACATACACACGCAGGCAAAACACCCATATCAAAACAAATAAAATATCAACAATAATGATACCAACAATAATAATAGTACTAATAATAAAAGATGAAAAACAAACAGAGCAAACCATGAGTCTTGGGAAACACTTGGAAATTTCACAAAGAAATAGAAATCAAATACAGCATTACTACTTAGATATGCTGCTATACATAAAATATGCTGTCAACAAAACGGAATCATGTTCTACAAGATTTAGAAATATCTTCACTTCACTTCCCTCCCCTATATATGACAAACATTTTTCTACTTCATTAGTTAAGTAGCCTGAGGACAGCCTTGAACTCCTCTGCCTCCACCTCCCCAGAGTTGACATTGCAGGCATGGGCTGTCACACCTGGCTGTATGCACTGCTGAGAATCAAACCCAGGGCCTCTTGCATACTACATAAATGCCATATCCCCAGACCCCATTACTTATTAGTAGCGTTTTAGTGATTATACACTGTGTGCTCTAGATGCATGGCAGTTTATTTCAACAGTCCTCTATTGGGGACATTTCTATTGTGACAATTCTCCTCATAAGAAAGTCATGCTTAGCTGGGTGTGCCGGCACAAGCCCTAATCCCAGTGCTGGGGAGGAAGAAGGACCTCTGTGAGTTTGAGGCCAGTCTGATCTACAAAGCAAGTTCTAGGGTAGCCAGAACTGTTACACAGAGAAACCCTGTCTTGTTAAAATATATATATATTCTTGCAGTCAGCCATAATTATCACATCCTCAGCACAAATTCCCAGAAGTGAAAATTCATAAAGTTGTGCACATTGTAATGACTTGAGGTCCATGTTCATGAAAAAAAAAAAGGTCTAGCAACATAACCAATTACATACAACATTACCTAGCCAGAACCTACCTCAAGGAATAAAAAGAAACTAGTTACTATTTGCCTTGAACTATCATGTACGATGATAAATTAGTAAACATGAGTGCAGAAACAGTTTTGATTTATTAAAAGTAGCCATGTGGCTACTTCCAACAATGATATCTCTCAACCCATTCAAGGCACTAGTTAGTTTAAAATATGATTTTAGTGTGGCCTGATGGAATATGCTTTTACTCCTAGCACTTAGAGGCAGAGGCAGGTGAATCTCTGTGAATGTGAGGCCAACCTACTCTACATATTTAAAAGTAAATATTTAAAAATTAGGGGATAGAGAGATGGCTCAGAGGTTAAGAGCAGTGGCTGCTCTTCCAGAGGTCCTGAGTTCGATTCCCAGCAACCACATGGTGGCTCACAACCATCTGTAATGAGATCTAGTGCCCTCTTCTGGCCACATATGCAGGCAGAATGTTGTATGCATAATAAATAAATCTTTTTTTAAAAAAATTAATATGGGGGACCTAAAAGATGGCCCGGTGGCTAAGAGCACTTATGCAAAGTGCAAAGGCCTTTGGTTCAGTCCCAGCAGCCACATAATAGTTTTCAAACACCTGTAATTCCAGTTCCCCAGGACCTGACACCTTCTTCTGACCTCCACAGGCACCAGGCATACATGCAGGCAAAACTCTCAAACACACAAAATAAAACAAATAGGTTTTTTTTAAAAGGTTTTAATAAAGTAAATGAATTAAGTATTATGGGTTGTGGGGGAAGCCAGAGAGATTGCTCTTTCAGTAAAGGGCTTGCACCTGAATAAGTCTGGGTTCCCAGCCACCACATACAAAGCTACGCACATGGCACACACTTACAACCCCAGCAGGGAAGAGGCAATGGAAAGAGGGTCCTTGGGCCTGTTGGTCAGCCAATGTAGATGAATCTATAAGACCCTGCCTCACAAACTAAGATGGAGAGGCTGCAGAATTGGCTTGGCCATTAAGAGCACAGGCTGCTCTTCCAGAGAACCTGGGTTCAAATCCTAGTGCCTACACAGAAGCTCACCACCGCCTGTGACTCCAGTTCCAGGAGATCTGATATCCTCTTCTGGCCTCCTTCTGGGCACGGACTATCCACATGGTCAGAGAGACACACAATAGGCAGAACACTCATTCACATAAAAATAATAAATAAATAGAATAAATAATGATAAGGTGGAGAGTAATAGAAGATCCAGCTTTGACCTCCTACCCCCATGTTCATGCATGTACACATTATGTGTGTGTGTGTGTGTGTGTGTGTGTGTGTAATGCATACAACATAAAAAATGAATAAGATGTGATTCTTAAGTTTCTGTGGAAATCTTCCATAGCATAACTGATATAGAACCAGTATAGAAAATAAGGTATCTCTGTGTTTGACTTTCTTCTCACAGAGAATGCCAGCTCTCAAGGGACGCTCCTTCTGCCCTCTCCTGAGAGGAGCTTTGCTAGCACAGCACCATTCCCCTGAACTTCATCCATCTCCTATTCCATATTCCATTTCCCATCATGCCCTGGGTAAACACGGCAGCACTGACATGAAGACTGCAGCCCACACTCTCCCATCCCTCACTGAACTCCTATTATACTTACTGTCTGCACCACACAATTAGCGCTTTATTATATACTGACTTCTTCTCTAATTGTCTGTACCACACAATTTAGCATTCTTATTACATTCTGTCAGATTCTGTAACTGTGCCGTGTATTTTTGTCCCATCTCCCTGCCTAGATTACAAGCACAGGGTGGCAGGGTCTCCCGCTGGTCCCACTTTACCGGCTCCCACAGCACAGTTGCTGGGCCGAGCTCAGATCACCAACAAGTCCTGGTTGGTGGGAAATGAGGTGGCTGGAAGATGGTTTAATTGACTTCTTGGTAGACTTTAAACAGGCTGAGTTGTCGAGGCTTTGAGTGGAAACAAAGGAGGCACCAGGTAACAGAGGGGTACCATTGTCAGCCCTTCCTGTCTCTTTGTCTCATCTGCCCTGAGGCTTACAAGTCATTTAGTTTCTGGCTTTCTATGTATACAAAACAGGAAAACCAAAAAATGCATGATGTTCCATCCAATGACTCTACAATACAGCCGTCTCCAGCTGGGGAGGTCTTGCCAGGAGCTGGAAAGCGATTATTCTTGGAAATTAAAGAGACTTCAAACCAACTGCATGGTCTTCAACTAACTGCTTGCTCTTTCTCCTGTCCCTCTGAAGCTAGAGGCTGGCTCCTCATCTCTGAAATGATTCCAGTGTCCATGGTTAGGTGTGCTGTGGCTGAGCGTCTGCAGACTGCTGGAATCGTCTTACTTTTCTCAATATCTGCCACACTCGTGCCTTGAAGCCTTATTATAAACACAATAAGTGTAACTGATACCTCTGAGTGTCTTGGCTGTGATTCATAAGTTTGTCCCTCAGTAAGTGTAGAAAATGAAGTCAGACAGAGTCCTACAATTAATTTCGCTTCCCAGCTGAGGTAGTTTCTATTTAACGATCTGCCGCAGGACATCAGAGTTACTTCTAAAGTATTAAGAGAAGAAGCACCCACCTCCATCAGAATCCATGTGACTCTCACCTCTGCTGTAAACACTCAGGTGAGTTGATCCTTAGGCTTGCCCTGTCTCTGTGACTCGGGGATGATGTACAAAGGCTCTGCCCCTGAGTGCCGCCTGCCTTTCCCTTTCTGATCAATATGTTTTGCCACACCGCATCCTTTCATGCTTTTGTTCTTGGTTTTTTTTACATCTGGTAGGTACACAATAAAGCCCACCAAGGGGGACAGTTGTGCAATGTGTGACTCTCCAGGGACTGGACAGGGAAGCCTGTCCAGGAAGCGTTTATATAGAGGGACTTTCCCATCCCGGAGGCTCTGGCTGGTCTTCTTAGGCTCCTTAGTAAGGCCGAGGACTTGCTTAAGAACTTGCACTGCGGGGTTTCCCTTCCATGAAACTACCTGCTGCCTTTGCTATCCACGCCAGCTGTCTGGATTCATTTGCTCTTCCAGAAGTGTTCCAGAAGGTCAGCCACGTCACAGGCAGGGCATTGCATGCTGAAGATAGGAAAACAAACACCACTCAGCCAGACTCATATTCCAGGAAAGTACTCGTAACAGAGGCAGACCTGCCAATAGACTGTTCCCACACAGAAGATCACAATGAGAATTCAGGTCCCACCAGGCATGGTGACACACACTTTTAATCCCAGCACTGGGGAGGCCGAGACAGGCAGATCTCTGAGTTTGAGGCCAGCCTGGTCTATAGTGTGAGTTCCAGGATTCCAAGGTTACACAGAGAAACCATGACTTAGAGAGAGAGAGAGAGAGAGAGAGACAGAGACAGAGACAGAGACAGAGACAGAGACAGAGACAGAGACAGAGACAGAGACAGAGACAGAGACAGAGACAGAGACAGAGACAGAGACTCTTCTCCCGCAGGTTTAGAGGAGGTAAGTTTGGTGGCCCTGAGAGCACCCTGGGCCGAGAGTGGCTGAAAGGAGACACTGCCCCCTAGTGGAAGGGAACATCAAGAGTCGAGAGTTGAAGAAGTGAAAAGACAAGAGAGCAGGGTACTTTGATATACCGCAGTAAACCAATGGAGAGCTTTTGCAAGAAAGAGAAAGGCTCTCCCCTACGTTGGTCTAGGCACAGCCAATACAGCGTGAGCAGTGTGGGTCCGACCCAGACCGCACAGAGAAAACCCAAGACACCCTAGATTGTCTGGTAGTGAAAAAAAAAAAAAAAAAAACCTAGAAGCCCAAGATAAACATCAAAAAGAGACGATTGTGGGTCCTAAATGATGAGAGAGGCTTCAGGTAGGTGTCTCCCTCCTTGAGAACTAGAGGAGCTCAAACAGCCAGTGACGGTTGGACATTGCTTGACTAGGCTGACGTCAGGTAAGCAGATGGCAAAGACCAGAACTAAATTCTGAAAAAAAAAAAAAAAAAAAGATAATCCTTGAGCTGTGCAAAAGAAAATTCTACCTACCTACACAAGAAACACTTCAGCCAGTAGCAAAAGCATACACTCTGCCTCTGGTTCCTTTCCCAGAGAAACAGTGAATCAGGGGTGCTTCGGCAGAGGCCCCGACAGGTGATGGCGATTAACACAACGTGGTACTTCCCCACAGCTGTTTGGATCCCCTGGAACGCTATCCCCACCAAACCTCTCTGTCATTAAAGGGTCGACGCACAGATACCAAGGGCGTCGGGAGTCTCCCCACTCTCAGATCGGCACCCACTTGTTTGCTAATGTGGGATGCTTTGTACATAGCTCCTGGCCCCCAGACGTACCAATGCATACGGAGTTGTATCTCTGCACAGGCATTTTCTCTTCTGCACGGATGGGATGCCTACATGAATACTGTTCTGTGTTTGGCTTTTCCCTGACTTCCTGGTCCACCTATAAATACAGCAAATATTTGAGTTAGACTTTTCTTTCAGAGGAAACACAATTCAGGCTATAGCAAGATGTCTAGCCTGAGAATGGAACACAGGAGGAAGACTCTCAAATATTCTGGGAGCTTGCCACAGGCCCAGATGAACCTGGTCAAAGGGGGCACTGCCCACAGTTCTGAGAGCTGGGATCTGAGTATGCCCACTGGCTACAGGCTGGCAGTGTCCTGAAGGCTTAGGCAAGGAGGTAGAGGGTGAGAGGTGGGGGACCAGCTAAATTCCTTGAAGGGCTGGGAGAGGCCTGCAATCTCTGATCTCTGATCCTGCATAGTTAGCACTCAATTGTTAGCGTGTGTGTGTGTGTGTGTGTGTGTGTGTGTGTGTGTGTGTGTGTGTGTGTGTGAGTGCACCATACTACTTGGAGGTTAGAAGACAACCTGGGGAATTTGGTTCTTTCCTTCCACCCTGTGAGTCCTGGGAATTGATCATCAGATTGGTGGCAGGCTCTTTACCCTAGGAGTCATTCGAGATCATCAATTATCTTCTGCTTCTCAAGAAGTCAGTTCCACTGGCTGTGCTGTCCGGAGTGTTTGGGGGGTTGTTTGTTTGTTTGTTTGTTTGTTTGTTTTTTGAGACAGCATCTCAGCCAGGCATGGTGGTCCAGGTCTTTAATCTCAGCACCTGGGAGGCAAAGGCAGGCAGATTTCTGAATTGAAGAACACCCTGGCCTACAGACAGAGTTCCACTACAGCCAGGGCTACACAGAGAAACCCGGTCTGGGGGGCTGGGGGGTGGGCCGGGGTGAGGGGGTGGGGTGCTTAGAAGAACAGACACCCAGACAGGAAGAGACAGGATCTCATGTCGTCCAGCCTTACCTGGACCTTGATGTCTGTGTCCTCCTGATCTTCCTACCTACAGCTCACAAGACCTGGGGCTACAGGTGTGTGTCACCACACCTAACACAGCTTCCATCTACTGCATTTTTACTTGGGGTGTCCTGGAGGTCCTGCCGGTGGCTTAATACACACTAGGATGCCATTTTACAGCTGAGCTATACCCTCAGCCCTTATGCTCAAAACCCAGAGAACCAGTGGTCTGGAGGAAATGTGTTGTGTTATTGTGCACATATGGGTGTTATGCCTGCATGAATGCCTGTGCACCAGGTACATGCCTGGTGCCTGCAGGGGACAGAAGATGATGCAGAATCCCTTAGGAGCTGGAGTTACAAATCACCGTAAACTGCCCTACAGGTGCTGGTATTGAACCTGAGGCCTCTGGAAGAGCCAGAGTTGTAACCACTGAGCCATCTCTCCAGGTCGAATCTTTTCATTGATTGCTAAAGTTCCAAGAAACTTGCAGTTCAGAAAGGAAGGGAGGGAAGGAGAAAGGGAGAGAGGGAGGAAGGGAGAAAGGGGGGAAGCAATTTCTGCTAGTAGACTGCCATCTAGTGGTAGGCTTCTGCCATACAGTGTTGATAATTGCCCATGCGCCTTGGGATACTTTTCCAAGCAGTGTCAAGTAGACTATAATTGGTTCACACACTGGCTAGGACATGCTGAGCATTCTTCAAAAGAGACTTTTGCCTCTGTGTTTACTTAAATATTATAAAAGAAACTCCTCCAGTCAAAATTAGTATTGCTTTCTCTTCTGCTAACAACCAATTGTATGTTCGTCCTCTCCCATGCTGATAATCAAATTAGGCCTACATTTCCAAAAGTTTTCCCAACCACAAGATTATCTCAAAGCAATGTATGTGACCAGTTTTCGCAGATGTCAAAAGGTTAGGCCAGGCATAATGGCACATGCCTTTAATCCCAGCACTCAGGAGACAGAGGCAGGCGGATTTCTGAGTTCGAGGCCAGCCTGGTCTACGGAGTGAGTTCCAGGACAGCCAGGGCTATACAGAGAAACCCTGTCTCAAAAAAAAACTAAAAAAAAAAAAAAAAAAAAGAAAAGTGTGAATATCACAGGTCATCAGTGAGGCAATGGCCTCCAGATTCAATCCACGCTAGGATTCTCCCTTTTGCTCTGAAAGAGCACACCAGGCCTCCGAGTCCTCCAAAGCTGTAAATTTTCCCACTTGGCCACCTGTTGTGGTGAAATAGCTGCTACAGGGAGTCAATCTTCTCCCACTAAGCTGACTGTTGTTCTGGGACCACAGGACTGCCACATGAGCTGTTAGTCATGTCTGTTCTGCATTCCATACCAATTCAACCATGTGTGGAGGGTAGGGACTCGTGTGTCCCGCAGAACAGGAGAGACCAAACACACTGAGCTGTGATCAGAAGAGGTATTGGCTGTTAGGGTAGGGAGGCAGCCCCTGAAGGGGAAAGGTCTGAAATAAGAGCCCTCTTACATCAGAAGGGATGGAATATCCTGGGTGCATGGAAAACCCCAGTCTTGGCAAGAATTTGGGATCTCTGGGGAATTAAAGAAAGACCAGCAGACTAGGAGCTAATTCTACTTAATAAAGATGGCACAGTATTTACAAGGCAGAAGAAGCAAGGGGGTTCAAGAGATGGCTCATCCATTTAGAGCACTTGATGCTCTTAAAGAGGACTGGGGTTTGGTGGTTCACAATCATCTGTCACGCCAGTTCCAAGAGCTCTGTGGATCAGTGAGATGGCTCAGCGTGATGATCTTAGTACTATCCCCAGAACCTCCACAAGTTGTCCTCTGACCTCTGACCTCCCTACTCACATTCATAAAGCACACACACACACACACACACACACGCGCTCTCGAGAATAATAATAATGATGATGATGACAATGATAAAGTTTATTTAATAATGAAAAAAGAATGCCAGGTGTAGTGATCGCCTTTAATTCTGGTACTCAGGAAGCAGAGGCAGGTGGATCTCTGAGAGTTTGAGGTCAACCTGGTCCACATAGTAAATTCCAGGACATCCAGAGCTACATAATTGAGAGACCCTGTCTAAACTAAAGATGATTCTGGAGCAATGTGGGGAAGAAATCTGCAGGGCAGGGCACGGTGATGCTTATCTTTAATCCCATGCTGAGGGGGATGGGGCATAGGCATAGTCTGTGAGTTAGGGACTAGCCTGGTCTACACGTGAGTTAAGGCCACACAGTAAGACCCTGTCTCAAAATAAACAAACAGATTTATTTTGAACTTTGTATGGTAGCACACTCCTTTAATACCAGCAGAAGCAGACAAGCAAGCAGATCTCTGTGAGTTCAAGGCCACCCTGGTCTGGAAAAAAAAATGAGTTTCAGGGAAGAAACCCTGTCTTAAAGAAGGAGGAGGGGGAAGAGGAAGAGGAGGAGGAGGAGAAGGAGGAAAAAATGATAACCAAAAAATTCTATGATGTTCAAAATCAACAATAATAACAATAGCAATAATAATAATAATAGCAATAATAACCAAAATAGAAATAACACAAACCCATCGGCTAATAAACGGATAAATATAATAGAGTCAATCCATAAGATAGAAGATTAGTCAACCATAAAAAAATTTGATGTATGACAAACAATACGGACAAATCTTGGAAATATTACGGGGAGACAGCTCTGTTGGTAAAGTGCTTCGTTGGTGGGTACTCACATAGTATATACCCCAACAACTACATAAGGTATCTCAGGCCTGGCACTCAGCTTTATATATAGCTTCTGGGAAGAGCATTATCCCTCTTATAAGGTATAAGATAAAATTATATATGTGCTGCATATGTATGTATGTGTGTGTGTGTGTGTGTGTGTGTGTGTGTGTGTGTGTGTGTGTGGTTCTGCCCCCTCTTTTTCCCTACTTGGTTAACTTTTTGAGAAAAGCTCTCATCTAGCCCAGGCCAATGTTTTTAGTGTCCTGGTTTTTGATACAAGCTAGAGCTATCTGGGAAGGAAGAGGAACATTAATTGGGAGACCACCTCCATCGGATCGCCAGTAGCAAGTCTACAGTCCATTCTGCTTCATTAATAGCTGAGCAAGCTAGTGAGAAGCATTCCCCATGGCTTCTGTTTCAGTTCCTGTCGGGGTCCAGCCTCAACACAGGATCAGAGTTCTCAACTGGAAGCAGGGATATCTGGAAGGAGCATAATAAACAGACACAGACTACTTTTTGTGTACAAACTGACAGTCAATTTTCCAAGGCTTAAAGTTGCTCTCTTCTCTCTCTCTTTCTCTCTTGCAGCTTGAGGCTGCACACACTCTGCATTCTCTTGCCTGTGCACACTCTGCTTTTCTCCTGTGTACTTTTGTTTTCTCAAACTCCCACAATCCTCTATGTGTTCCCCTTTCACTCTCTCTCTCTCTCTCTTTCTCTCTCTCTCTCTCTCTCTCTCACACACACACACACACACACACACACACACACACCATATACACTCCTTTTACTCACAGGTACATACTCTCCATACACACCTCACAATCTTTCTTCACTCACTCTTCACATTCTCTCTCTCTCTCTCTCTCTCCCTCTCTCTCTCTCTCTCTCTTTTCTCCTCACACTCTCACATTCTCTCTCACTCTACCTCTACCTCTACCTCACATACACCTCATGTGCACCTCACTCTCTCCACTCACTCTCTAGCCTTTCTCTTGCCCCAATCTTTTATTGATACTCCAAAAGCAGGTTAAAAAACAGAGAGATGTATAACCATTACCAAATCAAACAAAAAAGAATAACCACAGCCGGGCGTGGTGGCGCATGCCTTTAATCCCAGCACTCGGGAGGCAGAGGCAGGTGGATTTCTGAGTTTGAGGCCAGCCTGGTCTACAAAGTGAGTTCCAGGACAGCCAGGGCTATACAGAGAAACCCTGTCTCAAAAAAACCAAAAAAAAAAAAAAAAAAAAAAAAAAAGAATAACCACATGCCACAAAGAATCCAGAATTACAGTTGTTTGTTCCCCAAAGTTTCAAGCTTCCCCTATTCCCAGGCCTGTGGCCAAAATAATAATCATTGCAAACATATTATTATTTAAACTTTAACTTTTGACTTATTATACCTCAGAACTCAGAGCTCCGAGGTCAGCTGCTTGAATTTTCTTGTGAAGCTCTAATGATAAATGACATGGGCAAAGCAGAAAGAATGCCGGAAAGAATCAAGGTAACCCTTAACTCAGTAGTTCCCCTAGTTCTGCTTCTGCACATAGCACACAATGACTCTCCTGAGAGTCCCAGTGTTCTGACTTAGTTTTACTAGTATATAATTTTATGCATTCTATACTTGCTTATCCAGGAACCACTCTTAAATGTTGTACAAAACTTATTTCATAACTTCAATAGTTTTTTTTTTCCTTTCTTAGGGTCCCAATGTTGGCTCTATTTCATTTTCTTCAAATAATTTCTTCCAACTTTCTTTGCAAGTCAAGCATTAATCTGGAACTACCATTGTGCAGTTACTACTTTGTTTCCAAGATAAGAACACACAGCATGCACCTAGGCCATCAGGACTGTGCTGGGCTGTGCCCCATGCCTCAATCTTTAATTGTTTAAGAATCATTACATCAAGGAACATCTAGTTTCACAGAATTCACCAAAGCAGAAGGAGAAAGAAGTAGGAAAGTCAGACATAATAGAATAATCAGGCACACCAAGGCCAACTGAAAAGCAGTCATGCACAAATGAAATCTATACAGCCATTGTCCAGGGTTAAGATTGGGAGAAATGGAAACAACTATTTTTAACAAAGAGCTGCCTTGGGCTACTGAGATGTCTCCATTCCAGCCTACTGCAGGCAGTCCCTGTCATAGTATGCTGTCGCCAGCAAGTTCCTGCCTCCAGGTGCCTGCCTTGAGTTTCTACTTTGGCTTCCCCCAATGGGATGTGAGCTGAGATATGTAAGCCAAAGAAAGCCTTTCGTCCCCAAGTCGCTTTTGGTCATAGTATTTTATCCCAGCAATGGAACCCCTCACTAAGGCAGCACATAGCTGGGCATGATGGTGCATGCTTTTAGTCCCAGCACTAGGGAAGCAGCGGCAAGAGGATGTCTCAGTTCAAGGCTAGCTTGGTCTAGCTAAAGAGTTCCAGGGCAGCCTGAACTACATAGAGACCCTGTGTCCAAAAACAAAATAAACAAATAACAACAACAACAACAACAAAGACAACACACAAAACAATGGATTCCATCATGACATTTTCATAGACTTGTTTGTTTGTTTGTTTGTTTGTTTGTTTGTTTTTGTTTTGTTTTGTTTTTCAAGACAGGATTTCTCCTCTGTGTAGCCCTGGCTGTCCTGGAACTCACTCTGTAGGCCAGGCTAGTCTCAAACTCAGAAATCTGCCTGCCCCTGTCTCCCAAGTGCTGGGATTAAAGGTAACATTTTCATGCATATGCAACATTATACTTTGTTGATAATTCCCCACACACATATTACTTTAACCCCCACCCCACTGGTCCCTCTCCTCTCAGATAGTCCCCTTATACTATTAGATCTCAATTCCTCATGTGAAGGATATTTTCCTTTGTCCTCCCTCCTTACTTTCTCTTGCTCCCTTCTCCTCCCACTCCCTTTGAACCCCTTCCTTCCCCTCCATAATCCCCCTCCACTTCCATGTCATAGAAAGGCATGTATATACATGTGTGTGTATTAGAATGCAGATAGATAGATAGATAGATACATACATACATACATACATATATACATACACAGATATATAGATAGATACATAGAAAAATAGATAAATAGATACATACATACATATATAGATACATAGATAGGTACATGGATAGATAGATGGATACATACATACATACATACATACATACATACATACATACATTAGATGGGTACATAGAAAGATAGATAGATAGATAGATAGATAGATAGATAGATAGATAGATAGATAGATAGATAGATAGATAGATAGACAGACAGATTCTGCACATTAAAGGAAATGTGTCTTTGTGAATCTGGTTTATTTCTTTTAACCTGATGATCTCCAGTTCTACCCATTTTCCCATAAATGCCATAATCTCATCCTTCTTTGTGGCTGAATAAAGGCATCACTTTCCCCCCATTCACCTGTCTAGACTGTTTCCATAGCTTGGCTATCATGAATTGCTGAGCAGTCCTGTGAGTATGTGAGTATATATGTCTCTCTGGTACATTCCCATGAATGGTACAATTGAATCACATGGTAGGTTTTGTTTGTTTGCTTTTCAGGGGGAATGCAACCAGGTCTTACATAACCTAGGCTGGCCTCAAACTCATGTTCCTACTTCTCCCTACCAATCACTGGGATTACAGACATGCAGTTCCACACCTGTGTGGTATTCTGTATTTAGTTTACTGAGGAACTACCATAATGATTTCCACAGTGGCTGTACCAGGATCATTCTCTTAATACATCCCCAATGGCATTTGGGGGGGGGGGGTTATCTCCTTTCAGATAACACTAGTTTTGTGTGTCAAGTTAACCTAAAACTAGTGAGAACACAGCCTTATACATTAAGAGCCCTCCTCTCCCGACCCCACCCCTTTTTGATGGGTCTCACTGTGTAGCTCAGGCTTCATGACTCTCTTTGTGAGTGGATATTTCCATTCCCAACATTCACAGGGTAACTTACAACTGTCTGTAACTCCAGTACCAGGGTACCTAGTGCCCTCTTCTGGCCTCTATGGGCACTGCATGCATGTTGTGTACAGAGATAACTATACCCACAAAATAAAATAAAGTTTAAACTTTTAAAATTAAAACGGGGGGGGGGGGGGAGAGGGAGAGAGAGAACGAAAGAGATGCACACAGGCATACAAACAACCACAATGGAGTCCAGAGCACTTTGCAAGCTAGAAAGAAAACATATTTTCCCTAAATAAAATAATAAGCATCAAGCCAGGCATGGTGGTGTACGCCTTTAATTCCAGGATAAGACTGATAAGACCGATAAGACTGTGAGAACCTGACTGAAGCCTGAAGTGCTGAGTCTTCAAGGTGAATGAAGGGTGTGGGCACCTCTTCTGGCAGATGGAAATCAACCTCACCTCCTGGGGACAGACTACCCACCCATCTTGTTGATAAATTGACTATGCCAATAAATTAATATGGATCACTCTCAAAAAAGAAAAATACTTGTTTCACTTTCAAAAGTCTTTCTTTTCTTTTTCTTTCTTTCTTTCTTTCTTTTTTTTTTTTTTTTTTTTTTCCCTAGACATGGTTTCTCTGTGTAGCCTGGCTGTCCTGGAACTCACTCTGTAGACCAGGCTGGCCTCGAACTCAGAAATCCACCTGCCTCTGCCTCCACCTCCCGAGTGCTGGGATTAAAGGTGTGCGCCACCACTGCCCAGCTTCTTTTTTCTTTTGTTTTTTGTTTGTTTGTTTTGTTTTGTTTTTTGGTTTTGGTTTTTCTGTATAGCCCTGGCTGTCCTGAACTCACTCTGTAGACCAGGCTGGCCTTGAACCCAGAAATCCTCCTGTCTCTGCCTCCCAAGTGCTGGGATTAAAGGAGCGCACAACCACCTGTGGCCTGTAATCCACTCTTAAAATCTTCTCACTTCTCCCTTTTCCTACAAGGCAATGGGCAGGACTGGAGCAGTAGTGTCAGTCTAGAGAGCCAAGTGGCTGCTAGGCAGCCACCACTGTATCACAACATCTCACATCCAATGCAAACAAGACTTGGCACTTGCAGGACTTGAACAGGAGGAGAACTCCCGGACTCAGAATAATAAGGACAGTGGGTATCCAAGAGGTGCAGGAGCTACGAGTCTTTCACAAAATAGGCTGTGGCCACACCCAAGAAGGAGCAACTAGTGCAGTCTCGGGATTCCAGCCGGTGAAGCAGCTCCCCGGCCCGACGTGGAACTACAACCCCCAGGCTCCCCGCGCGGCCCCACGTGGTCCCGCAGCCCCTGAGTTAAAAGCGCAACCGCGCTGCTCAGAGGAGATCGCGTCTCCAGTGCACAGCAGCCTAGGTGAGCGCGGCGCCACCGAGCAGAGGAGTGAAGTCAGGTACGCTGGGCAGGGTAGCTTTGGGACTGAGGGCGACCCTGCCGCCTGGGGCCAGTGACACTCGGGGATTCTTTGCAGACCCGCGTAGCCTGGCCTCCGGGAACCCTTGTCAGAATCGGTCTCTTAAGCCTTTGAGCAGAAGGGAATTTAGCCGTTAGCTCTAATACACCTATCTCTTATAGAAGAGGTTGCTTGTATTTCATGTTTTGTGTTTTTTCAATATCTCATTTCTAGTTTGCCAAGTATTTCTCAAGTCATTCTCCTTGTTCGGAACTACATCACTTCCCCCTCCTCCCTTTTAAAACTTGGCGGTTTTAAATTTAAGCCAACTTTTGTCTGTAATTTGGCATTCCTTCACATGGATGAGGTCTCCAGGGATCTACCCTCTCCCCGGCGTTTCAACAAGAACATCCCAAGCTCACTTTAAGTCATGGGTGCGAGAGCACTGTGATTATTTGCTCTTAATTCAAATATGAAATATTTCAAAGCATAATATTCCCAAGTTGATCTTGTATCTCAAACTGGCCGCAGACTCTGAGCCTCCTGCCTCCAAGGGGCTTGCAGTGTTGAACAGAAATGAGCTTCTATCCTGCTTATAACGCTGGGATTTTTAATGAAAAGTAACAGTTCAGGAGGAAATCTGAAGTTAAACAATTTCCTATTTGGAGGATCAAGAAATCCTCTTTTCTCTTCTCTTTTCTGTGACTAGGTATCTCTATGATGTAGCCCTGGCTGTCCTGAAACTACAAGTAGACCAGGCTGGCCTTGCTCACGGATCTAATGTTGGGATCAAAGATGTGTGTTGCCATGCTCTGCTGAATCCTCTGGGTTTTGTTGTTTTGATGATTTTGTTTGTTTGTTTTTCGAGACAGGGTTTCTCTGTATAGCCCTGGCTATCCTGGAATTCACTCTGTAGACCAGGCTGGCCTCGAACTCAGAAATCCACCTGCCTCTGCCTCCCGAGTGCTGGGATTAAAGGCGTGCGCCACCATGCCCGGCTTGTTTTGATGTCCTTGAAACTGGGTCTTAAGTAACTCAGGCTGGTCTCCGCTGTCAGCCTGTGGTCAGCCACAGATGGGTTTGAACTCCCAACCCTCCTGCCTCCACCTCCCAGATGCTGGTCTTCAGATGCATAGCAATTCCTTGACTCTTAGAGTGAGTTTGAAAAGTGAGCTACACTGAAGGGATTGAAGTGGGAGACAGATGCTCTGAAGCAAAGATAAGCCACGGGGGAAACAGGCAGTGGCCTCGGGAATGTTTTTGAACAGTGGAGCTGGTACACTGTAGGCATAAAGAAACCTTCCCAGCTGGGCAGTGGTGGCGCATGCCTATAATCCCAGCACTCGGGAGGCAGAGGCAGGCGAATTTCTGAGTTCGAGGCCAGCCTGGTCTACAGAGTGAGTTCCAGGACAGCCAAGGCTAGACAGAGAAACCCTGGAGGCATAAAGAAACCTTCCCAGCAGGCCAGGAAGTTGATGTCATCTGACTAGGATAGAGACAAGATTAGAAATGTGGGTGTTCTGGGGGTGTTACAGTGACTGCCAGCCCCCCTCCTTTTCTCTCACAGGCCCTATGTTTTTAGCTCAAACTGCATCTAAGTGGTGATTCATTTAATAGCTTTCAAAGATGTATAAGGCTTCCCGATCAGAACTTAAAGATGTTCTTATCAAATATGAAATAAATGCAGCCCGAAGCACAAGAAGATGGGAGTCTGTGTAGCCAGAGCTGACCATTGGTAGGATGCTTAATGCTGATTGCTTCAAGCACTCAGCTTCTTATCATTTTAACCTTCTTGGACCTGGGTCGATGATTACTGACCCAGATAAAAGGTAGCACGGGGTTTGTCATGAGACCGGAAGGAGAGGGGAAGGAGGAAGTTCCAGGTAAGGAGATAACAGAGTTTATGTGACTTGGGACCTCAGTGGGCAAAAGTGCTGAGTGTTGGGGAGGAGGCAGCAGCACAAATGACTGTTCCCATTAATGACAGAACTTCACAGAGAGCACAGCGCATGCGTCCGGCACAGCCATCAAGCGCACTGTGTCAGTTCATTCATTTGACCCTGTAAACACTGTGAGTGGTATCCTCGCTACAGGAGAGAAATGGTGGAGCCAAGATGCAGTCCGACTCTAGGGCTACCCTGTAAGGAAAGGAGAGGACTTGAGGGCTAAGGTGGTAGTTCACTTTAGGTATCTTGGTTTAAGATCGCTGTAGGGATGACAGATGGAGACCTGTAGTGGGCATTTCCACCTGCCTGCTGATCCAGGCTCTCTCCTAGAATGCTCGTTTCCTCTCTATGGGAACTGTGTATTGGGTCTTCCACGTTAGGACGGTCAGGTTCACTCTGCCCGGTGGAAAGCACCATCAGTCCCACATGAGGGAATGAAATGACGCTCCCAGCTGGGCAGTGGTGGCGCATGCCTTTAATCCCAGCACTTGGGAGGTAGAGGCAGGCGGATTTCTGAGTTCAAGGACAGCCTGGTTTACAGAAGTGAGTTCCAGGACAGCCAGAACTATACAGAGAAACCCTGTCTCGAAAAAGCAAAAAAAGAAAGAAAGAAAAAAAGAAATAATGCTCCCTGTGCCAACAGGGCGTATCTGTCAGGGAATTGGCCATCAGCTTCAGTCCGAATGTTTCATTCAGTCACCTATGTAGTCATTACACATGAGCTGAAAAGCGGGTGTTGGGCTGGACCGATGGCTCAGAGGTTAAGAGCACTGTCTGCTCTTCCAGAGGTCCTGAGTTCAATTCCCAGAAACCACATGGTGGCTCACAACCATCTGTAATGGGATCTGATGCCCTCTTCTGGTGTGTCTGAAGATAGCTACAGTGTAGCCATATACATATAATAAATAAATCAAAAAAATAAAATAAAATAAAGGAGAAAAGAAAGAAAGAAAACCAGATGTTAACTGGGGTGTAGCTTAGTTGACCAAGTTCATACCATGCCCAAAAAACTGGGTTTCATCTTGAACCACAAAAAAAAAAAAAAAAAAAAGAACAAAACATGGTGGTACATGCCTTTAATGTACAGCTTACAAGTAGAGGTTGGGTATGGTGGCATACGCCAATAATTCCGGAGAGACAGAAAGAACAGGAGTTCAAGATCACCCTCCGACACACAGTGACTAGAGGCCAGGATGGCTTACAAAGACCCTGCCTCAAGGAAAAAAAAAAAGGCAAAAACTTCTTCAACAGCTTGTTGACAAGCCTGACAACCTCCTGAGTTTGTGAAAAGAAAGAACTAGTTTCCACAAGTTGTCCTCAGACCTCTGCACATGTGCTGTGTGTGCCCTGTAGACCTAGACACATGCACAAAAATGTTGAGAGAGAGAGACCCAAAAAAGTCTACAGAAGCTGCAAAATAAATAATATCAGATTTAGAATACCAGAGGATACTTGGTTTGATGGAGATAGCTAATGATTCATTGAAATCTTTAAATACTGAGTTTTGGTGGGATGCCAGCTTAAGATGTGAGTAGAGAAAAGAATTCTGGGGCTGGAGAGATGGTTAAGAGCACTGACTGCTCTTCCAGAGGACCAGGGTTCAATTCCCAGTGCCCACATGGCAGCTCACAATTGTAACTCCAGTTCCAGGGAATCTGACACGCTCACACAGACATACATGCAGGCAGAACACCAATGCATATAAAAATAAATCTTTAAAAAGTGAGAGAAGAGGCGGGCGTGGTGGCGCACACCTTTGATCCCAGCACTTGGAAGGCAGAGGCAGGTGGATTTCTGAGTTGGAGGCCAGCCTGGTCTACAGAGTGAGTTCCAGGACAGCCACAGCTACACAGAGCACAGAGAAACCCTGCCTCAAAATCAAATCAAATCAAATCAAATCAAATCAAATCAAATAAACAAAAACATAAAACAAACAAACAGACAAAAAAAAAACCTTGAGAGAAGAAAGAAATAATGCCTTCTTTCTAACTATATTCAGTTTAAGCAATAGCAACCTTGTACAGTTGAGGCCCCGGAGTGGAGTTATATCTCCAGACCTTTGCTGCTGGATCTTCCCCCTCTTCCTCCTGAGGTCTGGGTTTCTCCAGCTCTCTGTGTAGCTAAAATGGAAAACCCTCCAGATAGTATTTCCCCAGGCCCACCCTCTCTTTGTCTTTAAAGTTTCCCCACCAATATAGTTTGGTTCTAAATCTTTACATTCCTCTACTTGTTCTGGGTGTTTCTATCTTGTAAGTTTGCTTTACAGTTCCAAACTGGGAATGAACTTTGGCCTGGGAGTTTGATCATTACTTGACATTCCTTGAAGAAAGAGAGTAATGACACTGTGTTTTCCAGACCTTCCAGCAACCCGATGGCCTTCCCTAAGAAGAAACTCCGGGGTCTTGTTGCTGCCACCATCACTCCAATGACAGAGAATGGGTAACTATCACTGGGGCCAGAGGGGCACCTGTTCCCAGTCACTGGAACCTCTGCTGGGGTGGTCTTACCAAGTGGTAGTTTCTGCAGTGTGCCTGACCTCCTAAGTCAGAAAAGGGCTGGCCATCATCACAGCGGAATAGGGAGAGGGAAAGAAGTCCTCCTGGTGCCTTTAAGGCCAGATGGGGCCGGAGGAATAGAGGAGGATCTATCTTAGCATGAGTACTGTCCCAGTCCCTCTAGGGATCCTGTCATTTTGGACTTTTGCATCATCGAGTGGCTAGCAGGGTGGCTCACTGTGGAGTCTGCTAGAGTTTAATCATGGAACTCACCTCAGAAAAGTGAGGGGAGGGCCAGGCAGTGGTGGTGCACGACTTTAATTCTAGCACTTGGGAGACAGAAGCAGGCGGATTTCTGAGTTCAAGGCCAGTCATGTTCTACAGAGTGAGTTCCAGGACAGCCAGGGATGCACTAGAGAAACCCTGTCTTGAAAAACCAAAAGGAAAAGCAAAAGTGAGGGGAGGGTGCTGAAGAGATGGCTTGACTGGAACCATGCTTGCTGCACAAGAGTAAGGACCCAGGTACAGATCACCAGTGTCTGTGTAAAAGTCAGGTAATCCCAGGATGGCAGAGGTAGAGACAGGAGGAGGTCTGAGTCAGTAAGCTTCAGGCTTAGTTCTGATATTGCCTCAAAACATAACAATAAAAGAAGACATATGAAGTTAGCTTCCAACCTTCGGGTAAACATGTACCCATATACAACATAGGCTCAGTAACATATCCACATCATACAACACACATCTATCAAAACACACACACACTACACAAAGGAAACAAAGCAGGCTGTTTCCTAGGGTTTGTATTGCTGTGATGAATCCGTGACCAAAAGCAAGCTGGGGAGGAAAGGGTTTATTTTGCTTATGCTTTGTATCACAGCTCATCATCAAAGGAAGGCAGGAGCTGATGCAGAGGCCATGGAGGGAGCTGCTTATTGGCTTGCTTCCCCTGGCCTGCTTAATCTGCTTTCTTTCTTTCTTCCTTTTTTTCTTTTTTTAAAGATTGATTTATTTATTTTATGTATATGAGTACACTGTAGTTGTCTTCAGACACACCAGAAGAGGGCATCAGATCTCATTTCAGATGGTTGTGAGCCACCATGTGGTTGCTGGGATTTGAACTCAGGACCTCTGGAAGAGCAGTCAGTGCTCTTAACCACTGAGCGATCTCTCCAGCTTTTTTTCTTTTTGAGACAGGGTCTCTGGACATAGCCCTGGCTGTCCTGGAACTCACGCTGTAGACCAGGCTGGCCTTGAACTCATCAGTCCTTCTTTCCAAATGACTCTAGCTTGTGTCAAGTTGACATACAATTTTCAAGGACCAGTGTCTGAGGAGAACTGTATGCTTCGAGAAAGAGCAAGACATCGGCAAGGTGGACTCATCAGACATCTTTCCAGTCTCATTTAGAAACTGATTGGCTGGGGGTGGAGGGTGTGCGCCATACATAGTTCTGCACTATGCCCAACTCCTCCTTGGACACCTGACACAAGGGGAACAGGCACTTCCCCATCTGAGTGTTATTGACCCAGTCAGAGGTGAATTCTGGCTTCTTTAAGCTTCCTCCTCCTGTAAGAAAAGAGTTGTCACCATACCTACATTGCAAGCTGATGAGCATTAGGAAGATAATCCTAAGTGGACAGTGCCTGGCCACTTCACTTAAAACAACAGCTTTGAATTGTCACTGTGGCAAGAGACAAGGATTAGAGGAAGGTGGGCTAATTAATACTCCTTAAAAGGCCTTTCTTTGGGGAGTTCTATTCCTGAGTTTGTAAACCTAATAAGAGCTCCTAGTTCTCATTCAGAAGTGGTCCCTCAGATATTTGGAGCCCAAGACTTATAAGATGTGTGAAAAACTCCCACCCTTACTGGATCTAACGCGCTGAAGTATTATGTGGATCACTCTGCTGGCTAATGGTCTTTGTTTTCTGTTACTCCTCCCTTTTCCCAGCTTCTGGGAAAGGCTGAAATCAGCTTTTTCTCAATGCCTCAGCCACTTGTTGCATAGATAAGCAAGAGGCATGTGATTACCGGAGCAGGCTGGACAAGTGAGATCCTGTCTGTGTCACAGCTCAGCACATTCCATCCGCTTCCTGCTACATTAATCTCAGAAGCGGATTCTCCAGGCAGCCTTACTTTTCATCTGGGACACCCTGGGAGCAGCTGTGCGTCCTTCCCTAGTCTGCTGTTATCTGAAGGCCCAGACCCAAAGTGATAACTAGCAAGTCTCTGGAGCCCAGTGGGTAGTTTTGCAAACCTGTAAACTCTGCTCTTGGGAGGGAAAGGCAAGAGAATAGGTCGAAGTTCACCCTTGCTCGGTGAGTGCAGGGACAGAGAGACTGACTGAGCTATGTTGACTCTCTTTTCTCTCATCACTTGCTCCATCAAAATACTCTTATAGGGACTAGAGAGATGGCTCAGTGGTTAAGGCACTGGCTACTCTTCCAGAGGCCCTGAGTTAAAGTCCTAGTACCCACGTGGCATCTCACAACTGTGTGAAGCTAAGTCCCGGGCATCTGATGCCCTTTGATAAGTGTCTTATTTATCTTTACACCTTCAGCATCTAACAGAGGTGACTTTCACCAGCCACTGTACCACAGGGATGACTAATGGTGGCAGACAAATAAAAGAGAGAAGGGAAGCGAGTATTTGGTTGAGCAGACATCGGGTGCCAGCCATCATGATGGGCATTTCATCTGCACAGTCCAGTTTCATCTCGACAGCTCCACCAGGGACCTGTAGCTCTATGTTAGTGCTACAACAATTTTTAAAAGTCACTTTTTTCTAGGTACAATAACATGTACCAGGGCTGGAGAGATGGCTCAGCAGTTAAGAACACTGACTGCTTTTCCAGAAGTCCTGAGTTCATTCTCTAGCAATCACAGGGTGGCTCACAACCATCTGTAATGGGATCCGATACCCTCTTCTGGTGTGTCTAAACACAGCTATAGTGTACTCACATAAAATAAATAAATTTTTAAAAAGAAATAAAACAAAACAAGTACCTGTAGTCCTGGTTATTCAGGACAGGAGAGAGAAAAACAATAAAAAGGGGGCAGGGTGTGAGAAAAGGCCAAATGTCAAGGGAAAATGTTTCATTTTTCTTTTTTTTTTAATGTATTTATTTATTATATGTAAGTACACTGTAGCTGTCTTCAGACACTTTTTCTTCTCTCTCTGGCCCAGCTCACTCTGGCCCAAAGATTTCTCTATTATGTGTAAATACACTGTAGCTATCTTCAGACACCCCAGAAGAGGGCATCAGATCTCATTAGGAATGATTGTGAGCCACCATGTGGTTGCTGGGATTTGAACTCAGGCTCTTCAAAAGAGCAGTCAGTGCTCTTATCCGCTGAGCCATTTCTCCAGCCCAAGGTTTCATTTTTCACCCCAGGTGGTGGTGCATGCTTTTAGTCCCAGACAGAGTCAGGAAGATCTCTGAGTTCTCTGAGGTCAGCCTGGTCTACAGAGTAAGTTTGAGGATAGCCAGAGCTACACAGAGCAACCTTGTCTCAAAAAACCTAAATAGAAAAAAAAAAGTTTCATTTCTCTCCATCAAACGCCATCACTTGGCTGTGGCAAGTGCCCTTTCCCTGCTGAGCCACCCTCCATGCCCTGGGTCCGCTTGTGAATGTACTCCTGGGTGTCTTGGTCAAGGGCTGTAGACTTGCAACCTACAGCAAGCAAGAAAGGCCTGAGGTGGTTGCCTGGACACGGAACCTCTAACAGGACAGATACTGATCTTCCTCTTTGACAAATTAGCCCTACTGGTAGCCTACACCTTTAATCCCAGCATACTGGGGGCAGAGGCAGGCTGATCCCTGTGAGTTAGCTGACAGCCCTGTCTACATAGTGAGTTCCAGGACAGCCAAGGCTATTGAGAGAGACCTGTCTAGGAGAGCCAGTGTTGTATAAAAATAGAGAAGGAATATGCTCAGCACCAAATGTTGTGTTGTATAAAAATAAAGAGAAAAGGAACATGTTTGGTGGAGATGCAGTCAGGTGTGGGGCAAGGGGGTGCCTACACAGGCCCATGCTGAGGCATCCCTTCCCCCTGAGGGACCAGCTACACAATGGTATAGTATAGAATAGAGTTTATTCAGAACATGGGGAGAAGAGTTGAGATGGTAGTAGAGGTAGAGAAAGGCAGAGAGAGAGTAGAGGAATAGAGGCCAGCCTTGAGCACATGGAGGGGGGAGGGCGAGAAGACAGAGTGAGAGCAAGCAGGCAAGTAAGCAAGAGAGAGAGGAGGGGGCAAGTAGCTCCTCTTATAGTGAGTCAGTCGGCCATACATGGCTGTTGCCAGGTAACTGTGGGGCAGAACTTAGACATAATGCTAACAGCCAAGGTTACATATTGAAGCCCTGTCTCAGAAAAAGTCAGCCCTAGCCTTGTTAGATACATGGCTTTTCAGTCATTTGTGGGTGTACATGATCGAGTGGTGTGTGTGTGTGTGTCTCTGTGTGTGTGTGTGTGTGTGTGTGTGTGTGTGTGTGTGTGTGTGTGTGTCTGTGTGTGTGTGTGTGTCTGTGTGTGTGTGTGTGTGTGTGTGTGTGTGTGTGTTGTCGTCCATGCGCATATGGAAAGCAGAAAAACAACCTCAAAATATTGTTCCCTGGGTGCCATTCACCTTATTTTTTGAAGTGGAGTCTCACTGGCCTGGAACTCAAGGCTGGCCAGTGAGTCCCAGGGCTCTGCTGCCACCTCTCAGCACTGCTGTATTGTTGTTACATCAGTTCTGTGCATCACACTCAGGTCATTTTGTCTTCAAGGCAAATATTTCACCAACTAAGCTAAGTCCCCAGCCCAAAAAAGTCCTTCTCTATGCAAAAGAAGTTTTAACGCTGGGAAAGTCAAACAGAAGTTGTTCTAAAGGGTTGTCCCTCTCCAGCCTTTCCAAAGGGGGCATAGGCTGAGAGCCTTTTCTAGACAATTCTTCCATTGACCTAGAAATGCGAGCGTCGGTACCATTCCTAAAGGCATTTAAAAGCATCCCCAGACTTTGCTCTCTTCTTAAGAAGTTAGATAATGCATCTCCTAGGAGCCCAAGGAGAATTGTCACCCAGGGCAACCAGAAGGCTTGTGGCAGGGAAGGGGGTGAGTATAGAGAGAACCCCTTTCCGCTGAGCCAAAAACAGAACAAAACTGTGAAGTTCACCGAGGAAGGAGAAGAAATTTGACTTTCACCTGCCTACATCCGCTCCAGGGCACTACCAGCTCCCTAGAAAGAGGCTTGTGCCAGGACAGAGCCAGACATGATGGCAGCTCCGGACAGAGTGGGAGGAGAGCGGAGGCAGTTTCACCCCGGCTCTCAGTCCAAGCCCAGCCCCATGGCTGTTTCCCAGCATCCCTTCTTGGGATTTACCATCCACATGTCTGAACCCTAATGCACTTAATTCTTAACCTAGTCACAGTTTCTGGGTTGTATATACACAGCCTCCTTCACTCCATTGACATAATAGTGAAAGTTACAAAATATCACACAGGAGATATGGGGGCCTGAAGGCAGAGATAAGCAAAGTACCCACGGTACTTTCTAAGTTTTGTGAAGCGCAGACTAGGGTAGTGTTAATGTTGGGGCCTGAGCCACTATAGAAAGTGCCCTTCCCTCATGACTTTAGATTAGTGGCTTTAAATTTGTCCCTACATACCCCTTTCCTACCCCTGGGCCACGAGCAGTCACTACCCACAATGCAGTCTTGCTGTTAGTATCTTTTCCTTTCATCTCAGAATCTGCCCCTTTCTTCTTTTCTCCCTTTGTTTCTATTCCCTTGGCCGAAATACCCTTTGATGTCTGTTTTTTAGATGCATTCAATTTTTTTTATTGTTGTTTAAGGAATAAGATGAAAAGAATGATAATGAGGCTAAACCCAAATTAGGAACCTCAGCTCCTATACAAAAGCAGAAATGAGGGCCAGCTAGGTCTCTGTGTTCTTGGCAATGTAACCGTGGTTCTGCAACAGTAACCAGTGAGACTCACCACCTGGCTTTCCTTTGAATTTTTACTCTGCTCATCTATCCTCCCTACCATAATTTGTCTTTTTCTTTTTTGTTTGTTTGTTTGTTTGTTTTGTTTTGTTTTGTTTTTGAAACAGGGTCTCTCTGTGTGTAACCCTGACTGTCCTGGAACTCAACAGACTGGCCTTGAACGCAGACAGCTGCCTGCCTCTGCTTCCCAAATGTTGAGGTTAAAAGTGTTCACCTTCACTGCCCAGTGCCAACTTAACTTTATATAGTGGTGAGCCATTTAGTGCAGGGTTTTTTTGGGGTTTTTTGTTTGTTTGTTTGTTTTTTTCGAGACAGGGTTTCTCTGTATAGCCCTGGCTGTCCTGGAGCTCACTTTGTAGACCAGGCTGGCCTCGAACTCAGAAATCCGCCTGCCTCTGCCTCCCGAGTGCTGGGATTAAAGGCGTGCACCACCACGCCCGGCTTTAGTGCAGGTTTTTTAGCCCATTTATTTTAAAAATATTATGTTTTTAAGGGAGAGCACCCTTATCACCTTAAGTCTCAGATCTTCACAAGGTCACCATTGCGCTTCAGACTGAAACGTACTGGCGGCTCACATGGGGAGTTTGTTAAAATGCAGGTGCTCAGCCAGTTGTCGTAGACCATGCCTGTGATGTCAGCAGTTGAGAAGCTGAGGCAGAACCATCTGGAGTTCAAGACCAGCTGCAACTACATAGGGAGAGGCCAGCCTGAGCTACAATAGGGAGAGCCTGAGCTACATGAGACCCTAGGACCGGACATTGTAAATCCAAATCTTATTGAGAGAGCTCAGCTGAGACATGAAAGAGTCGAGACAAGGAGAATATGAAGGTTATTTCTGAAACAGTGATTTCTCCCCAGCAAAAGAGACATGGGATTTTGCCTTTGGAACTCTAGGACATTCAGTCCTAGGCCGGTCCAGTAAGAGGTCACTCCTGAGCATCTCAGTTAAAGGTCTCTGCTTTAATGTCTTGTTTGTTTCTAGTTTATATGTATGAGTGTTTTTGCCTCTGTGTATGTGTGTGCACTGTGTGCATGGCTGTTACCTGAGGAAGTCTAAAGAGGATATCAGATCGCTGAAACTAGAGTCTCCGATGGTGTGAGCCACTGTGAGGGGGCTAGGAACTAAACCTGGGTCTTCTGCAGAAAGCAACAAGCAAGTGCTCTTCACCTCTGAGCCATCTCTGTAGTCGTGATGGGCATGATGGACAGAGAGAACAGGCCTTAATTTTTAAAGGAAAGCTGGTAGAAACCTGTGGAGGCATGCTTAGCTCTAAGTCCTGGAGCATTTATGATAGGATTAGAGTAGAAGAAATGCCTCTGGGAATGCTCGCTCGCTCAGGTTACACCAGAACCAGAAAGTTTCTCCAGAAAGGGAAGGCAAGGCAAGGCAAGGCTGGTGAGATAGCTGAGTGGGAAAGGTGCTTGCCTGCCACACCCCCAAACCTGATGATTTGGTTCAATTCCTGGGACCCACATGATGGACAGACTCCCCAAAGGGGAGTGGCCTCTACAACATACACACACATACACCATGTATCACTACCACCAGTTTATGTCTTGTGCATATTAGGCAAGCCATCTATCAGCTGAACTATGTACCCTACCCTAGAGTAGATTTTTAATAATTATTAATATGAGCAGTTCATGAGCCAGGTTATTTTTTGAATAACCATCAAAAACAAACTAAATATCCATTATTTCCTATTTCCCCCTGTCTTTTAGAGAAATCAACTTTCCTGTCATTGGTCAGTATGTGGATTACCTGGTGAAGGAACAGGGGGTGAAGAATATTTTTGGTAAGTTATCTTGAGAGTTCTCTGTATGTGTCTAGCTCAGGCCTTAGCAAGTCATAGATCTCACCTGACTAGGAGGTCATAGGGCATGTGTCAGAGGTCATGGAGGAGCCTGCTAGGATAACTGAAAGTTGCAGATGTGTAGGCTCACTGACTTTAGGTCTACAGATTCCTTGTAGAGTACCTCGTTTGGCAGTGTGCCAACAAATACAGTATTTTCATCCGCCACTTATAGAGACAAAACGCTATGTGTTAGTGACCCTTGAGGTCATGAAAAAAGGGGTAGAGTAACAGCAAAGCCTGCTTAAGTAACAGTTTAGTTCTCTGATACAGGGCCCGGCAAAGTGGCACACCCCTTTAATCCCAGCACTTGGGAGGCAGAGGCAGGCAGATCTCTGAGTTCAAAGGCAGCCTGGTCTACAGAATGAGTTCCAGGACAGCAAGGGGCACACAGAGAGACCCTGTCTTGAAAGAAAGAAAGAAAGAAAGAAAGAAAGAAAGAAAGAAAGAAAGAAAGAAAGAAAGAAAGAAAGAAAGAAAGAAAGAAAGAAAGAAAGAGGGAGGGAGGGAGGGAGGGAGGGAGGGAGGGAGGGAGGGGAGGGGAGGGGAGGGGAGGGGAGGGGAGGGGAGGGGAGGGGAGGGGAAAGGAAGACAGACCTGCTCTTTTCTGAAGGAAAATATGGGAGGGGGGTTGACTAGAAGAAGGAGGCGATTAGGGTGTATCATATGAGAGAAGAGTAAATAAAGGAAAAAATAAATTTACAAGGATTAAAAAGTAATTACATACATACATACATACATACATACATACATACATACATACATACATACATACAAGTTAAACTGTTATGGTAGCATGCACCTATAATCCCAGCTAAGGCAGGAGGATCATAAGGCCAGCCTGGAAACAGTATAACACTCTGCCTTTAAAAAAAAAAATCGAGCCGGGAGTGGTGGCGCACATCCCAGCATTTGGGAGGCAGAGGCAGGCGGATTTCTGAGTTTGAGAACAGCCAGGGCTACACAGAGAAATCCTGTCTCGAAAAACATACATACATACATACATACATACATACATACATACATACATACATACATCGCTGGACCAGAGAGGTGGCTCAGTGGTTAAGACTCTTGCCACTTTTGCAAAGGCACATACGTGCACACAGACACACAGAAATAAAAATAATAAATCTTTTTTTTTATTCCCATCTGTCCCTAATGGCTAGGAGCAATTTCTAACCGAAGTCACAGTTGACCTCCTCGCTGTCTTTTTACTAGATGAAGGTAGAAAAAGGACCAAGTCTGAATTTTAAAATGGACAAGCGCCTGTCTCCCTCTGGGCTCCTTCTCTGTTTATTCTTCTCCCTTCCTCTCACGCAGGGGTTTCAGACCCAGTCCTTCCAGACTTAGGATTGACAGAATAAAAAGCATTGCCGGGTCCCACTGACTGACTCTTTGTTTGAAACAGTGAATGGCACCACAGGAGAAGGCCTGTCCCTGAGCGTCTCTGAACGTCGCCAGGTCGCGGAGGAATGGGTTAACCAAGGGAGGAACAAGTGAGTATGACTGAGTGAGTGACCCACTCAAGATCTGTGCCAGCAAGGCTCCTCCCACTGTCCCAGTCAGCTGAGGGGGGACAGGAGCTGGAGCTCTGAGCCTCCCACACATGGCAAGGACGCTCCTTCCCTGTCTCTGGGGAAGGGCAGCCGGACCACAAAACACCCCAGCTCTTACTCAGAAACCACTCTGATCTGCCTGTGAGGCCAAGGCCTCAGGGTTTCCCGTCCTTGGACTAAAGGAGGAGAACAAGAGGGTGACCTGCTGTTGTGTGTATTATTCCTGTCTTAGTTAGGGCTTCTGTTGCTATGATGGCACACCATGAGTTGAGCTAAGCAGCTTGGAGGGAAAGGGTTTATCTAGCTTATACTGCCACATCATAGTTCATCACTAAGGGGAGGCAGAGCAGGAACTCAAATAGAACAGGAACCCAAAGGTGGGCGCTAACTCAGGCAGTGGAGGAGGGGGACTTACTGGCTTGTTCCTTGTGGCTTGATCAGTTTGTTTTTATTTTATTTTTATAGTTTATTTTATGGATTTTTGGTTTTTTGAGACAGGGTTTCTCTGTGTACCCTGGCTGTACTGCAATTCTCTGTAGACCAGGCTGGTCTGGAACTCACAGAGATCTGCCTGCCTCTGCTCCCCGAGTGCTGCTAGGACTAAAGATGTGTGCCACCACCATTGAGGTTGTTATTTTCTTATACGCCCTAGAACCCTCTGCCTATGCTAAGCCCTCCCACAGCAATCTCACATCAAGAAAATTCCCCTAGACCAGTGGTTCTCAGCCTTCCTAATGCTGTGACCCTTTAATACAGTTCTAGGTGTGGGGACGCCCCCCCAACCATAAAATTACTTGTGTTGCTACTTCCTTTTTTTCCATTTTTTTATTAGGTATTTAGCTCATTTACATTTCCAATGCTATACCAAAAGTCCCCCATACCCACCCACCCCCACTCCCCTACCCACCCACTCCCCCTTTTTGGCCCTGGCATTCACCTGTACTGGGGCATATAAAGTTTGCAAGTCCAATGGGCCTCTCTTTCAAGTGATGGCCTATTAGGCCATCTTTTGATACATATGCAGCTAGAGTCAAGACCTCCGGGGTACTGGTTAGTTCATAATGTTGTTTGCACCTACAGGGTTGCAGTTCCCTTTAGCTCCTTGGGTGCTTTCTCTAGCTCCTCGATTGGGGGCCCTGTGATCCATTCAATAGCTGACTGTGAGCATCCACTTCTGTGTTTGCTAGGCCCTGGCATAGTCTCACAAGAGACAGCTATAGCTGGGTCCTTTCAGCAAAATCTTGCTAGTGTATGCAATGGTGTCAGCGTTTGGAAGCTGATCATGGGATGGATCTCTGGATATGGCAATCACTAGATGGTCCATCCTTTCGTCACACTTCCAAGTTTTGTCTCTGTAACTCCTTCAGTGTTGCTACTTCCTAATTGTAATTTTGCTACTGTTATAAATCATAATGTTAATTATCTGCTATGTGACTCCTGTCAGGCTGAGAACCACTGCCTTTGATTCTAGGGCCTGAAGACTTGCCTACAGGCCAATCTATGGAGGTATTTTCTCATTAGGATTCCTTTTTTCCAGATGACCCTACCTTGTGTCAGATTGACATAAAACTAGCCAGCTCCCCAATGCATCACACCGGGGAGCTGGAGCAACGTCTTTGCCCTCAGTCTTCTTTCCATCCAATTGAGAAGCAGGTTGTAAAATCCAACACTTCCCAGGTCTGATTAAGTATACACGGAGACAAAGACGTGGTTGGAAGTATTCAGATAGAGACAAGATATTGTCGGTTAGTAGTAACAGCTGAGCAAGCCCCCCCCCCCTTCCTATATAGCTAAGTGTGGATTGGAGGAGCCCAAAGCTGGTGTCTACATGGGGAGGCTTCTTCATCCCCAATGGTGGGATGCTAGCACAGCTTGCCAGAGCGATGTTAGGTAGACTTTTTTTCTTACTATGTTTGTTTATTTTTATTTGTCTATTTTGGGTGGTTTGGGTTTTTGGTATCATTTTGATTTGGTTTAAGTTTTGATTTTTTTGAAGCAGGGTTTCACTGTACCCCCCTGGCTGTCCTAGAACTTGCTCTGTAGACCAGGCTGGCCTCGAACTCAGAGCTCCACCTGCCTCTGCCTTGGAGTGTTGGAACTAAAAGTGTGCGCCACTACTGCCCCGTGGTTTGTTTTCGAACTGAAGCAGGCTGAATCACCTGCCAAGTTCCTTTATTATCATTATGATTATTATTATCATCACCATCATGATGTTTGAGAGTGTGAGCTTCTGAGTTTGAGGCCAGCCTGGTCTACAGAGTGAGCTCCAGGACAGCCAGGGATACACAGAGAAACCTGTCTTGAAACCACCACCCCTCCCACAAATAAAAATAAATTTAAAAAAGAGAGAGTGTGTGTGAAGGTCAGAGGACAGCTTGAAAGAGTCAGGTCTTTTCATCGAGTGGGTCCTGGGGATAGAACTCTGATCCTTAGACTTCTCAGCAAGGCTCCTTTACCCATTGACTCATCCCTCCAAACTCTTTTATTTTCCCCTAAGGGAGAGACTTTTGTTAACCTGGCTGGCCTGGTTCAACTCATTATGTAACCAAAGATGACCTTGATTTTTTTTTTTTTTTTTTTGGTTTTGGTTTTTCTAGACAGGGTTTCTCTGTATAGCCCTGGCTGTCCTGGAACTCACTTTGTAGACCAGGCTGGCCTTGAACTCAGAAATCCGCCTGCCTCTGCCTCAGTGTTGGGATTAAAGGCGTGTGCCACCACGCCCAGCTTGTTTTGATGTCCTTGAAACTGGGTCTTAAGTAACTTAGGCTGACCTTGAACTTTTGATCCTCCTGTCTCCACCACCCAAATGTTGGGATAGCAGGTGCAGTGTGACAGGAACTAATGCCCTAGTATTTTTATTTTATTTTTTATTTTTATTTTTTGAGACAGGATCTTTTGACATAGGTCTGACTATCTCACTATATAGACAAGGCTTGCTTGAACTCAGAGACTCACCTGCCTCTGATGCTGAGATTAAAGGTGTGCGTACCACGTTGCTTGCTTTCTCCAGACTGCTCTATTCTTTAGACTTAGGCATGCTAACTAATGTCAAAGTCCGTCCCCCTTCCTCCCTCTGCCATGTTGCTCTTATGTCTTTAGTTCAACTTTGTCTGTCTGTAGGCTCCTGCAGTACAAGCTTACTGTCTTTCCGTGAAGTTTCTCTTTCATTCAGTCCTGGGGCGGGAGTGGTTCTGCAGCAGTGCAAAGGTGGATTCGAGCTGGGGAAGGGGAGCTGTGAGGGGAGCTGTGAGGGGAGCTGTGAGGGGAGCTGTGAGGGAGCTGTGAGGGGAGCTGTGAGGGGAGCTGTGAGGGAGCTGTGAGGGGAGCTGTGAGGGGAGCTGTGAGGCCGCGAAATGCAGAAGCAGGGCTGAGGTTTCCTTTGTTTGATGGAGGGCGGGAAGTCCTGCCCTGCTGCCACGCAGCTGCAGCTCCTCCGGGAAGCTGAGGTCAGCTTTTTCTCTTCCTACAGAGGATTCCTCTTTCTGTATTCTTTTCCTCTGGAGTTTGCCCCCCCCTTGTCACTTTTCTTTTTATGAATACTTTTATTATTTATTCGTTTTATTGTATGAGTGTATGTGGTAAGTTATCTGCGCCAACGAAATGAGCGAATGCAAACCAAATTAAGGTAGAAAGGCAGGTTTACTGGGGAGTAGCTCTTCACCAGCCACAAAGGAAGGGGGTCAGTGCAGTTGCCATGGAGAGCGAGACAGAGCGGAAGAAAAAGAGAGAAAGCATGTATGCAGAGAGAGAAGAGAGAGAGATGCAGAGAGAGGTGGGGAGGAGAGAACCAAAATGTCTGGATGATAGGAAGCCCAGCTCTTGGGCTGGAAAGTTCAGGGTAGAGGGCAGGCTGTGCCCATGCCCTGTAAGAGGTAGGAACTGAGGGATGCTGGAAGAACCTGGAGGCCAGGTCGGCTTTGGTATGTTAAATACACATCTCAGCTGCTTGTCCCGGGTCTGAAACCGGGACAGTATGTAGGTGTACCACAAGTGTGCTTGCTGTCTACAAAGGCCAGAAAAAGATGTCAGATTTGTTAGCATTTCTTCTAGGTTCCGCCCTACAGTTACCTGGCAACAGCCAGATGTGCCTGACTCCTTATAAAGGGGACTGCTGGCCCTCTCCTCACTCTCTTCTCTTGCTCCTCTTCTCTTATTCTCTTCCTCTCGTCCCCCTCTATCCCCCCTCTCCCCTCCTCTTTCCATGTGTTCAAGGTCAGTCTCTACTCTCTTTGTCTTTCTCCATCTCTTCTACCTCCTCAACTCCCATCCCCATGCCCTAAATAAACTCTTTTTGGTTTTTGGAGACAGGGTTTCTCTCTATAGCCCTGGCTGTCCTGGAACTCACTTTGTAGACCAGGCTGGCCTCGAACTCAGAAATCCGCCTGCCTCTGCCTCCCGAGTGCTGGGATTAAAGGCGTGCGCGCCACCACACCCGGCCCGGCTCTCTTTTCTATTCTATACCTTCCTGTGACTGTACCTCAGAGGGAAGGGATGCCTCAGCATGGGCGAGCAGAGGTACCCCCTTCCCATGCACCATACAAGTTCATGCCTCTTCCAAACATGTCCCTGGCTTCTTTTTCTTTTTTTATTAAAACACTTGCGTTACAGACAATTGTAAGCCACCATGTTAGTGCTTGGAATTGAACCCAGGTCCTGAAAGAACAAGCCAGTGCTCATAACCACTGAGCCATCTGTCCCATCCCATGTTATGTTCTTGGTAAACGGAGCTCATGTTCTTAGCTGCAGAGTCCTGCATGTCCTGGGAACTGAGCACACTCCCTTTAATGCCAGTCAGGACCCGGTGATCTGGCTCAGCCCTCGAATCCACATTTCCTGCTATATCTTTTACTTTAGATGAAGCTCTTGAGTAGAAGAGTTCTATCTCCAGATGTTTTGAAGAAAGCCTATGTACATTTGGATTCTGAAAGAACTGCCTTGCTGTGGTCTTTTACAAAATTTTCCTTTCTGCATGCTGTTGTGTTTTATAAAAAAGAAAAGGATGCCAGGGATATGTTTGGAGGTTTGGTACTATGTGGGGGAAGGGGACTCTGCAGGCCATGCTGAGGCATCCCTTTCCCCTGAGGGACCTGCCACACGATGGTATAGTATAGAATAGAATTTATTTAGGGCATGGGGAGGGGAGTTGGGGATGTAGTAGAGTTAGAGAAAGGGGGAGAGAGAGAGAAAGAGAGAGAGAGAGTAGAGGCTGGCCATGAACAGGTGAAGAGAGATGGGGGAGAAGGAGGGCGGAGAAAAGGGACAAAATGGGAAGAGGATAGGAGAGCAAGAGAGGAGAGTGAGGAGGGGGGCAAGCAGCCCCTTTTATAGTAAGTCAGGCACACCTGGCTGTTGCCAGGTAACTGTAGGGCGGAGTCTAGAAGAAATGCTAACACATGGACTTGTATATAGAAAGTGTGTGACCTGTAGATAGACCATATATTTTTTTTTCCCAAGTGCTTTTGATCAGGTAGTCAATTTTATGATTATAAAAAGATAGAGAGGTATTAAGATATGTTCTATAGGGGTGTGGTGAGGTATGAGGGGAAGAGGTGCCTCGGGGGCGCCCATGCCAAGGCATCCCTATCCCCTGAGAGACCAGCCACACAATGGTATAGTATAGTATAGAGTTTATTCAGGGCATGGGGAGGGGAGCTAAGAGGGTAGTAGAGGCAGAGAGAGGGTAAGAGTAGAGAGAAGTAGAAGTCGACCATGGCCATGTGGAGAGAGGGGAAAAGGGAATGGGAAGAGAGGAAGAACAAGGGGGCAAGAGGCAAGGGAGAGAAGCAAGAGAAAGAGGAGGGGGCTAGCAGCCCCTTTTATAGTGGGCCAGGCCTACCTGACTGTTGCCAGGTAACTGTGAGGGTGGAGTCCAGACTAAGTACCAACAGACAACACCAGGAACAAATAAGATTTTGTGAATTGGGAGGGCTGAGTATGATGTTGTATACACACCCCTCCTTTTTTTTTTTTCTTTTGGGTTTTTTGGGGGGTTTGTTTTTGGGTTGTTTTTGTTTGTTTGTTTGTTTTTTTGGTTTTTTTTGTTTTGTCTTTTTTCGAGACAGGGTTTCTCTGTACAGCCCTGGCTGTCCTGGAACTCACTCTGTAGACCTCACGCTGGCCTCGGACTCAGAAATCTGCCTGTCTTTGCCTCCTGAGTTCTGGGCAGTGGTGTACCCCTTTAATCCCATCATAATAAGCTCCAGAACTACATAATAGAAAGAACCTATCCCAAAAATAAATAAATAATAAAATAACTTAGGGGTAGAGGAAATGGCTCAGCAGGGAAGGCTTTTGCCCACAGCACAATCCCCCCACCCCTCCTCCACACACACTGGCCTGTTGGAAGGTTGTAAGCCACGGCATGGGTGCTGAGAATCAAACCAGGACCCCCCTGAGAACAGCCAGTGCTCTTCACTGCAGAGCCACCTCTCCAGCCCTAAAATAACTTTGAAAAGTAGCCAGTTTACTTCCTGTATGAAAACAGAGAAATATCTTTATGCACTTCTTAAAGTGGTAATACTAGGGATTAAATTCAGAGCTGCTTCCTACGTGTTAGGGTAGTGCTCTGCCACTGAGATAGATCTCAAATATCTGTAGCCCTTTTGCATTTTTTATTTTGAGACAGGGTCTCAGTAAGTTCCCAAAGTCTTCTTAAATTTGTGATCCCCTGCATCAGTTTTCCAAATAGCTGGGATTATGGGCCCGTGCCACTAGGGCCTTGCCTACTTTTTATTGTCTATCTTTATTTATCTTTATTTATTTATTTTAAATATATGTGTGTGTGTGTGTGTGTGTGTGTGTGTGTGTGTGTGTGTGTGTGTGTGTGTATTTATGTATGTGAGTACACTATAGCTGTACAGATGGTTGTGACCCTTCATGTGGTTGTTGGTGATTGAATTTTTAGGACCTCTGCTTGCTCTGGTCAACTCCAAAACTTCATTTATTATTATACATAAGTACACTGTAGCTGACTTTTGACTCTCCAGAACAGGGCGCCAGATCTCATTCCGGGTGGTTGTGAGCCACCATGTGGTTGCTGGGATTTGAACTCAAGACCTATGAAAGAGCAGTCAGTGCTCTTACCCACTGAGGCATCTTGCCAGCCCCTATTTATTTTCAAGACCGGTTTTCTCTGTGTAGCCCTGGCTGTCCTGGAACTTGGATCTGTAGACCAGGATGGCCTTGAACTCACAGAAATCCACCTGCCTCTGCCTCCTGAGTGCAGGGATTAAAGGCATGAGCCACCACACCCAGGTACTTTTGAATTTTTAAATAATATTTTTAATTTTTTTGAGTTTTATATAATGTATTTTTAAATTTTTGTTATTTTGAAAACAAATAATTTCAGTAATTTCCCCAAGTTGGCCTTGAATTTGCAATCCTCCTTCCTCAGCTTTCCAAGTATTTGGGATGGCAGACCTGTGCCACTAGACCCAGTTTTCATGCATTCTTGATTAGTATTGGGGTTTGGGTTTTTTTTATATGCATGCACATAGTATATGGAGGTTAAAGGACAAGTTTGGGGAATTGATTCTCTTGTTTATGCTGTGGGTCCCAGGGATACTGGTAGAATTGATTCAACCATCTTATTAGTCTCAAGGCTAACTATTAAACCAGCACAAGCCAGGATGGTGCGGCCCTTCTTTATTCTTCTAAACTCCAGGAGATTCACATGCTTGTCTTCTGCAGGTTGGACCAGGTGGTGATTCACGTGGGAGCACTAAACGTGAAGGAGTCACAAGAACTGGTATGGCTCTGCATCCCTCTGTGAGACTATTCAGGGGACCTCCTCTTTTTATGTTAGAATTAATACCAATCCTATATTTGGCTGAAGGAGATCAAATGTAGGACCGCTGGAGCAGGCATGGGGCCATGGAAAGGCAGTAGCTCAGAGATGACAACGGTGGATGCCAAGGACCAGCCTTAGATTCTGGAGAGGGGTTCTGAGGAAGGGGTGTCTGGGAGCGGCGAAACAAATGACTCCGAGTCAAATAGTGGGTTCAAACTGGTGGCCTGTGTTCTGCTGGAGATGGCTTTCCAGCCTGCTTTCTCTCTGTTCTGCTTTCTTTCTGTAGATGTACAGACAGCTCTATCTGTCTCTCTCTCTCTCTCTCTCTCTCTCTCTCTCTCTCTCTCTCTCTCTCTCTGTGTGTGTGTGTGTGTGTGTGTGTGTTCTGCTTGAGACATTTCTCCAAGTAGTTCCCTCTTGATATTCTAAACAATTCTCTGACTAGCTCATCTCCTGCAGATCATAGAAGCCCAGCCTTTTATTTTGCATATCAATCCAGTTATTTACTTCAGGTTTCCTTTTGAATATCCTAAGAATCAGCATCCAGTGACCCAAGCCCCTTAATTATTAGGAGACAGCAAGCATACATTTTCTTTTAACGTTGCAAAAGAACTCAGAGATCTCGATGCCTCTGGTAGTACAGATGATAAGAGAGCTAGGTGGGACCTCATCTTGAAATTACCATTTCTACCACACCTGGGCATGGACTCGAAGGAATCTGCCTGCCTTCATATCTTTCCAACAAGCTGGCTCAGCAGCTGCCTTTGTTCCTTTAGATTCATATCATTCATATTGCATCCTTATATTTTTGCATAGTTGAGAAGTGATATATTTTCTAACTCATGTTTTTAAAGTTCTCTTCCACAGCCTTTAAGGCTGTCCTGAAGGTCCCCACATTTACCGTTTTGCTGAGACATTAGCCATACCTATACCTCCCAGACTCCTGTTGTCTCTGATTATCATGGAGTCATTAAAGTAAACAGAGAGGATGGCCCTTTCCTCGGAGGAATGTACAAACACATCATTATTATACAATCAAGACTTATGCTCATGGCAGCCCTTGATACTCATAGAGGCCATGTCCACAGGCCCTGTCCCAGGGGCAAGAACCATGTCCTTCTGTCCCCACCAAAGCCATGTGTGACCTGCAAGTGGACAAGAGACAGAGGAACTTCCTCCAGGAAGAGCTGAGGTTGGACATAGAAGGTGCTGAATCTGCAGAGACTGAGCCAGCATCCATGCTCTCTGCAAAGTCAGGGGAGGCCATCTTTCGGACAAAGAGGGAATAATAAATGGGGCTACCCTGGAGAATGGGGTTCTTCAGAGATTCAAAACCAAAGCTGTAAGCTAAAACATATCGGATGAGCTCCCTGTTCAGAACTGTAGAAACTAGCTAGATACAGTCTTCAGCAAGAACACAGGATCAAAAAAGCAGAGACTTGGGTTGCTCTAGGCTTAGTGATACACAGATACATGTGTAGACAAAACACCTATACTCATAAAATCATAAATAAAATTAAAATGTTAAAGTGTTAGGAGTGCCCAAGAAGAAGACTTGTCCTTCTGTCTTTCCTAGGGGAATTGAAGAAGCTGTCCAAGCCTAGTGCTGTCTGTGTGTCTTTTGTGACATTTATATTCTTTTTCTTAATCTTTCTCAACCGCATTCCCCATCTGTAATGTCAGCTTAAAATATGACTGTTACACCATCCCATGGGAAAGATAATATCCCTGAGTAAGCAGAGCAGAGGAAGGAAAATTATACGTGCACATTTCTCTGTTGTAAAGGAACTGCTGTGTCTTCGCAAAGTGGTTTGGGTGGTGTGGGAGGATTTGGGGGTGTGTATATGCTGACTGAAATCCAAACACGCAGCCAGGCATGGTGGCACAGGCCTTTAATTCCTGTTTTTCAGAAGGTGGAAGCAGGCAGATCTTTAGTTCAAGAATAGGCTAAGTGTGGAGGGGCCCAGGTGTGGCACACACCTTTAATCCCAGCACTGGAAGCAAGTGGATCTCTGTGAGGTCAAGCCTGGTCTACTTAGGAGCTCCAGGCCAGAAAGGCTGTGTCAAAAAACAAAAGCAAGCGGAGACTATCCTGGGTGACTGAAAAGATGGCTCAGAGGCTTAGAGCACTGGCTGTTCTTCCAGAGGACCCAGGTTTGATTCCCAGCACCCACATGGAGGCTTACTGCTGCCGGTAACTCTAGCTCCAAGGGATCTGACAACATCTTCTGGTCTCTGTGGATGCTCCATACAGACACACTGTTGCGTGTAATTTTAGAAATCCATGGGGCTAAAGAGATGGCTCAGAGGTTAAGAGCACTGACTGTTCTTCTGAAGGTCCTGAGTTCAAATCCCAGCAACCACATGGTGGCTCACAACCATCCTTAATGAGATCTGATGCCCTCTTCTGGGGTGGCTGAAGACGCTTACAGTGTACTAACATATAATGAATAAATAAATATTTTTTTTAAAAAAAAATCCACGCTAGCTCCGGCTAGGCTCTAGAATCAGTCGCTGCCCTTTCCTTCTTGCCGGATGCGGAAACCTGTGGTCTCGCCCTGGCTCCCCCGGCTGGCTTGCTACACCGCCAGACCTGTCCTTCCTGAGATCACCTGGAGCTACTTGCGTCCCACAGATCAGCCGCCTATCACCACTCCTCGGTGTCACCCTCTCTCTTGCCCAACTAAATTGTTGCAAATGGAAAACACCAGACAGCGTTAATATTTAGTACCAGTCAGATTTGAATTGGTAAAGCTCCAACCCCAATATATCCGTGTAAGGAACACACAACGCAGTTTATAAGCTGCTCGCCTAGGTTGGGCAGATTTACCACTACACTACTCTATTCCCCAGCTACAAGATCCCTTGCCACTTGCAACTCCTCCGGGTCACATGGTTCTGCTCCATCTTCCACCTCCATCTTCCTCTCTCTCCGTACCCCAACCTCGTCCTCTCTGCTTCCTCCTTCCTCTCCTTCTCTAAAACTTCCAGCCTTGCCTTTCCTTTCCACTGCCCAATCCCAGGCTCTAGCCTTTTATCTGACCACTTAAAACGGGGAGAAGGTTCACATGGAATCTCGTTGGGGGCTGCCCCTCTCAGGAAGCAGAATTAACATCAAAATACAAACAGCGCCAGGGCAATACACATAAATAAAAATAAATCGATGAGAATAAATCAAGAGGTGCCAGAGAGATGGCCCAGTGAGTTGAAGTGCTTGCTGTGCAAAAATAAATTAAGCACTCGGCTTACCTGAGCCAGGTGTCTCTGCTTTGCCATCTGGAACATACATTCTTAGCAATGATGGTTTACTTTAGTGGTTCTCAACCTGTGGGTCTTGACACCTTGTGAGGGCAAGTCAGTGACCCTTTCACAGGATTGGGCTAAGATTATCAGAAAACAGATCTTTACATATCGATTCATAACAATAGCAAAATTACAGTTCATAATTATCAATGTAAGTAATTTTATGGGGGGGGGGGTCGCAGGAGTTAGCTGGCAGATTCGAAGAGGTTGCTGCTGAACTCTAGTGTCGTCGTCTGTCTGGGAGTAGGCTCTATGGGTCTACGATCACTAACTCTACTGTTGCCTTTTTTTTAAAAGGCCCAACATGCAGCAGAAATTGGAGCTGATGGCATTGCTGTCATTGCGCCTTTCTTTTTCAAGTCACAGAACAAAGGTAAGGAAGGACATTGGTCTGAGTGCACAATGCTTTTTCCTGTTCACCTCTTGCTTTCATTAAAATAAATATATATTTAATTCATAAACACAAACTCCTATAGACTGGAGGTGTGACATCGCAATGGATTACTGTTCCTCTTCCAAGTTCCACAGCGGAGACTATATTAAAGCCTTGGTTTATTTTGCCAGCTTTCTTTTTTTTTTAAGATTTATTTATTATATGTAAGTACACTGTAGCTGTCTTCAGACACTCCAGAGAGGGCATAAGATTTTGTTAGGGATGGTTGTGAGCCACCATGTGGTTGCTGGGATTTGAACTCAGGACCTTCAGAAGAGCAGTCGGCGCTCTTAACCACTGAGCCATCTTGCCAGCCCTTGCCAGCTTTCTTAATTAGGATTTTACAGCTGTGAACAGACACTATGACCAAGGCAAGTCTTATAAAGGACATTTGATTGGAGCTGGCTTACAGGTTCAGAGGTTCAGTCCGTTATCATCAAGGTGGGAACATGGCAGCATCCAGGCAGGCATGGGGCTGGAGGAGCTGAGAGTTCCACCTCTTGTTCTGAAGGCAGCTAGAAGACTGGCTCCCAGGCAGCTAGTACTAGGCTCAAAGACACAGTGACACACTTCCTCCAACAAGGCCACACCTCCAAATAGTGCCACTTGTTGGGCCAAGCATATACAAACTATCACACCAGCTAATCTGGCTTATCATCTACTGAGTCCCAGCTGCAAGGTGCCTTTGTTTGGGTCAGGTGTACACTCCTGGTGAAAGCAGTTTCAGAGTCATATGTCAAAGCATGAGCGAATTTTTCTCAAAAGACAAGTATAAATGAAACTTTCATTTTTCAATTTTGAAACTACATGTCTTATTTAGAATTGATCACCAAAACACCCACTGTCTTCCAAAATAAGCTATTTTCTCCTTCTATAGTGCTTTCTCTGAAGAAACTATTTGTATCCAAATATAAGGAGGTTTTGTGTGTGTGTGTGTGTGTGTGTGTGTGTGTGTGTGTGTATTTTGGGTCTTTTTAAAGATTTATTGATATATTGATATGTGTATCTCTTCAGACTCACCAGAAGAAGGCATCAGATCCCATTACAGATGGTTGTGAGCCACCATGTGGTTGCTAGAAATTGAACTCAGGACCTGAGGAAGAACCCCTGGCTTGTTTTTTGTTTGTTTGTTTGTTTGTTTTTGTTTTTTCTTTTTCTTTCTTTTTTTAAAAAGATTTATTTATTATTATAAATAAGTACACAGTAGCTGTCTTCAGACACACCAGAAGAGGGCGTTATATCTCATTACGGGTGGTTGTGAGCCACCATGTGGTTGCTGGGATTTAAACTCAGAACCTTTGGAAGGCTCTTACCCTGCTGAGCCATCTCACCAGCTTTTTTTTTTAAGATAGGCTCTCAAGAAGCCCAACCTTCCCTTGGACTTTTGTTTATTTGTTTGTAAAGGAGGCATTGAGACAGGATCTTTCTGTCTAGCCCTGGCTATCCTGGAACTCACTATGTAGACCAGGCTAGCCTCATACTCAGATAGAAATCTATCTACTTCTGCCTCCTGAGTGCTGGTATTAGAGGCATGAGCTACCACGCCTGGCCTTTGAGCTCTTTGCCTAGCAAGAAATGTTGAATTTCTGTTCTTGTCTCCACCAACAAGAGAATATGATATTTACTCCTTATTGATTAGTAATAAAAGAAATATAAAAGGGTTTGGGGGATGTAGTGTGGCTTGCAGGGTACTTGTCTAGCATGCACTGAACTCTAGGACCCCAGGTTGGCGGTACATGTCTAAAATCCCAGCCCTGAAGAGTCAAAGCAGGAAGATCAGAGGTTTAAGCCATCTTCAGCAACATGGGAAATTTGAGGCCAGCCTAGTGTTAAGTTTCAAGCTGAGGCTGACATGCCTATTTAACATTATGAAAGCGGACCTGGCTGACAGGCTCTCCAGCATCCCTCAGTGTCTGCCTGTTCAGAGTATAGCTAGCATACCTAACCCAATATCCTGAACTTTGCCCAGTGACTAGGCTGCCTTCCCCCAGAGGCTCTTACCTGTATAATCCAGAAGTTTTCGTTACTTGGCCTTTTTGTTCCTTTGGCCTTCTGACTGTTGTACCTGGTTCTCCTCTCCCTTCCCCTCCCCCTCCTCACACAGCTAAGGGTCATGACCACCCTGGACTCTCTCAAAGGTCCCTGACTCGGGCTATGATCTCCCACTCACATATCTACAACAAACTTCTCTTCTGCCAAGCCCAAGAGCAGCCAAGTCCTTCCTTCCCCCTTTCTATTTCCTTTTGTTATTCACCTAGGATATCTGCTGTCCTGATTTAGGGAGCAGGGGAGAGGGAGCTATTTGTGCAGAGGATTAAAACCATAACTAGATGCAGGAATTGTTGTGGAATGTCTGCAATTGTTGGCAGACAGGAAACAATTACTCTTATAGGTAAGTAACTTATTTACTGATAGTTTGAGAATTTAGAATAGACATGATTTGTTTTGTTTTGTTTTGTTTTCAGGCTGTTTTGCCATTTTTTACATGAGCAGTTTTTCCAAAAATATGAACAGAGAAGTGAATTATACATAACAATTTTCCTGTGTGCTGAACATTTTTGCACAGTACATAAATTATGACACAGGGGCTGGAGAGATGGCTCGGCAGTTAAGAGCACTGACTGCTTTTTCAGAGGTTCTGAGTTCAATTCCCAGCAACCACATCGTGCATCGTGGCTCACAACCATCTGTAACGAGATCTGATGCCCTCTTCTGGTGTGTCTGAAGACAGCTACAGTCTTAAAAAAAAACTTTTTTTTTTTTAAAGAAAAAAGAAGGTATGACATATAACATTGTCCTGCTTTTGGGTGTCATGTAGTGTCAGCCAGCTCTAGATCTCTGAGTAGTGCTTGGTTGACTTGGTAACCAGAGGACTCCCACTACCTCAGTAAACCAGAGGCAGGCTTCTGCTCTGTCCAGATCCATCTGAAAAGGGGGAAAGTGCCCAATGATGCCAGTCACTACTCTTATCCCTCACACACATGCTTTTTTTGTTTGTTTGTTTTTTGGAGACAAGGTTTCTCTGTGTAGCCCTGGCTGTTCTGCAACTCTCTTTGTACACCAGGCTGGCTTCAAACTCACAGAGATCCACCTCCCTCTGCCTTCCAAGTGCTGGGATTAAAGAAGTGTGCCACCATGCCTAACACTATTTGTTTTGTTTTGTTTTGTTTTTTAAATAAAAATAAAAGGGGCTGGTGAGATGGCTCAATGGGTAAGAGCACCCGGCTGCTCTTCCGAAGTCCGGAGTTCAAATCCCAGCAACCACATGGTGGCTCACAACCATCCGTAATGAGATCTGACTCCCTCTTCTGGAGTGTCTGAAGACAGCTATAGTGTATTTACATATAACCAATAAATAAATCTAAAAAAAAAAACTTAAAAAAATAAATAAAAATAAAAATAAAAATAAAGCCTTTTAAGCACTAGCGATTGAACTCAGGGTCTGAACTATTCTGGGCCAGAATTTTCCCCCTCTCTTTTTTAAATGTTTGAGAAAATGTCTAAGATATTCAGGCTGGCCCTGAATTTATTTATTTCATTGCCCAGATGTGCAGCACGAAGCGTGTGTGTGTGTGTGTGTGTGTGTGTGTGTGTGTGTGTGTGTGTGTGTACACGTGCATACACCCCACATGAATGCACATAGCCACAGTTGAGTCTAGAGATGAGGGGATGAGAACTTTCAAGACTCCACTCTCTCCTTTGTGGATCTCGGGGATCAAACTCAGGTTGTCAGGCTTGAGCTGCAAGTACTTTTACCTGTGTAGCCTTCCCACGGGCCCCAGGCCTTGAACTTCTGATCCTCCTGCCTCAGTCTCCCTGGAAGCTGGGATCACAGGCCTACACTGCCAGGCCCGGCTATAACCTCCCTCTTGAAGCTGATGTCTCTGCTTTTGTAGAACTGTCTGAGTTCTAGCTTCTTGGCTGTGACTCTGGTGCATAGTCTCTGTTGTTGTCATGTAGTCCTCCTGGGGTAAAAGGACGGGAGTCCTCCATGTCGTTTTCTTGGTAATATGTGATGATCATCTTCTACTAATGGGAAAGTATGTGCCTTGTTCTCCACCCCCACCATGATGGTGATCAAACCCAGTCCTTGGGTATGACATGTATACACTTACATCTGAGCTACACCCTTAGTCCGTGTGTGTGTGTGTGTGTGTGTGTGTGTGTGTGTGTGTGTGTGTGTGCATTTACATGTGGAAGCCAGAAGCTGACTTCAGGTATTTTCCTTTTTTACCATCCAAAATATTTTTTGAGACAGGGTTCCTCTGTCACTGGCCTGGAGTTCACTGACTAGCCAAGGATCCACCTGTGTCTACTTGTCAGAGCAAGTATGACAGGCACACACCGTTACGCCTGCTTTTTACTGGGCGCCAAGGATCTGAGCTCAGGTCTTTCTGCCTGTTCGAGAAGCAGGTACTGACTGGGCCATTTCCTAGCCTCCCTGGAACCTTTTCTCTTTTTCTTTTGGTTTTTTGTTTTTTTTGAGACAGGGTTTCACTGTATCTCCCTGTCTGTCCTGGACCTCACTGTAGACCAGGCTGGCCTGGAACTCAGAAATCCACCTGCCTTTGCCTCCCAAGTGCTGGGATTAAAGGTGTGTGCCACCACTGCCTGGCTCTTTTCTCTTTTTCTTTCTTTCTTTTTTTATGTTTTATTTTTTATTTTTACATTTATTTATTGATTCATTTATTTTTTTGAGAAAGGGTCTTACTATGTAGCACTGGCTAGCTAGGAACTTGCTAGTGTATCAAGCTATTGAACTCACAGATGCTCCCCTGCCTCTGCTTCCCAAGTCTGAGTGTTGGGATTAAAGGTGTGCCCCACTCGGCCCAGTGAGAGCCAGTTTTTTAATGGTATACTAGTGTGGTAGGAAAACAATTATCATATTTTTCAGTTTTATTTGTGTGTGTGTGTGTGTGTGTGTGTGTGTGTGTGTGTGTGTGTGTGTGGTCTGCACATATATCTGAACCTGAACCACACAGGCATGCTTGGTTCCCTCAGAGACCAGCAGACCGTGTCAGATCCTCCAGGACTGGAATAGATGGTTGTGAGCCACTGTGTGAGCATAGAAGTCAGACCTGGATCCTCAGCAGGTGCTTGTCATTTCTGGACCATCTCTCCAGCCCCCTTATTTTGACCTTTCTGCAAAAGAAAAGATAAAACTTAAGGCACAGGGATGTTTAGTTGTGTAGTTGAACGGTAGGGTGGTCAGGAATTTCAGCTTTTCAGCTGTCTGCATCTCACTGAACCATTTCCTAATGCAGAAAAGCCACTTGTCTCATTCGTGTTCACGTGACTCCTATTTTTTCAGATGCCCTGATAAGCTTCCTGAGAGAGGTGGCAGCCGCAGCTCCTACTTTGCCATTTTATTACTACCACATGCCTTCCATGACCGGGGTAAAGAGTAAGTATGGTTTCAATTCTATTTATTTTATGTGTATGACTGCAAGTAACTTCCTTGCATGTATGTCTACACCACGTGGGTGTCTGGTGACCATGGATGTCAGAAGAGGACATCAGATTCCCTGGGACTGGAGTTAGAGATGGTCGTGAGAAGCTCTGTGAACAGAGGAAATGAAAGAAGGACCAGTCTTCCTCCCCTGAGCCATTTGTCCAAAACCCAAGTATTGTTTTTGTTTTTTTTTTTTTAATATTTTCTCCAGCTTCCCCATCCTAAGCCTTCCATCAAGAAATTCTACTATGCCTGATAGTGTTGTCACACCTTTAATCCCAGCACTCAGGAGGCAGAGGCAGGTGGATCTCTTGAGGCCAGTCTGGTCTATAGAATGAGTTCCAGGACAGCCAGGGCTCCACAAAGAAACTCTGTCTTGAAAAACAGAACAAATACACAAAAAACGCTCTCCATCCCACCTTACTGGACTAGACAGCTCACTGATGAGGCAGTTAAAATTGCTCCAAAGCAAGCCATCCCATTACCTCAGCCTTCATCAGTCATTCACATCACCTTATTTATATAGAGGCTCTTAGACTTAAAAGAAGAGTTGATAAAATGAGCTGTGGCACACACGCCTGTAATTTTCTGTAGAGACAGGTGGATTGGGTCAGTCTAGGCTGCATGAGATTTCTTCTTTCTTCTTCTTCTTCTTCTTCTTCTTCTTCTTCTTCTTCTTCTTCTTCTTCTTCTTCTTCTTCTTCTTCTTCTTCTTCTTCTTCTTCTTTTTTTTAAAGAATTATTTATTAAGCCGGGCGTGGTGGTGCACGCCTTTAATCCCAGCACTTGGGAGGCAGAGGCAGGTGGATTTCTGAGTTCGAGGCCAGCCTGGTCTACAAAGTGAGTTCCAGGACAGCCAGGGCTATACAGAGAAACCCTGTCTCGAAAAACCAAAAAAAAAAAAAAAAAAAAAAAAAAGAATTATTTATTTATTATATGTAAGTACACTGTAGCTGTCTTCAGACACTCCAGAAGAGGGCATCAGATTTCATTACGGATGGTTGTGAGCCACCATGTGGTTGCTGGGATTTGAACTTGGGACCTTCGGAAGAGCAGTCGACGCTCTTAACCACTGAGCCATCTCACCAGCCCCCTTCTTCTTCTTTTTAAGATTCTCTTTAAAAAAAAAGAGAGAGAGAAATTTTTATTTATTTTCTGCATATTTCTCTTCAGACACACCAGAAGAGGGCATCAGATCCCATTACAGATGGTTATGAGCCACCATGTGGTTGCTGGGAATTGAACTCAGGACTTCTGGAAGAGCAGTCAGTGCTCTTAAGTGCTGAGCCGTCTCTCCAGCCCCATGGAAGAATAAGAAAATTTGATAGGCTAAAACAGAAAGACTGCCATGAGTGGTTGCTGGTGGGGTTAGGCAGCCTAGGCTATAGCATAAACTCTAGGCATATATAGCAACCGCTTTGTATCTCCATATTCATTTAACTGGTTAGTTTTGCCATAATGGGGCTTGAACCCAGGTGTCACTCATACTAGGCAAGTGGTCTGCCACTGAACTGTATCCCAAACCCTCTGCATCTTCTATTAGAAGGTAGGAGACAGTAAATCGCACTGGACAGGAACTGCCTGCACCTTCTCCCTGCTGTAGTCCCAGTGCCTAGCCTGTGGGAGGTGTCTTATCTCCCTGACTTTTCCTCTAGGTTTTTTTTTTTCTTTTGTTGTGTGCATTCTGGACAAATATTCTGCTTCTGAACTACACGTACTTTAACTGTGTGTGCGTGGGCATGCGTGTTTGTGTCCCTGTGTCTGTATCTGTGCGTTGCTCGGGATCAAGCCCAAGGCCTCATGCATGTCCCGCTGTTCCTTTACTCCTGAGAGATCCTCAGCCCAAGGCTATAACCCTCTGAGGAAGAAATGGTCTTCAGTACTTGCTCATACTTACCACCTAACAGAAAGACTTCACCTCTGGTCACCAAACAGTAATGCGCGTAGGGACTTCCCCCTGCCAGCCGTTAGTTCTCCATTGGAGGTGAAGTGTTTAGCTTATGAGTCCACGTCTATCACCGACTACCTGGAGATAGCAGCAGATCCTGCAGGTTGGGCAGCCAGACCCAGCTTATGGCCTTTGCCTCTGACCCGTGGCAGAGTGGGGCTCTCCTAACTCCATCCTTGAGTTTGAATTATTTGCAAGGGCAGCTCATGAGACTCAAAGAAATCCTCTTACCTATTTAAGACCTATAACGGTATGTAGGAAGGGATGCGGGACACTTCCGTGCCCTCTCTAGATGCAGAGGGACCTCCATATGTTCACCAATCCAAAAGCTCTCTGGATCCTCTTTTAAGGGTAAAGACTTTATTATATAGCTGTAATTGATTATGTCATTGGCCATTGATGATTAATTCAACCTTTAGCTCCTCCCCCCTCCTCTAGTCACCAGGTTGGTTCTCCTGTAATGAGCCCCATCCAGAAGCCTGGCTGGTATCATCTCATTGGAACACAAGGTGGCCTAGGAATGGAGATCAGTTTAAAATACCGAGTGCTCACCTCAGATGTGCAAAGTACCACGTGGACAAAGCATGGTAGCGCACACCTAGACTCAGGTAGAAGCAGGAAGACCAGAAGTTCAAAGCTACCCTGGACAGCTGTGTACAGAGACCACCCTAGGTTAGAGTTGACTGTATCTCAAAAAAAGAAAGGAAAAAACAAAAGCCATAGCCACTGGCTATACTGAAACTCACAATGTAGACCAGGCTAGCCTCAAACTCACAGGTCTGCCTGCCTCTGTCTGTCTGTCTGTCTGTCTGTTTGCTTGTTTGAGATAGTCTCAGTATGTATCCCATCCTAGATGGCTCAGACCAGGCTGACCTCAACCTCACAGAAACTGTCTGCTTCTGCCTGTTGACTACTGTTGGGATTACAGTGGGATTACAGGGGTACACCATCTGTGTTTGGCTTTTTAAAAATATTTATCTATTTATTATATGTAAGTGCACTGTAGCTGTCTTCAGACACTCCAGAAGAGGGCATCAGATCTCATTACAGATGGTTGTGAGCCAACATGTGGTTGCTGGGATTTGAACTCAGAACCTTTGGGAGAACAGTCAGTGCTCTTAACCACTGAGCCATCTCTCCAGCCTGTGTTTGGATTTTTAAAGACAGGTTCCTGCCGTGTAGCCATGTAGCCTAGACTGGCCCGGGAATCACCTTGCCTCAGCTGTCAGAGTGTGTGGGAATGGGAATCCAGTCATGTGTGAAAAGGCCACCTCACCATGGTATTTGATAGTTTCTGTGGCTGTGTGGATTAATGAAGCGTGTGTTTGTTCTGAAGTTCGCGCTGAGGAGCTGCTGGACGGGATTCAGGACAAGATCCCCACCTTCCAAGGACTGAAGTTCACCGACACGGACCTCTTGGATTTCGGCCAATGTGTCGATCAGAATCACCAGCGACAGTTTGCTTTGCTCTTTGGGGTGGACGAAGTAAGTTTTAACCCTTGGGCATGTCCTAGCTTCCAAACGACCCATTTAGCTGTTTGTGATGGAGCTGCTCTTCTCTTTCTCAAAAGCCTGACTCTCTTTGTCTCTTTCTCATCAGCAACTGCTGAGTGCTCTGGTCATGGGAGCCACTGGAGCAGTAGGCAGGTAAGTCTGACCTAATGATTTCAAATTTAAAGTCACTCATCGCTGAGATAGATGGACTTCTTGCATATTCGTCCTTTCTGATAGAAGTCCCCTGTAATGACAGGTGTGTTCTTTAAAGAGACACTGAGTAAGGAGAAGTCATTTGTTAGAGTCAGTCATGGAAAGATGGACCCTAACTGGAAAGGGGTGGCCTTCTCTCCTCTTCTCTCCCCACCTCTGCTCACTCTGTGGTTTTCCTCTCAAATGCTAAGGAAATCTCCAGCTTTAGAAGGAGGGAGAGGATTGGAATATTGATGCAAACCTATAAGCCAGCACTTGAGAGGTAGAAGAAGGAGGACTAGAACTTCAAACTCATCCTCAACTCATAAAACATTTGGATCGAGTCTGACCATCAGACCCTATCTCAAAATGACAGCAAAACAAATGAAAACACTCCAGTATGGTCATGTGTGGTGACCCATGCCTGTAATACCAGCATTCAGAGGACCAAACTAGGAGGATAGCCATGATTTTGAGTTAGCTAATAGATAGACTCTGTCAAAAAAAAAAAAAAAGAGCGACAACAACAAGCAATTGCTGCCTGCTCTCGCAGAGAACCTGGGTTCAGTTCCCAGCACCCACATGGCAATTCACTATATTTTCAGGCTCTGGCACTTTCTTCTCACCTTGGCAGGTTCCTGCTTGCACATGGTACACATAAACCCATGAGGCGCGCACACACACACATACACACAGATAATAATAATAATAAATCTTAAAGAACAAAGCTATGTTCCATGATAGTCCTTCCTGATAGAAGTCGCCTGTCATTTGCATCTGTTCAGGACATAGTTGTCATTCCTCCAACTTGGAAATTACATTCCACTGTAATCAGGTGAGGCAGGTGAGTACATAGGCTAAAGAGGCCCGAGGACTCCAGCTTAGCAGGGCCTGTTGTTCTCTCTGTAGACCGGGGATGGTCAGTATCTCAAAGCTGGTTTGTTAGAAACTTAGTTACAAATGGACAGAAATCCATTCGAGCTAACCTGCCTTTAAAACAACCAGTAAGGAAGTTATTATAAAATGCCGACAAACCAGGTAACACTCAACTGAGACAAATGCAGCCAGACCCTAGAGCCCAAGAGAGCCAGAAACTACAAAGCTCTCACCATCCACTGCAAGCCACCCTTCCCCAAGGGTCTCCTGAAGACCTCCTCACCTCTGTCTCTTCAGCACGTCTTTCTCTTCCCCGTTTCAGGGTATTGTTTGTGCCATCTGACTTAGTCAAGGGCCCACCAAGATTCAGTCAGTGTGCCCACTATACTTGCTAACTTCACTAGGATATGTTGCAGGCACAATAAGCTATACCAGCTGAAAGTGTATTTCCTCAGGGGTAGCTAAGCTACTCTTCACACCGAGTTTTGGTATGCATGTCTTTGATAAGCACTATTGACTTGATCCACTGATGTAGCCCAGGCTGACCTCAAACTCACTACACAGCTGAAGATGACCTTGAACCCCTGAACCTCCAGCTCTGCCTCTCAAGTGTCTAGAACCTTCTAGACACAGGCTGGCCTCAGACTCAGAGAGGTCCTTCTCCGCCAGCCTCCCGAATGCTGAGATCAACCATGCACTGCAGCATATGACTTTTAGTACTTAAATCAGTGCTACATTTGAGCCCCAGTTGTCTACCTCTGAGTCTCTGTGTGTGCCATAGGCAGCTGTTGGCCTCAGTCTCTCCTGACTAAACACACCTCCAACTTTTACTCTCAGACTGTATCCCCTCTGGGATTCTCTGTGTTGGCCTCCAGGTTCTCCCAGCATTCAGTCCCTACCTGGCATACCCTGCCCTCAATCCTGAACTTTCCAGCCTAGTGGCTAGGCTGCCCTTCCCCACAAAGAGGCCTCCCTATTTAATCCAGACATTTTGTTCTCTCTCTCTTCCTCACCCTTACCTTCTCTCCCTCCCTCTCTCCCTCCCTCTCTCCTCTCTCTGCATCCTTTCTCTCTTTCTCTCTCCCACCCCTAACCTCCCACCACTTCCTCACAGCAACTTCCCTGGTCCTTGGGGTCAGTGAACTCGCCCACCCAAAAACAGTTTCCCAGTAAACCTGCCTTTAATATGATCTGATCTGACTTGAATTGGCCCATTTCACGGATGGAGAAATAAATAACACATCACTCTGCCTCCTTGCTGGTCCTGCTTTGTGTTGCTAGAGAACTCATAACTGACAGACTGGTTTTCCTTATCAATTGACCCGACAAATAGACCCTCGGTGTATTTTTTCCTTTGTGTTTGTTTGTATGGATTTTCCCCTTCAAGACAAGATCTCATGTAGCCCAAGTTAGGCTCACACTCACTATGTAGCTTGGGATGGCCTTAAACTCCTGATCCTCGTTTGGTCAGGTTCTTACTATGTTGCCCAAACTGGTTGGTCTAGAATTTGATTAGGTGGTGGGGAGATTGGGGGTGACTGGGGGCCCTTACATATGCTAGAGTAGCCTTAACACTGAGCCAATCTGCAACCCCTAATTTGCCTAATTTTAAACATCAAATGAGTATAGAGAGCTTGGCTCCTTCCCGCTGAGTTATTTACTTAGCTTGGAGTATTTTGTTGTTGTCTTGCCAGTACCTATAACTACCTGGGAAAAAAGACAAACCAGATGTTGGAAGCTTTTGAACAGAAGGACTTGGCTTCAGCGCTCAGTTACCAGGTAAACCTGTCACTTAAGTCACTGCCCTCTTTCTCTGGGGGGGGGTGGGGTCCTTTGTCCCTTCTCAGCAGGCTTGAAAGTCCACCTCCCCTCTATCTTTCTTTTTATCTTTCTTGTTTAAATGGAATCTGTCCCTACCCCATCCTCCCTGTCCCCATATCTAAGGGGATACAATGCCCAGATAGGAAAGAGTCAGTCTTCTCTTCCCCCTACAAAGGATCTTACTTTTATTCTATCTTCAAAGTATTTTGTGATTGCAAAATAATGGTCATAGATTTCTGTGAGAGTAACTTCAGGACATCCTTAAGTGTTTTGCCTGCACACACACACACACACACACACACACACACACACACACAAGGGGGTCGGGGTGGTGTGTTGGGTCTCCTGGAACTGGAGTTACAGATAATTGTGAGCTGCTATGAGGATCTTGGGAAGATCTTCCTCTGGAAGAGCAACCAGTGCCCTTAACCATTGAACCATCTTTCCAGTCTCATCCACCCTTAATTTTTGTTATTTTTTTTTTTAGATTTATTTATTTTTATATGTAAGTACACAGTAGCTATCTTCAGACATTCCAGAAGAGGGAGTCATATCTCCTAAAAGATGGTTGTGAGCCACCATGTGGTTGCTGGGATTTGAACTCCGGACCTTCGGAAGAGCAGTCGGGTGCTCTTACCCACTGAGCCATCTCACCAGCCCAATTTTTGTTATTATTGGTTTTTAGGGGGCGACAGGGTCTCATACTCTGACCCAGGCTAGCTAGGAACTGATGGCAAGGCAATTCTCCTGTCTGAGGCTGTCCAGTACTGCTGTATGTGAGGGGCACAGTAAAGAAACTGTCAACATGACAGCTGTCTCCATTAGGGGGAAGGTCTTTCTTGTGGGTAAGAAAGAGAAACTGTGCAGAGGATCTGGAAGGGTTAGAGTAGAGAGTGTTAATCCCACCTATGAGGAATAAGAACATTACCACAATTTTGAGCCAAATTTAGAGCAAACTTTAATTAAATGCTGACCAGCTTGATGAACTCTGGCCAGGTCTATCCCATGGTCCCCAGTAGATAGCAATGAGTCATATTTTGCAGAGGCTTAAGGAGGCAATCCCATAATGCCATCTTCCCATCAAGTTCAACCAGGGGCAAGCATACATCCTGAGATATTTCTCACCAACATGACTCTTGCCTATATGTAACCATGTACATTCCTGCAGTTGAGTCTGCCAAACCCTTTTAGGGTATTGAAAACATCTGGCTTGTTATCTTCCATAAGCAATCACCTCCATTTCAGGAAGTATCTGTCCTTAGCAAGGGGCTTCCAAGTTAGGGGCTTTTGTTTCATGGATTTCATAGGCACAATAATTAAAACTTAAAACATAACTTTGGCTTTCACAAGAGCAAAGCAAACAGACTGGGGCTAGGAAAGTGGGAGAGTGGGGGGAGGGTAGTGGAAATAGCAAGAGACAGCATAGAAAGAACAAGAGAGCCGAGAATAGACAGTACCAAGGGATCATGGGATGGACAAGCCATGGGGACTATGAGAAAGATGCATAGTTTTTCAGGTTAGAAAACCCATTTCACTGGCTGGAGAGATGGCACAGAGGTTAAGAGCACTGGCTGCTCTTCCAGAAGTCCTGAGTTCAATTCCCAGTCAACCACATGGTGGCTCAAAACCATCTGTAATGGGATTTGGTGCCCTCTTCTGGCCTACAGGCATATATGTGCAGGCAGAATGCTATATACATAATAAATCAAAAAGAAAAAAATGCTGGCTTGTATCTAACCTCCAGAAATTCTTCTATAGTCCGGTTCAGACTCATTTCTAGACATACTGAGGGCCTGAGCCCTAACAGTTGCAAATGACAGATGTACATGCCCACCCTTCAGGAAGTTCCTTTTAAATCACCAAAAAATATCAAAGTGTGATGCTGAGAACCTAAACTGAGGGAAGGATAATCCAGAGTCAAGAGCGGTCACTGGTGTGCACCAGAAGTGTGCTCAGTGTGGGAAACACCCTCCAGACAGGAAGTGACCAGATGGTGCAAGAGAAGGCTGGCTTTGAGGAGTTTGTGTGTGTGTGTTTGTGCACATGTGTTAGAGAACATCTTCATGGAGTCAGTCCTCATGTTTTTTACATGGGCTCCAAGGTCCTTACTCAGGGGGTCAGGTGTGCACAGCACTTCTACCTGATGAGACACCTCTCCAGCCCTGGTTTTGTTTTGAGTTCGAATCTTGCTACCTGCTGGATAAGCTCGAACTGAAAGCCTTTCTCCTTCCTTAGCTCCCCCACTCCCTTCCCTCGCCCAGTGTTTATGTCACCAGACCCTGCTGAGACTCTTACAATAGAAAGAGTCTCAGGCTAGCCTGGAACTTATGAATCCTGCTACCTCTGGGATTACAGACAGACCCCACTAAGCCAGGCTCACTATACCTGATCATATAACAGTGCTCCAGTGGAACCCAGAGCTTCTTGCATGTTAGGAGAGTGCCCCTGCCAACTAAGCTCCATCCCCAACCCTAAAGACATTCTTGACTTTGCCACAGAAAAAAATTTCATGAGGAGCCAATGTGAAGTAATGTTAGAACTTGCTAGGAAAGAAGTTTAATGTGGATTTAAGCATAGAGGTTCATAGAAAGAGAGGGGCTTAGAAACAGAGAGTGTGCGTGTGGCCTTCTCAAAAGAGGCTTACGCAGTAAGGACTATAAAGATGGGATGCTGGTAAGTATGGAAGTCACTATCTACAAAGAAATTTAAATGAGATCACAGCAGGGTGCTTTCAGAGAAGCATCCGTTAAAGGTAAAACTAAAGGTAAAACTCTAGATAAAGAAAGACCCGGGCTGGTGAGATGGCTCAGTGGGTAAGAGCACCCGACTGCTCTTCCGAAGGTCCGAAGTTCAAATCCCAGCAACCACATGGTGTCTCACAACTACCCGTAATGAGATCTGATGCCCTCTTCTGGAGTGTCTGAAGACAGCTACAGTGTACTTACATATAATAAATAAATAAATCTTTAAAACAAAAAAAATCTTCTGATGTGTCTAAAGACAGTGACAGTGTACTCATATAAAATAAGTAAATCTTTAAAAAAAAAAATCAGGATGCCTTTCCTATAAACACAACTCAATGGTTTTCTGTTTTTGACTTTTACCTATTTACCTGTTAAGTGTATGTGCAGTTGCACACCTGGAGATCAGAGGAGAACCCGGGACCTCCATTTTCTCCTGTCCTAGCCTGAGCAGACTGAGCCTCCTCACCAGCTTCTTTCTTCCACTCTGGAGATCTACAGAAAGCTAAGGCAGATGGCCTTGGTAGAGTTTCCGTGGTCTGACTTCTGAATACAGACATGGTTTTCACGGTGTGGTGATGCTGACCACAGATTTCTTTCTTCCGTTCTAGTTTCGTATCCAGAGATTTATCAACTATGTGATCAAGCTAGGTGAGTGCCCTTGCTGCTGTCTGCCTCACTGCAGACTGCAACGCCAGCCAGTGCTTGCTTACTGAGCCAGGGTTACCAGGTTATGGTCTCTGGGAATGTCATCCATGGGGGGTGGGTCACAGGAGTCACACAGCAAGACTGAGATTGTGACAAGTTTTGGGTTTAGTTTTGTTTTGGAGGGGTTTTGTTTTTGTTTTTTTGTAAGCAATTGGTCTTTTGTTGTTGGTGGTGGTGTTTTTAGAGACAGGGTTTCTCTGTGTAGCCCTGGCTGTCCTGGAACTCACTCTGTAGACCAGACTGGCCTTGAACTCAGAAATCCGCCTGCCTCTGCCTCCCAAGTGCTGGGATTAAAGGCCTGCACCACGGTGCCCAAGGACAATCAGATATTCTACACCCTTATGAGAAACAGAATATAGCCAGGTGGTGGTGGTACATATCTTTAATCCTAGCACCTGGGAGGGAGAGACAAATGAATCTCTGAGTTTAGGGCCACCCAGGTCAGCAGAGTGAATTTAAGGATAGCCAGGACTACAGAGAGAAGCCCTGTTCCAGAAAGAGAGAGAGAGGGAGAGAGAGAGAGAGAGAGAGAGAGAGAGAGAGAGAGAGAGAGAGAGAGAGAGAGAGAGAGAGAGAGAGAGAGAGAGAGAGAGAGAAAGGATATAATGGCAGTAGTTACTGAAAGAACCTAGTGGGGAAACCCCCACTCAACTCCTGATTAGGCGTGCACCCAAGAATCACGAATAGAACACAACACCTTGATGTAACAACACGAGGTATTTTAATGGCGGAGCTCTGGGTCGAAATGTATCTCACACAGGAGACAGTGGATTTGACCACGAGGCTTGGAAGCTAGGGGTTTTTATAGAAAAGGAGTGGGGCTGGGGGAGGAATTGGTGCGGTTTCACATGATTGGTCCATTTAAACATCAGCAGCCTGTTAACATTTAACTTAGGTCAGAGGGGTGGGAGATAGGGAGGCGACGGGCCTGCCCGGGCATGTCCTGGTCTGTTCTGCTATGTTCTCAGCCCCAGGTTTCAAAGCTCACAAATAACTCTTTGGGCTATTTGACATACATTGCATGAATCACAGGTCTCAAGTTTTATTTCTTTTCATTACCAAGAATACAATTATAACCATTATAGTTGCCAGGATACAGTGAGGTTTCCAAGCTATATAGGCAGGATTCTATGTCTAAGACTAAGTGTTCTGTCAAGTTTCTATATGCTTCGCTGATTTCTAGAGAACACAGAGATACAGATGCAGCCTGAATGATCCCCTGCCTCCATTTCTAAAGAACTGAAAGGCACACAGGCCCCCAGGCACCATGGACTCTAACCTTAAATGCCCATGACTTGTGCCTCTCAAGGCAGCTAGGCCAGGCCAACTCCTGAGTCCCCAAAGCTGACCAGGTGTAAAAAATGGCTTCCCATCACTCCTAGCTTACCTACGGTGCTCAGCTGTGGGCAGAGTCATGACTCTGACCTTGAGCACCAACTAAATAACAGGCTGAAGTTAACTTTGGCAGTCAGTCTCCTGCAAATGTCTCTCTCCACCAACGAGCATGTTTCTCTCCAGCATGGGTGCGAGCACACACACACACACACACACACACACACACAGAGAGAGAGAGAGAGAGAGAGAGAGAGAGAGAGAGAGAGAGAGCGCATTTGACTCTGCTCATTAAAATTCTGCTGCCAAACTATGGCTGATTTCATTCTAAGTACTTGGAGGCAGGCAATCTGAATGCAGATCTTACTAAATTATGAATGACTGACAGTTCCCCCCAAGAGTATTTGAAATTGAAAATGAGTTTATTAACACCAGTATATTTAAACAGTTGGAGGTTTGGATGACAAAGGGAAATTAGGGGAAAACACAGTGAGTCTGAGGAGAGGAACCTCTGCAGTATGTCTTCCTTCCAGCGTGGCCAATGACAGCTGCTGCCATTCCTCTGCAGTATGTCTTCCTTCCAGCGTGGCCAATGGCAGCTGCTGCCATTCCTCTGCAGTATGTCCTCCTTCCAGCGTGGCCAATGACAGCTGCTGCCATTCCTCTGCAGTATGTCTTCCTTCCAGCGTGGCCAATGGCAGCTGCTGCCATTCCTCTGCAGTATGTCCTCCTTCCAGCGTGGCCAATGACAGCTGCTGCCATTCCTCTGCAGTATGTCCTCCTTCCAGCGTGGCCAATGGCAGCTGCTGCCATTCCTCTGCAGTATGTCCTCCTTCCAGCGTGGCCAATGGCAGCTGCTGCCATTCCTCTGCAGTATGTCTTCCTTCCAGCGTGGCCAATGGCAGCTGCTGCCATTCCTCTGCAGTATGTCCTCCTTCCAGCGTGGCCAATGACAGCTGCTGCCATTCCTCTGCAGTATGTCCTCCTTCCAGCGTGGCCAATGGCAGCTGCTGCCATTCCTCTGCAGTATGTCCTCCTTCCAGCGTGGCCAATGACAGCTGCTGCCATTCCTCTGCAGTATGTCTTCCTTCCAGCGTGGCCAATGGCAGCTGCTGCCATTCCTCTGCAGTATGTCCTCCTTCCAGCGTGGCCAATGGCAGCTGCTGCCATTGATTCTGTTGCTGCAGATGGGCCCTTGGGATCACCGGGCATGGGTCAAGTCCAGAAGTTCTCAGTGTGTTCTTGGCAGACTTCCCACCTCCCTTTCAGAGCCTCGCTGGTTCTTTGTAGCAACTCTCCGCTCTGCCCAAGCACCTATTGTCTACTTGGTCTCCTTCCCGGATTTCAGCCAGCTTTTCCAGTCCCTCCAACACAGTATTTCCATTTGTTTTGTGTGTTTAGTAACATTGTCATGGTGGGGAGCCACTGGTTCTGTTCATTAGCACTATTGTTCCTCTGTTCTAACCAATACTTTTCACAAGATTATGATTTTGATATAATAATTATGTTTCTAAAGTACATTAAGGTAGAAAATTTAACTGCAAAGTGAGGTGTGGTAGTATTTGTCTGTAATCCCAGCAAGAGATAATGGAGGCCAGAGGACCAAACGTTCAAGGCCATTCTTGACTACATAAGGACTGGCTGGACTATAGAGCCTGTCCAATTAAATAATAAAATGAACTATAAATAAAATGACTAATACCAGCCCCGTAAAAGGAGAATAAGGGGATTTCCACAAGTTCCAGCTCAACCATGACTTACATGGTTCAGGACAGCCAAGGATCTAAAACCTGATCTCTAAGAGGGTTTTAGGGGATGGAGAGATGGCTCAGTGGTTAAGAACACTGGCTGTGCCGGGCGTGGTGGCATACCCCTTTAATCCCAGCACTTGGGAGGCAGAGGCAGGTGGATTTCTGAGTTCGAGGCCAGCCTGGTCTACAAAGTGAGTTCCAGGACAGCCAGAGCTACACAGAGAAACCCTGTCTCGAAAAACAAACAAACAAAAAACACTGGCTGCTCTTTCAAAGTGCCCAGGTTTGATTTTTCAGCACCCACAAGGTGGCTTACAACAGTCATAACTACAGTTCCAGGGGATCTGACACACTTCTGGCCTCTGTGGACACCAGGCACTCATGTGGTTCACAAATATATATGAAGACAAAACACCCATACACATAAAATGAAAATTTTGGAAAATAGGTGATGGGGGAGATAAAAAGGCTGATATGATGGCTCACTGGTTAAGAATGTTTTACATGGACTGGAGAGAAGGCTCAGCAGTTAAGAGCACTGACTGCTCTTCCAAAAGTCCTGAGTTCAAATCCAAGCAACAACATGGAATTCTTTAAAAAAAAAAAAAAAAGAATGCTTTACACTCTATCAAAGGACCAAAGTTCAAATTCTAGCACCCTCGTAGAATAGAGCTGCCCACAATAGGTCCAATGGATCCAACACCCTCTATTGATCTATGAGTGCACCCACCCTTACACATGTGCCATGCACACACACATAAGTAAATTTTTTTTTTTTCGAGACAGGGTTTCTCTGTGTAGCCCTGGCTGTCCTGGAACTCTGTGTGTAGACAAGGCTGGCCTTGAAATACATTTTTAAAAAATAAAATAAAATAAATAAAAATTAACATCAAGAGGGAAATTATGTAAGTGAGATTTAGTTAGTTAGTTAGTTAGTTAGTTAGTTAGTTAGTTAGTTAGTTGTAGTTAGATAGTTTTTTCAGAACAGGGTTTCTCTGTGTAGTCCTGGCTATCCTAGAACTGGATTTGTAGACCACACAGGCCTGGAACTCAGAGATCCACCTTCCTCTGTCTTCCACGTGCTGGGATTAAGTGCACCACCACCACCCAGCTCTATTATTTATTTTATATTTGTTCTTTTTGTTTGTTTGTTTGTTTGTTGTTTTTTCAAGACAGGGTTTCTCTGTGTAGTCCTGGCTATCCTGGAACTCACTTTGTAGACCAGGCTGGCCTCGAACTCAGAAATCCGCCTGCCTCTGCCTCCTGAGTGCTGGGATTAAAGGCGTGCGCCACCACTGCCCTGCTTGTTCTTATTCTTATGTGTAAGAGTATTTTTGCTGCATATATGTCTGTGTACCACATGTGTGCCTTGTAGCCAAGCAGGCTAGAAGTGGTCCTGGATTCCCTCAAATTAGAGTTACACATAGTTGTGAGCTGCCAAGTGGGTGATGGGAATTGAACCTAGATCCTCTGGAAGAGTAGCCAATGCTCTTAACGACTGAGCCAACTCTTTACCTACATACATCCCTTAACTCCTGGTCCTTATGCTCCACCTTGGTGCTGGGGTTATTGGTATGTTCCACTCCGCATGGCTCCTTGCTTTGAAGGTTGACTTTGTGGGGTTTATGTTGGTTTCATTTTATTTATTTAATTGAATTAGTATGTGTACCATAGCCCACATGTGGATGTCAGAGGCCAGTTTGAGGGAATCAGTTCTCTCCTTCCATCATGCAGGTCCTTGGGATTGAACTTGGGTACCTTGGCAGCTCTGCCATTACCTGCTAAGCTATATTGTATGCTCCAGCCTTGGCTCTTTGTGTTGTTCTATTTTGCTTGTTTGTTTATTTATTTATTTACGGTAAAGCAGAGACTTGAACTCAGGGACTCTTATATACTAAATAAGCACTCTACCACAGATGCTATCTCATTTTTAGCTGTGTGTTGGGGCCGGGTTGGGGATGGTGGAAGTATGGGTATTTGTATATAAGTACAGTACCCACAGAAGAGGGAATTGAATCCCCTGAAACTGGAATTACAAAGGGTTTCAAGCCACTCTACATTGGCTACATTGGTGCTGGGAACCAAACTGGTGTCTTCTGAAAGAATAGGGGATGCTTCTAAATGCTGGCCATCTCTTAAAAGCCTTGAAAGGAGGGATCCCTATTCTACTCTGTATGTTTAGGACAGGGTCTCGTGTAGCTAAGACTTACTTTAAGCTCTGGTTCCCCTATCTCTGCCTCCCAAGTGCTGGGATTACAGGTGTGGACACCATGCCCAGCTCAGGCAACCTAACTACAAGTGTTCTCACTTTTTAGGTTTACCAGGTTTTATAGTAGAGCCTTACTCTTCTTTGGGATGTTTGTGGGGAAGTGGGCAGTACAGGATACATCTCACCCTTTGTTTTTCCCATCTAGGTTTTGGAGTGTCGCAAACCAAAGCCATCATGACGCTGGTCTCTGGGATTCCAATGGGCCCACCCCGGCTTCCTCTGCAGAAAGCCACCCAGGAGTTTACTGCTAAGGCTGAGGCCAAGCTAAAGAGCCTGGATTTCCTTTCTTCCCCTAGTGTAAAGGAGGGGAAGCCTTTAGCTAGTGCCTGATAAGTCTGGGTGTGTAAGCTTAGACTTATCTATCTTCAATAGTACATTCTTTTCTCAGGGACTTTTTTAGGTGAATTTGAACCCATCTTTATTTTAGGAAGTAGAATCCCACACCAATCAAATATTGATTATGAACCTAAACTTTTTTGTTATAAAGGAGTCACAAGCTCTAAGTCATTCATTTTGTAAAATTATTATAGAGAAATCTCTACTTATACAGATGCAATGGAACCAAGTGAAAATTGTAATAGTAATTACAATTATTAATTAATTACATTAATTAATATAATTCATATCACTATATTAATTGCTACATTGGTTATATTATTGCTGAATAAATTTCACCTGCCTTTTGGGAGCACTTATTGTCTTAATCTTGTTTCAAAGGTTTATAATTTGAGTATTGTCTTAGTTAGGGTTTTATTGCCACAAAGAGAAACCGTGACCACAGCAACTCTTACAAAGAAAAGCATTTAGTTGAGATTGGCTTACAGTTCAGAGATTTAGCGCATTATTGTCATGGCAGGAATCATGGCGGCATCCAGGCAGACATGGGACCGGAGAAAGAGCTGAGATTTCTACATTTGGATCCGCAGACAACAGAAAGAGACAGTGAGTCACCAGGCCTGGCTTGCACTCCTGAGACCTGCTTGTGGGTCAGGCTGTGAACTCTCAGCTGTTGCTGCTGCCACACTTTTACCCAGCTATCAGGGACTCTTAACTCTAAAACCATAAGCCCAAGTAAACATTTTTCCTGTAGAAGTTGCTCCAGTCATGGTATTTTGTCACAGGAACATAAAGTAATTAAGACAGTATTGGCCAGGTGTGGTGGCGCATGCCTTTAATCCCAGCACTCGGGAGGCAGGGGCAGGTCAATTTTTTAGTTCGAGGCCGGCTTGGTCTACAGAGTGAGTTCCAGGACAGCCAGGGCTATACAGAGAAACCCTGTCTCGAAAAACAAACAAACAAACAAACAAAAAAAACAACAACAACAAAAAAAGACAGTATTTGAGTCGCGTCTTTCTAGATCCTCTAAAATAGGACTCTGCCAAATTGAGAGGGGTTCATTGACAGTGGAGTCTCCTGGACTGGTGCTGAGTCAGATGTCTTCCTTTTAGGAACTTCCCTCTGCACACCAGGAGCCTCTTCTGGCCACACTAAGCCTTGCAGTCTGTGGGCTGAGCAGGTTTTCCTCACACTCCTAGAAACTCCCCAGTTTATACAACCCCCACCCCATCCTGTCTAGCCGGGGTGGGTGGGGGGAGGGCAGTGGTCTTCTGGGAACTAAGTGCAGGCCTGAGATCTGTACAGAAGGAACAGCCTCTGCTTGCAAACCCAGCTCAGCATTAACCCTGCTGGAGGGGGGTAGTTAGGGAAGTCAGACATTCAAGAATTCTTATTTCAACATCCATGATCTTTGCCCTGTCGAGGATTAGATTCTCAGCTGGCTGACTTCAGGCTCAGGGCTCTTACTGCAAGGTTGCTCTGAGTCACCTGCTCAGCTGCTGGCCACAAGGAGTGGGCCCTACCACCGTGGGTAGCCTTTACTACCAGAGCCAAGCTGTCCCCTGAGCTTCATCTGTCCACATCTGGTCTTTGCGTTCTGCCTCCTGCAGCTGTCGTCCTTCCTCTGCAAGCCTGGCAGCTTGACCAGAGGCTCTAGCTCTTGGGAGAGTCCCTTGAATCAGGCCCCTAGGGCTGCTCAGTCCTACTTCCTTCTCAAGATGGAATCTTGCCATGGCCCTCTGAATCCTGGTCTTTGACAAAATGAACTTCTCTGCTTCGGCAAAGAGGTGAAGAAGTCACTATCTCACCAAAGTCCCAATTAGACTTAACTAAAAAACAAAACAAAAAACCAAACCAAACCAAAAAAACTTACACTGCCAAAAATAGGACTGGTTTTTTGTTTGTTTGTTTGTTTTGTTTTGTTTTGTTTTGTTTTTCAAGACAGGGTTTCTCTGTATAGCCCTGGCTGTCCTGGAACTCACTTTGTAGACCAGGCTGCCTCTGCCTCCCGAGTGCTGGGACTAAAGGCGTGCGCCACCATACCCGGCTCAAAAATAGGACTCTTCAACAAGGTATCTTGCCTTACTTTTTGTTTGAATCTTTAAATTCCATTTGTTTGTTTGTTTGTTTAGTGTATGCGGGAATTGGAGAACAGCTTGGAGTCGTTGGTTCTCTCCTAATGTACAGGTTCTGGAAATCCAACTCGGGTTGTCAGGCTTTGTGGCAGGCACTGTAAACTCCAGATCATTTCACCTACCCGTCTTAGTTACTTTTATATGGTCGTGATAAGACATGGTGGCCGGGCTGGTGAGATGGCTCAGTGGGTAAGAGTACCCGACTGCTCTTCCAAAGGTCCAGTGTTCAAGTCCCAGCAACCACATGGTGGCTTACAACCATCCGTAACAAGATCTGACGTCCTCTTCTGGTGTGTCTGAAGACAGCTACAGTGTACTTACATATAATAAATAAATAAATCTTTAAAAAAAAAGACATGGTGGCCAAGGCAACCTATCAAAGTAAGCTTTTAATTCAGGGCTCATGGGTCCAGAGGGTTAGAATCCAGGATCAGCAAGGCAGGGAGCAGATCGCGGCAGCAGGCTGGCAAGGAAGTGTGGCACCGGAACTGAGAGCTTACATCTGTTCCATAAGTGTGAGACATCAAGAGAACTAGGAATGGCTTGGGCTTTTGAAACTTCAAAAGTCACCCCTAGTGACATACTTCTTCCAGTACAGTCACTTCAAATACTTCTGTCTTAGGGTTCTGGCAACTCCTTTTTTTTTTTTTTTTTTTTTTTTTTTTGGTTTTTTTCGAGACAGGGTTTCTCTTTATAGCCCTGGCTGTCCTGGAACTCACTTTGTAGACCAGGCTGGCCTCGAACTCAGAAATCAGCCTGCCTCTGCCTCCCTAGTGCTGGGATTAAAGGCGTGTGCCACCATGCCCAGGCCAAAGTACAGGCATACTTGCAGGCATGATGCTGTACACATAATAAATAAATCTTAAAAACAAAACAAGAAGGCCAGTTTTTGTAGCATCCCCTCCCCAGCCTGAAACCTGTTTGCTCAGGTTTCACTGTTTGCATGGGGTGGAGCTTGCCGCTCAATCGTTCTGTCACGCCCACTGCTGGAGCTTGCCACCTTGCTGTTCCAGAGCCATACACTTGGTCGCTCTACAGCTGGACTCCAGGATTATTTGGCCCGGATCGGCCCCTCCCCCTCCTTCATAACTGAGTGTCGGAATAGTAAAATTGAGCTTTGATCAGAATGACTGTCTTAGCTATATCTTTCTCTCGCTCGCCTAGCTTCCTCTTCTCTTCCAAGTTTCCAAGATGCCTTTCCAGACTAGAACCCAGACATGTGAGCTGCTGGCCAGACACAACTTTTTGTTGTTGTTGTTGTTGTTGGTTTTTGGGGTTTTTTTGTTTTTGTTTTTGTTTTTCGAGACAGGGTTTCTCTGTGTAGCTCTGGCTGTCCTGGAACTCACTCTGTAGACCAGGTTGGCCTCGAACTCAGAAATCCACCTGCCTCTGCCTCAGGCGGATTTCTGAGTTCGAGGCCAGCCTGGTCTACCTGGGAGTTCCAGGACAGCCAGAGCTACACAGAGAAACCCTGTCTCGAAAAACCAAAAAAAAAAAAAAAAAAAAAAAAAGATAGACCCAGGCCTGATAGTTTTAACTATCATATTTCATTTTTTAAAATGATTTATTTATGGAGGTCTGGAAAGATGGCTCAGAGGTTAAGAGCACTGACTGCTCTTCCAGAGGTCCTGAGTTCAATTCCCGGTAACCACATGGTGGCTTGCAACCATCTGTAGATCTGTAGTAGGATCTGACACCCTCTTCTGGAGTGTCTGAAGACAGTGACATTTTACTCACATAAAATAAAAAATCTTTAAAAAAAAACGAACAGATTTATTTATGTATATGAGTACACTGTCACTGTCTTCAGACACACCAGAAGAGGGTATCAGATCCCATTACAGATGGTTGTGAGCCACCATGTGGTTGCTGGGAATTGAACTCAGGACCTCTGGAAGAGCAGTCAGTACTCTTAACTGCTGAGCCATCTCTCCAGCCCTTGTCCTACATTTCAAACATTTCAAAGCCCCTCCCCTAATCTTCCACCTTCCTCCAGCTGTATACCGTTTTTATAACTGGCTATTCTAGAATTCTTGCACTCTCTCTTTCTCTATTCTCCACCTCTTGCTATCTCATGATCTCACTATTCTCTCCAGCTTTCCTGCTTCCCTAGCCCTGGCCAAGTTTTCTGCTCTGGATTTTTCCAGATGCCTGTGAAAGTGTTCTTCCTCTAGTCACAATAAAAAAACCTTCCCCAATAATGGAACATTCATGTATCTCCGTTTCTTTACTGTAGCCCCACACATAACTTTTGCTTCTTTTTTTTTTTTTTACACTGTAGCTGTCTTCAGACACACCAGAAGAGGGTGTCAGATCTTGTTACAGATGGTTGTGAGCCACCATGTGGTTGCTGGGATTTGAACTCTGGACCTTCAGAAGAGCAGTCGGGTGCTCTTACCCACTGAGCCATCTCACCAGCCCAACTTTTGCTTCTTTTCTTTCTTTCTTTTTTTAAAGATTTATATATTTACTATAAGTATACTGTAGCTGTCTTCAGATACACCAGAAGAGGGCATCAGATCCCATTACAGATGGTTGTGAGTCACCATGTGGTTACTGGATTTGAACTCAGGACCTCTGGAAGAGCAGTCAATGCTCGAGCCATCTCTGCAGCCCCTTTTTTCTTTATTCCTTTTTCTTTTTTGTCAATGTAACACAAGCTAGAGTCATCTAAAAAGGGGAGACCTCAATTGGGAAAGTCGGATTGTCCTGTAGGTGACCCTGTGGGAGACCTTCTTGATTGATAGCTAGTATGGAAAAGCACAGCCCACTGTGGGTGGCACCATGCCTCAGCAAGCTGAACTGGGATGTGTAAAAAGCAGAGCAAGCAAGCCCCGGGAGCAAAGCATGGTCTTTTCATTCTCCCGATGCTGGGCTGTAACCTGTAAGGCAAATAAGCTCTTTCTTCCCCGAGTTACTTTCGGTCTTGGTGTTTTACAACAGCAAAACCAAACTGAAAGGAATGAGGAGTTGCCTCAGCAGTATGAACACTTGTTATAGCAGGGTGTTGGTGGTGCACGCCTTTGATCCCAGCACTTGGGAGGCAGAGGCAGGTGGATTTCTGAGTTTGAGGCCAGCCTGGTCAACAAAGTGAGTTCCAGGACAGCCAGAGCTACACAGAGAAACCCTGTCTCGAAAAACCAAAAGAAAAAAAGAAAAAAAAAAAAAAAAAAGAAAGAAAGAAAGAAAAGCCTAGCTTCTTTTTGTTGTTTTTGTTTGTTTGCTTGTTTTGAGACAGTAGCTTGGGCTCACCTGGAACTCACAATGATCTTCTGCTCCTACCAGCTGTGGTTATTCTGTTTTTGGTTGTTTTTGTTTTTGTTTATTTGTTTGGTTCGTTTTGTTGTTGTTGTTGTTAGGGTTTTTTGTTGTTGTTTTTTTTGTTGTTGTTGTAGTTGTTGTTGGGTTTTTGGTTTTTTTTTTTTTTTTTTTTGGTTTTTCAAGACAGGGTTTCTCTGTGTAGCCCTGGCTGTCCTGGAACTCACTCTGTAGACCAGGCTGGCCTTGAACTCAGAAATCTGCCTGCCTCTGCCTCCCAAGTGCTGGGATCAAAGGCTTGCACCACCATGCCTGGCTTGGTTATTTTTTGTTTTGGTTTGTTTTGTTTGCATTTTTGCTTTTGAGACAAGTTCTCCTCTCACCAGGCTGGCCCCTGATCGGCTTCCTCTGTTTCTGAGCACCGTGATCAGAGTGTATAACAGCCCAACAACAGTTTGCTACTGCATTGTAGTCTACAAAAAAATAAAAGCCACTAGTGATGGCTAGTCCCCATTGTCAACTTGAATAAACTACAATCCAGAAATGGAGAGCACACCTGTGACCCAGATCTTTTTTTTTTTTTTTTACAAATACATTTTTTTAACATTTTTTTTATTACTGTATGTAAGTACAGTGTAGTTGTCTTCAGACACACCAGATGAGCATCAGATCTCATTACGGATGGCTGTGAGCCACCATGTGGGTGCCGGGATTTGAACTCTGGATGGTACCTCCGGAAGAGTAGTCAGTGCTCTTAACCACTGAGCCATCTCTCCAGCCCCTGTGACCCAGATCTTGAGGCACACCTTTAATCTGGGTCCTAACTTTTGCAGTTCCAGACCAGCCTGGTCTATATATCGATTTCCTGGTTAGCCATGGTTACACAGTGAGGCCCTGTCTTAAAAAAGAAAGAAAGAGGCTGGGCGTGGTGGTGCACCCCTTTAATCCCAGCACTTGGGAGGCAGAGGCAGGCGGATTTCTGAGTTCAAGGCCAGCCTGGTCTAGAGAGTGAGTTCCAGGACAGCCAAGATACACAGAGAAACCCTGTCTCGAAAAAAAAGAAAGAAAGAAAAGAAAGAAAGAGAATAAGAAAAGAAAGAACTGTAGTAGAGGGTGTATCTCAACCAAGATCACATATGATTATATGATTTGTGTCAGAACCAGGATATGAATTTTAAGAGTTTTTTGGGGGCTGGTGAGATAGCCCAGCAGGTAAGAGCACTGACTGTTCTTCCAAAGGTCCTGAGTTCAAATCCTAGCAACCACTTGGTGGCTCACAGCCACCCGTAATGAGATCTGATGTCTAGTGCATCTGAAGACAGCTATACAATGTACATAATAAATAAATTTTTTTTAAAAAGAGTTTTTTGGTTTTTTTTTTTTTTTTTTTTTTTGGTTTTGGTTTTGTTTCTTTTAGAGAGCATGTGGTGTAGCCCAGACTAGCCTTAAACTGGACCTGGTAACCTAGTAATCTTGAATCTTTTCTTTACCTCCTGGGTGCTGGGATTATAGGCATATGCCACTGGCTTATGTGGTCCTGGGGATACAACTCAGGGGTTCATAACACTAGACAAAAAAGAGCTCCATCACTAACTAGAAAGTGGATCTATTTATTATTAACCTTTTGTAATATGATCTTACTCTATAGACCAAGCTGGCCTTGAATGCGCATAGTTTCTCTGCCTTTCCAGTGCTGAGGTAAATGTATACCTTATCACACCTGATTTAATATGTGGCCTTCCCAGCCTTGAGCAGACCAGAACAGACCTTGAGTGCTTGCCACAGTGGACCTTATCGACCTTGGTGGAGTCATGTGCCTTGGTTGCTCCTGCAAGTTCCCCTGGGAACTTAGAAGAATAGACTGCCCCCCTGACCTTGCTTCGCAAAATAATCCAGCTGAAACAAAGGCTGGGTTCTGTGGGCTCTCCCTATATAAAGCAGTGCTGAACTTGGAGCCTTTATCAGAACCTTAGCTTGGCTTCATTCTTCTCTCCCCCTCTCCCCGCCCCCCATCTCTTTTTCATTTCCAGCTCCCCTTTCAGGTAAACCCAGTTTGTCCATGGCCACTAGATGCCTACAGTGTAAGATTTATTTTAGTTTTTTTGTTTGTTTGTTTGTTTTGGTTTTTTGAGACAGGGTTTCTTTGTATAGCCCTAGCTGTCCTGGAACTCACTTTGTAGACCAGGCTGGCCTTGAACTCAGCATCTGCCTGCCTCTTCCTCCCGAGTGCTGGGATTAAAGGCATGATTTATTTTAGTTTTAGTTTATGTGTATGGGTATTTTGTCTGCTCGTGTATCTGTGTGCCGCATACATACCCTCCCTGAGGGAACCGGAAGATGCCTGGAACTAAAGTCACAGCAGTTAGTCACCATATGGGGGCTGGAAACTCAGTCTGTGTCCTCTGTAAGAATACCGCGTTCTCTTAACTGCTGGACAATCCCTCCAGGCCGAGACAAGTGAAGTTTAAGTGAATAATGCCAGAGTGTGCTTCACACCAACAGACTTAAAAGCCAACCATCCCTATCTCTAGTGTTATTCCTAAGATTTGAACGCAGAGACCTGAAATAGCATAGAGCAGCATTCTGTGTCATGTGGTGTGGTGTGGTGTGGCTGCTGTACTATAAGCATGGCTTTTCGTGCAAGCTTTGTGGGTTCTGGGAACTGAAGTCCCAGGGGAAAGCTGCACCCATATTAAACGTCTCCAGAACTGATTGCCAACTTAGAACTTCAAAAATTGTAGAGAACAGGAGCAAATTATTTGGAGCTAAGATAGTCCCCTCTATAGCTATTTGTTTCTTCTCTCTGTTTGACTTCATGACTATTAGGTAGATTCCTTTTGAAATGTATAAATAGGCCAGAGCTCCCACCGACCCGAAGGCTAAGGATGATCAGACTGATCTGAGACTTTGAATAGATACTTCTTTGCTTTACGGTAACCCACCAAGTTATTTGAAAAACTACCTCCATTTATGATTTCCTTTAGTCTATCACTATAAAAGCTTCATGAGACTTTTTTTCCCCGAGACAGGGTTTCTCTACATAGTCCTGGCTGTCCTGGAACTCACTCTGTAGACCAGGCTGGCCTCGAACTCAGAAATCCGCCTGCCTCTGCCTCCCAAGTGCTGGGATTAAAGGCGTGTGCCACCAGTGGCCAGTCTTCATGAGACTTTTATGTTGAAACACAGTGCTTGGGGTATCCTGAATGTGTGTTCCTGGATCATGGTCACTTCCATTTGGCTCCATAACAAACTCATCCCCTTTAAAGTGACAGCTGTCCTTTTCGCTTTCACAGTGAAGAAAACCAGACCCGCCACTTAAAGTGTTCCCTAGGTAGTCAGAATTTGAGGCAGACACCTTAGCCCCAGTAGCTCCAACAAGCTTTGCCATGCATTCCAATGCACCAACTAAAAAACACAAGAAGCTGGACGTGGTGGCGCACGCCTTTAATCCCAGCACTTGGGAGGCAGAGGCAGGAGGATTTCTGAGTTCGAGGCCAGTCTGGTCTACAAAGTGAGTTCCAGGACAGCCAGGGCTACACAGAGAAACCCTGTCTCGAAAAACCAAAAAAAAAAAAAAAAAGAAAAAAGAAAAAACACAAGAGGTGATAAAAAGAAAGGATGAGTAACCATTGGGAAGAATAACAGATCAAGGGGGTCCAGTGACCCCCCAATGTCCATGAATAAGGAAAGAATGTTAGCTCTAGATTTAAGTCCAGGAAGAATCAGAGGAGGAACTGAGCAAAAGGGACGGCCAATCCTGCTGAAGGAGTGGCTGGTTGGTTATTGTCTCCCTGGCTGCGTGTGGTCCTTGTTACTTGGGAGGACATGTTGAGATAACTGCTTTGTCAGACGGCAGCCCTGCCCTCGGAGGAAATTGCCCTCCTCCTGGGACTGGCTTGTTCCTAGAGGCTCTGCTTTTCCTGTAATTCAGGATCATTTCAGCTTTACAAAAGTTATCGGCCTTTGGGTAGAGGGATATCTCAAACGGGACATGGTAAACAGCTAAGCTCTTGTTACTCTTCTTTCTGTGCCTTCAGCCTTGAAGAGGAACAAGTTATATTATGAGATGACCCAAAGCAAGGGGCAGCTACAAAACCAAGGCGAGAGCCATCCTGTGTGCTTCAACAAGAGGCCAATGTTTTTAATAACAATAATAATAATTTTGTAAGTGCATGCTATATTTTCCTAGCTGCAATTCCTAAAGTTAGGTCTCAAACCTGGGGCAAAAGGCTAACTGAGGCGCCTATTTAACATATCAAAACGGACCTGGCTGCCAGGTTCACCCAGTGTTCCTCAGTTTCTGCCTCTTACAGGATATGGCTGGCATACCCTACCTCCTACCCTAAACTTCTCTAGCTCAGGGGCTGAGCCGTCCTTCCCCCAGCTGCCCTTTCTGCATAATCCAGCTAGTTAGTCACCTGCCCTTTTCCCTCTATTCCCCTCCCCTCCCCCTTCTCCTCACGTGACCAGACTCTCCTTGACATCCCTGCCTCTGGCTGTGCTTGCCTTTTAATCTACAATGAACCTTCTTCTTCCCCATACCCAGGAGAAGTCATGTCCTTCCTTTCTCTTTCCTATTTTCATTCCCCTAAGACCCCAATAAAGTTCTTATGCTTTCATAGTCTCTGAGCTTAATAATATTTAAGAGATAATGTATTTTGACCAGCATAGTGGCACACACCTTTAACTTCAGCATTCGGGAGGCAGAGGCGGGTGGATCTTTGAGAGTTTGATGCTAGCCTGGTCTAGAGAGGAAGTCTGGTCAACAGATAGGTCTGTTAAAACAAAAACCATTGCCGGCCTTTAATCACAGCACTCAGGAGACAGAGGCAGGCGGATTTCTGAGTTCAAGGCCAGCCTGGTCTACAAAGTGAGTTCTAGGATAGCCAGGGCTATACAGAGAACCTCCCCCCAAAAAAATTCCTGCCTTAAAAAACAAAAACAAACCCAAAAAATGAAAAAGAAGAGGAGGAAGAAAGACAATATATTCTAATTTGGGGGAAACAGTTTATCCAATAAAACATCATTTCCTACTTTATTTACACATTAAGCTAAGTTACTGAGAACTTCCAGTATGCAGATAGTGTGGGTTCTGGTAAGAGACTTTAGCCCAGCCAACAACATATCAATCACTGTGGTCACAGAGCCTATTTCCAGTGTTGGCTTTCACAATCACTCTAAAAAAGCATCTACAGAACAACCATTTTGTACTAAGTGCTTACATAGGCCTCCTAATGTGTCATCTTATTTATTTATGAGACAGAATCTCATGTCACCTAGGTTGACCTTGAACTCCTGCTTGAATAGCCTCCTAAAGATCAGATGGCAGGCATTTACCTCCGCACCAACTCTCTTTTGTGACACAGTCTCATGAAGTTAGGCTGGCCTTGAGCACCCTAAATATCTGAGGGTGACCTCGAACTTCTGATCTTCTGTTTCCTCAGGCTGGGATTATAGGCCTGTGCCACGATGCTAGGCTCACACTACTAATTGAGCTACATCTCTTTTAGAAATTACTGCAGGTTCATATTAAGACATGAAATTCCCTTTTAGGCCAGGGCTGGTACAACATACATGCCTTTAATCCCAGCACTGAGGCGACAGAGGCAGGAGGATCTCTATGAATTTGAATCTACATAATGAGTTCCAACATAACTATAACTACATGATAAACCCCTGGCTTAAAATTATATTTTACACCACACACACACACACACACACACACACACACACACACAATCTTTGTGCTCACTCTACAATCTCTGTTTTCAGCATTGGCAGCCTGAAGCTTGTAGCAGAACTATGCACAGATGCGGCCCTGAAGTGGGAGAGCATTAGGAGAGAGCAAGCAAACTGTATGCAACAATAGAATGCTGTGAAAGGAGGAAGTATCCTCAAACCAGAGGACAAAGTGTTCTCAGAGGTTTTCTGAAGGGGTGAGGTGGGGGAGAAAAAGTTACTTGTGACCTAGCCTACATGGGCCTGAAGTGGAGGAGGAAGGCCCCAGACTGGAGAAGAAAGTTACAACTCAAAGTTGTCTCAGGCCTTGCTATCAGTGGGAGAGCTGAGCTAGCTGCAAGGGGGAGTGAGAAAATTCTGTGAGAGCCTCAAGGTTGTGGCACAAGGGGATAAGGGAAGAGAGGGAGAGGAAAATAGGAGAATTTACCTGGGGGGGTATTGGGGGGATGGGAAGGAGAGCAGACAAAGAAGATCTATAACTTAACAGTAATCAGTAGTCCAGTCTCTCTCTCTCTCTCTCTCTCTCTCTCTCTCTCTCTCTCTCTCTCTCTCTCATCTATCTCTTAAATATAGAGGATTGAACACAGGGCTTCATACATGCTAACCAGTTGCTCTCCTGCTGGGCTCTCAACACCCCCCAACCCCCATTTTATTTTGAGATGGAGTCTCAGAACAAGTTGCCCTGGTTGGCTTTGAGCACATTCATTCTGTAGCCCAAGCAGGCCTTAACCTGTGGTCCTCCTGAGTCTGTCTCCCATACAGCTGGGATTATAGGCTTGCTGTACTGGGCTTGGCTTTTCCCGCAGTATGGATGTGCTGGAGGTTAAAGTCAGGGCTATACGCATGCTAAGCCCAATCCTTACCAGTGAGATGCTAAACCCAATCCTTACCAGTGAGCTACAACTCTAGTCTCATTGATTACCTTTAAAATGTTGTATCTACCTTAATATTTCACAGCTTGCATTCAATTATATATTTACATTAAATGCATGTGTGTGAGTGGTGTGTGTGTGTGTGTGTGTGTGTGTGTGTGTGTGAAGCACAACAACATGACCTGTGTGGAGGTCAGAGGACAACTAGAGGGACTAGATTCTTTGATTTCACCATGTGGGTCCTGGGGATCAAACTCAGATTCCCAGGCTTGTTAGCAAAGACCCTTTACTCTCTTAGAAACCTCACCTTTTTTTTTTCCCCCGAGACAGTGTTTCTCTGTATAGCCCTGGCTGTCCTGGAACTCACTCTGTAGACCAGGCTGGGCTCGAACTCAGAAATCGCCTGCCTCTGCCTCCCAAGTGCTGAAATTAAAGGAGTGTGCCACCACCACCCAGCTTGTTTTGGTTTTTGGTTTTTGGTTTTGTTTTTTTTCCGAGACAGGGTTTCTCTGTGTAGCCCTGGCTGTCCTGGAACCCACTTTGTAGACCAGGCTGGCCTCGAACTCAGAAATCCACCTGCCTCTGCCTCCGAAGTGCTGGGATCAAAGGTGTGCGCCACCACACCCGGCTAAACCTCACCTTTTTTAATTTTCTGGGTTTGTTTTGTTTTGCTTTGCTTTGTGGAAGGGTCTTAGTGTCTCAGGACTGTTGAGGGGCTCAACAGAGAAGACTGCTCTGACGTGGGTTTAAGCCAATAGAAAGTCTTTATTAGCTGGGTGGTGACTACTCTGGTGTTTGGGATTCCAGTGTAGCCCTTTGCCTTTCTCAGGTGAGCTTTGAAACATAAAAATCAAGTCCTAGCGGGGCGTGGTGGCCCACGCCTTTAATCCCAGCACTCCGGAGGCAGAGGCAGGCAGATTTCTGAGTTCGAGGCCAGCCTGGTCTACAAAGTGAGTTCCAGGACAGCCAGGACTACACAGAGAAACCCTGTCTCAAAAACACCAAGAAAAAAAAAATCAAGTCCTGGGTTGATATCCTTCACTTAAAAGAGCAGGTCCACAGAAGCAGAACCACGGGAGAAATTAGCACAGTTAGTAAGTTTTCCATAACTGTGGACTTTGATGGATGGAGACTTTTAGTTTTGGCAGGCGGTGCTGTCTCCACACTGAGTTTACAGCCTGGATGGTACAATGAACAGTGCTTACATCTTGGAGTCAGTTGTGCTTCAAAGGTCTGGCACCGTGTCACAAGGATGGCCTCAAACCTGCTTATTGAAGACGCTGACCTTGAATCCTGATCCCCTTGGTTCTGGATCCTGACTGCAGAGATTACAAACCTTAGGTGCCATGTTCAGTTTCTTATGATATTAGAGCTGGAACTCAGGATGTCAGGGACTCCAAGCAGCACTCTCTCCACTGAGCCCAGCTCTTTTTTTTTCTTCAGTTCTCTTCCTGGAATCAAGGTTCATACTGCTCTCCTTTCTACCAAATATCCCAAGAGACAGAAATTAGGGGGAGGAAATAGATATCCTGCTGTCTCTGGGGATTTTTTTTTTTTTTTTTTTTTTGTCTCAAATCTTTTTCTTGGGGTAAGTTCAAGGGCGGGAAGGTCACAGTGAGACAATGGGTAGAAAATCCTCTCGGGCTGGAGAGATGGCTCAGTGGTTAAGAACACTGACTACTCTTCCATAAGTCATGTGTTCAAATACCAGCAACCACATGGTGGCTCACAACCATCTGTAATGAGATCTGAGGCTTCCTTCTGGTGCATCTGAAGACAGCAACAGTGTAACAGTGTGTACTTAGATATAATAATAAAATAAATCTTTAAAAAATAAAAATAAAAAAAGAAGATCCTCTCAATGGGCCAAGTCTTTTTTTCTCTGCGGGCTTTGGAAAGTTTGGAAGCTGGATCACCCGGGGTCAAGATCTGCATTTTTATTTTCAGACAAAGTCACATGAGCAGAGAGGAAGAAGCCACCCCACAGGGGCCCTGTAGAATTTAGAACACCGTGTGAAGGAGGCAGGTCCTTAAAATAGAGAAAGGGTTGGTGAAAGTAGCAGAAGTGAAATTTCTGTCAGTCTGTGTGTTCTGCGCTGACTCCCTTGTCTCTGCACACTAGGCAAGCCGACCAGCAGAGGGCTGCACTCACCCTCTGGCCTGAGGAGTTTTAAACACCGTTCTCCTTTGGAAGTTTCCATAATTCTGTTCGCATGGGTGGAGATCAAATCGGGGCTTGAGGCATGCTAGTTTTCACAAAACAACAACAAACAGACAACTAGGTTGGGGATGCTGGGCTTGAGTGTAGCTTAGTAGTAGGGTAACCTTGAGTTACTCTTCAGTACTTCAAAAATACAACACCCCTCAAAACAAGTATTAAACTCAAGAGTCTTCTCACTTGAAGCTAAACAAAACACAGGATTTTGAGATAATTGGGAGCATGCCTTTAATCCCAGCCTGAGGGGTGAGGGGTGGGGCAGAGGCAGACAGATCTCTGTGAGTCCCAGGACAGCCTGGTTTACAAATCCAGGATAGCCAGGGCTACACAAAGAAACCCTGTCTTGGAAAAAAAAAAAAAAAAAAAAAAAGAGTCCCTCGTCCCTCTCCCCAGCCAAAAGGTAAGTGGAGAAGTTGTGTCTTGAGCTAGGGTTTTCTTTTTGGTGGGGTAATGGGTTTTACTACAATGGGATTAATGGCATATACCACCACCCCTGGCAATAAACCAATAAGCCAGGGCTCTCTTTCTTGTCTTAGATTCATTTTACTTTATGTCTTATGGCCTGTAGGTCAGTGCACCATGGTTGTACCTGCTGGGTCCCCTGGAATGGAGGTTATGGTTGTGTGTGAGCCACTGTGTGATTGAGAACTGAATCCAAGCCTTCCACAAGAGCAACAAGTGCTTTTAACTTCTAAGGTTTTTGTTCCTTTGCTGTTTAGACAGGATCTCATTATGTTGCCCTGGCCTTCCTTAAACATAGACCAGACTGTTTTGAACTTACGGAGGTCTGTCAGTCTCTGTTTCCTGGGTGCTGTGACTGGAGGCAAGTGCCACCATGCTACACACTGCCTGCAGCATTTTATTTCTTTTCTTTTTTCTTTTTCTTTTGGTTTTTCGAGACAGGGTTTCTCTGTGTAGGCTTGGCTGTCCTGGAACTCACTTTGTAGACCAGGCTGGCCTCGAACTCAGAAATCTGCCTGCCTCTGCCTCCCAAGTGCTGGGATTAAAGGCATGCGCCACTACTGCCCGGCTGCCTGCAGCATTTTGATGAAGCAGAAATACTTCAGTCCTTGTATTTTAACATACAGCACCCATAAATACATTGCTTTGGCATATTTTAAAGTGGCTATTCTGATAAACTCTGAAAGGATTAATCCTGTAACACTGCCCTTACGTAAGATAAACTATCAAAAAGGAGATCCATGGTGGCATGTCTCTAAATTTTGCCTTCAGAGGTGGAGGCAAGTGGACTGCGTTAAGTGGTGGGCTAGCTTGCTCTACAAAGACAAAGGCAAGGAGACATAACTTCCAGAAACCAAGCTGGTTAGCGACTGACAGGAAATTATGGGCCTAGGCCAGCAGATCTCGCGCGACCTCAGGTTTGGCGCCCGGAAGTGGTTCAAGCCCCGCCCCCTCGGGGCGTGCTGGCTCCGGAGTTGGCCTACCGCGCAGGCGCGAGTCGCCGACTCCGCCCCCTGGGTCCTGCAGTCGGAGCCATTTCGCCGCTGCTTCCATGCGGGTGAGGTGTGTTCTTTCGCCGTTCTCGTGGAAGGTTGGCGCTGCGAACTCGCCTAAGAAGGCTGTGCTCTCGGGCACGGAAAAGCGGAGGAGGGTAAGAAAGGGGGCGTTGCGGCCCCGGACGCGGGCTCATTGCTGCGGGCCGACGCCGGCCTCCGCGGCTCAGCCGTGGCTTTGTTGTGAGGCGCGGGCGGGCGAGCGTGTGGGGGAGGGGCAGCGCGGCGGGTACCCGGATTTACGGGCCGTGGGCGCCTCGCGCAGCGGAGCTCCCGTGGCCCTAGGCCCTGGGGTTCCTTGCACAGACTGGCCGCTCTCGGAGGCCTCTTCCTCACTCGGCCTGACGGGCGGCGGGTGTCTGTAATCAGTTGCGTGTAGGGGTAGCGGCTCGACGCCACCCGGCGCGTGGTGGTGGGGGGTCGTCCGCGGTTCTAATCCGGGACACCCGGGCCCCGTGGGGGTGCCCGCTTTGGGGTCCGGGGCTTCGCTGCAGGTCCTCCCGCTCCGCACTGGTGACGGGGCATGGCTGGGTGGGGCGGGATGAGGAGCAGGTGGTAGGAAAATGAATGCATGATTTAGTAAGTGATGGCGGAATTACACCGCGCAACGGGATAGCCCCGCTGTAGATAACGGTCGAAAGGGAGGGCGCCTCAGTCTGAGGGGTGCACGAGCCTGAGTCTGGCTTTGAGGTGCACAGTGTATCCGCTCCAAAGGGCAATGAGAGATCAGTTACGCCTAAGGCCAGACCTTCCTGGAGGAAGGGAGGGCCGGCCACGTGACCTGAGGGTGCGAAAAGAGATGAAAGAATTTGTTTCCGGGTGGCAAGAATGAAAACACAAAATTGGGAGCCATGACTCTAGCCTTTCATTCCAGCACTGGGGTTTGGTGGTGGAAGGTATTGTTCGATCTCTTGAGTCCGGGGCTACTACACATAGAAATCTTGTCTCATAAAACAAAATTTGATTTATTCCGATATGTGTGTGTATACGAGTATACGTGTATACGTATCAGGTAGTGGTGGCAAGTGAGAGAGGAGCTGTAGAAAAACAAACGAGTAATAGTGGAGGCATTTCTGGAGCCAAAACAGCAGGGCAGATGTGACATGATGGAAAATTTGGCATCCATCTAGGCTCTCGACAAGAGGATAAGTTCTAGGTCTGTAAAAGAAGTTGTGGGGTTTTTGTTTGTTTTTTTGGTTTTTCGAGATAGGGTTTCCTCTGTATAGCTCCAGCTATCCTGGAACTCACTCTGTAGACCAGGCTGGCCTCGAACTCAAATCCGCCTGCCACTGCCTACCAAGTGCTGGGATTAAAGGTGTATGCTACCACGCCCAGCTTGCTATTTTATGTAAATAACTACACTGTAGCTGTCTTTGGAAACACCAGAAGAGGGCATCATCTCATTACAGATGGTTGTGAGCCACTATGTGGTTGTTGGGATTTGAACTCAGGACCTCTGGAAGAGCAGTCAGTGCTCTTAACCGCTGAGTATTTCTAGGGGGCCATTTATACTCTTTATTCTCCAGTTTTCTTAAATTTCCTCAGTTCAAAGTAATAAAAGTAAAACCAAACAGTACAATAGGCAGTTTAAGGATTAAATAGTTCCTAATCTACTAAGGATATCAGCACCACTTTAAGGATTCAAGAAATAGCTGTGAAAGATCTTTGGGGATCGGATTAGAATTTCCAATTGTGAAGTTGGGTTGCAACTAAGAATATACTTAGGTATAAATTTATTACTGAGATGCCTAGTTAGTTTATAGATGGGAATATTAGTATTTTCCTCGGGTAAATTTTGGAGCCTTAAGGGCTGTATCGATCTGTTTGGACTTAGTTAGCATGAATGTTTAAAATTAAATGGGTTTTCTAGAGACAAAGGGGTTTGATAGGCCCTATATTTTGTTACTCATTTACTTTGTACATTTACTTATGTTGGGGGTTTTTGTTTTGGAGACAGGGTTTCTCTGTAGACTTGGTAGCCTCCAACTTAAAGAGATCAGCCCTTCTCTGCTCTCCAAGTGCTGGAATTAAATGCCTGAGCCAGAACAGCCAGACTTGTGAAGGAGTCTATTGTCTTTAGCTTCTTTTTGTTTTTTCGAGACAGGGTTTCTCTTCTTTAGCACTAGCTGTCCTGGGATTCACTCTGTAGACCAGGCTGGCCTCTATGTCTTTAGCTTCTGAATTTGTATTATCTGGCTTTGTCATCTGCTTTACCAAATGACTAGTCAAAGTTGGTGAGCCACAAGACTATTGGGGTCAGATTTGGTTGGTGTGCGATGTCATTTTACAGCTTACTGTAGTAATAGATCTCCTCTCCTCTGTTCTAAATGATTTTTTTTTAATGCATGAATATTTTGTGGGTATGTATATGTACCATTTGCCAGAAGAGGGCCTTGGCTCCCTTGGGGCTAGAGTTATGAATGTGTATATGCAAGTCACCTTGTGATGCTAGGAATCAAACCAAGGTCCTCTGAAAGAGAAATGGCTGTAAGAGAAAGCACTGAGCCATCTCCAGCCCCAAGAAGTTTTTGTTTTGAGATTGTCTCACTATGTAATCATAGGAGGCCTAGAACTGGTTATGTAAATCAGAGTGGCCTTAAAAAACTGCTGGCCCCTCCCTGGTTTTTGGTCTGTTTATGGTAGCTGAAGCCAGTCTAGGCTATAGGTCAAAATAAAGGTTTTATTTAGATTTTAGCTTGATTATATACAAATTGTGGCCATTTCTGTAGTTTTGGTGGGTTTAGTTTGTGGAGAGTGCTATATGTAACCCCAAGTAAACTTCTGTTCATAGCCATCTTCCAAGTGAAGGTTACTGGGTACCAAAGTTAAAGACGTGAGTCCCTACCTGCCTGGCTTTGTGTGTGTGTGTGTCTGTGTGTCTGTGATGGTATTTCTTGATATAGTGAATTTGAATTTGTGAGTCAGTCACATGGGACTTTTGCTTAAATTTTCTTTTAAAAATATGCCTTTTATTTTTGTGTGTATGAGTATTCTGTGAGTTTGTGTACACTTGGATGCCAGGTACCTTGAGAGGTCTGAACCCTTAGAGCCAGTGATGTTTGCCAGTCGCAAGTGGCTGAATCTGTATCTTCTCCAAGATCAGTAAGTGATCCTAACCACTGAGCCATCTTATCTTTTTTCTATTTCATTTTCACTTAAAATTTCTCTGGAAAAGAAAGTAATAGGGGCTGGAGAGATGGCTCAGTGGTTAAGAGTGCCAACTGCTCTTCTGAAGGTCCTGAGTTCAAATCCCAGCAACCACAGGGTGGCTCACAACCACCCGTAATGAGACCTGACACCCTCTTCTGGTGCATCTGAAGACAAGTACATTGTACTTAGATATAGTAGATAAATCTTTTGACCAGAGTGTGCAGAAAGTCTTGAATTCAAATTCCCAGGAGCCACATGATGGCTCACAACCATCACTACAGCTCTAATGTACTCATATACATAAAATAAATCTTAAAAAAGTAATAGAATGTGACATGGTTCTCATTGCTGGGAGGGATAACTTTAAAGCAAGTAAGATATTCATTGTAGAATGTAGGATACAGCATAAAATATTTGAAATTAAAAATCAGTCTACAACAATAACCATTGTAGGATATGTGTATAATTCAAATTTTACAGCTTGTATCTTTTTTACTACATGCCATAGACTTCAATTATATTAAAATTTCTTTATAGGTAAGTTTAAGAGTAGTGTGATAGAATGTATGAGGTTTTGCTATCATAATGCTTTTAACTTGTTTTCTTAGGTGTGAAGAAGACACCTGAATCATGGGTGACATTAAAAATTTTCTGTATGCCTGGTGTGGCAAAAGGAAGATGACTCCAGCCTATGAAATTAGAGCAGTAGGAAACAAAAACAGACAGAAATTCATGTGTGAGGTACATAAAGAATACAGTTAATTTATATACTTGTGAAGTTCGTCTGGTTTAAAGGAATGTTTTATTTGGAAAGGCTGAACTGTTGCAGGTTGTAGAAGAATTTATTTTGACTTGGCTGGTTTTATTATTTTCAAAGAAACATTATCTTGCAATACTTGGCTAGGGAAATTATTCTAATGCTTAAAAAACTTCCTTGGTGCTAGTAAGTCAGAAGATAAAATGTTTGCAATTTTACATTTGGGGGGTGGGTGTGGTTAGAGTCTTAGTTAAGGCATGCACCACCACCCCTGGGTTCTCTGTTTAGAGAAGCAAAGTATTTAAAAGAAAGGTAGTGTTTTCCCTTAGTTATTATAAAGTTATTATTAAATTGCATGGTTGGGTGTGCACAGAAGCATGTGAAAATCAGGACAGTTTGTGGGACTTAGTTTCTCTTGCTCTACCAGTCTAGGGGATTCAATTCCAGTTCATCAATTTGGAGGCAAAGTGCTCTTGCTTAGTCCACTTGCTGTCTTGTTTCCCCCTAAACCCCACAGAGTTCAGTGGTGGTGGTTTAAGGCCAGCCATTTGATAGGCAAGTACTGTCCACAGAGCTTAGTTAGATACCCAATCTGAAAAAATTTAAGTGTGGAAACCTGAGCCGCTTAAATTGATACTGTTGAACCAGTATGTCAATGAACAATTCAGCTCCACGGTTTTAGTTAAATAATCCATGTGTTGCTTGGGTATGTTAAAGGAATATTTACTTATGTAGTGTGTCTAAAACAGTTGTATTTTGCCTTTAATTGGCCATTTATTTTTTTAAATCCTAGAATTACCCAGCTTTAATTCAACTTTTTTTCCCCCCTTGAATCTTAAAGGTTCGAGTAGAAGGGTTTAATTATGCTGGTATGGGCAATTCCACCAATAAAAAGGATGCACAGAGCAATGCTGCCAGAGACTTTGTTAACTATTTGGTTCGAATAAATGAAGTAAAGAGTGAAGAAGTTCCAGCTGTTGGGGTAAGTATTTATGACCAAGAACTTGATATTTTTGTTTGCTTTCCCCTTTCTACCCTTGGGTTCAAGTTAACAGATTTACAGGATGTGTCTACAAATACACTGTGTGCAGGGGCATTATATGAAAGGATATAGTGGCTATACAAAAATGCATTGAGTTTTAGAGACACAGTTGAGATTTTTTTCTACCTGAAATGTGCAGAAAGAAACCATACCTTGTGAAATTTGTCCTTTCCTAAGGCTACCAATAAGCACTAAAAACACAGCCATTCAGACATGCCCCCAAAGAGTATGAACAGACAGCATTTAAAGTATATTGTATTACTAAGCCATGATGCTCAGAAGTACAAGAAATTAATTTTTGACTCAAAAAATAAAAATTTTCAAATTATGTGTTTCATTGGGGTTAAAGATGTGTGTTCTAAATTCTAATAATGTTGGGAGGGGGGGATAATCTGGGCTTGATGGTGCAGGCCTGTGGTCTTAGCAATATGGCAAATTCAGGCCAATTAGGCTATTGTATGACATCTTACCTTAAAAATAGCAAATTAACCAGAAGTGTTGGGACATTACCTTTTTTTTTTTAAGATTTATTTATTTATTATATGTAAGTACACTGCAGTTGTCTTCAGACACTCCAGAAGAGGGCGTAAGATCTTGTTACAGATGGTTGTGAGCCACCATGTGGTTGCTGGGATTTGGAAGAGCAGTCGGGTGCTCTTACCCGCTGAGCCATCTAACCAGTCCGGGACATTACCTATTACTATTGTCGTTTAAGCTCTCAATTGACTTGGACAGTGTACAGTAAAAGGGAAAGAAACATGTATAATTAACTGTAATAACATTTAGAGATTTCAACACATGGCTCTAAATGAAATTATAAATTGCCTTTATTAATGGTTAACTCATGTATTCTCAGGACTTAGACCCAGAAATTTGGGCAATCCTGATACTATCGATCATGCTGTTTAAAAATGGATTTTTCAAAGGAACAGGCATTTATTCACTATAACATTAAATACTTTATACTTCTGTACAAGATAACTCTTGCTTATTTATCTTTGAGACAAGATCTCACTTTATAGGCCATAGCTCTAACTATCCTGGAACACATGTAGACGAGCCTGCCTCTGCTTCCTGTAGTGGTTTTGGTTTTTTGGTTTTTTTGGTTTGGTTTGGTTTTTGTTTTTTCAAGACGGTTTCTCTGTGTGGCCCTGGCTGTCCTGGAACTTGGATTTGTAGACCAGACTGGCCTCTAACTCAGAAATCCGCCTGCCTCCGCCTCCCGAGTGCTGGGATTAAAGGCGTGCGCCACCACCGCCCGGTTCATTCCTAAGTTACTTGAAACTTTGTCTTCAAACAAAGGCAGAAATGGGAAAAATACTATGGGGAAGGATGTTTAATATATGGGTATCTTTGAGTAGTCTTGAGTCTTCTAGTTTCTGCAAAACAAACAAAAACCCCAAGTACTGACACTTGACTTTTCCTCTTGTAGATTGTACCACCCCCACCCATACTTAGCGACACCTCTGATAGCACAGCAAGTGCTGCAGAAGGGTTACCAGCACCAATGGGAGGACCACTTCCTCCTCATCTGGCTCTCAAAGCAGAAGGTAAGGGACTTGAATATATGTACTTAATGGAGGATAACACAGTCATGCTTGGTCACCTCACCTTGTCATTTGTATAGAGAAATCAATAAACATGTTTATTAGGTGATCCCATTCAAGCAGCCACTGTTTTAGGGTTTGTTCTGTTTAAAAGATTTAAATTTATAGCTGTTTTACCTGCAATACTTATGGGCCACCAAGTGGGTTAAAGAATTTTATGAGTTGCCTTTTATATGGCTGTGTATCAGGCTTAGAGGGCTTTGCACATATTAGATACTCTGTGGCTGAATTTTGTATTACATCCACCTTTTGTTTTGCCCTACCTGTATACCTGTAATAGGATTTGTGGATTCTAGTCCTGCTGAAAATTTTATTTGGGTTATTAAGAGCAGAGTAAGATTTTGACCAGGTTTCTAACAAATACTGAAACACAATTTACAGCATCTATCCTATTGTTTTGACTTGAACAAATTATAAAACTATATACTAATCTGTCACTTTAGAGTTCATGCATATTGATGTTTGCCTGCAGTACCTGCGGAGGCCACAAGAGGCCACCACTCCACAACTGGAGTTAAACCTGAGCCTTCATGGGTACTGCATATCAAACATAAGTCTTGTAAGAGAAACCAGTGCTCTTTATCTGCTGAACCATCTCTTTTGCATCCCACTCTGGTTTTATATAGAGTCAAAACTTTTAGGGGCTACTAATTATTAGTCCTGGGGTTAGCTTTCTTTTCAGAATTAGGTTTTGTGTTTCTGTTTTTATTTAGGCTGTAATTTGGAGAATGAATTTACACTTTCAGATTCTCCTGTTTCTACTTTCCCAAAGCTGGGCTTCAGGCTTGTTTACCACACCCAGTGTTATTCTGTGGTGAGGGTTGAACCCATTGCTTGCTTGGTGCTTTGTAGACATCCTAGCATTGTATTAAACAAACTTCATTTTCAGCATCTCTAAATGTTTTACTTAAAAAGATGTATTGCTTTTGGGCCAACCACGGTGGCATACTCACCTTTAATCCCAGCACTTACTTGGGAGGCAGAGGCAAATAGATCCTCATGAGTTCAGAGGTGTTCTGGTCTACATACCAAGTTTTGGTACAGCCAAAGCTAAATAATAGACTGACCTCCCCTGTGTGCTTACATATTGTATTTGAGGACCCCCCCCTTTTTTTAATAGCACAAGTGTATAGAAGACAGGACAAAATACATTCAGCATCCAATATAGACTCAGATTATTAGGTTCATACCTTTACCAGCTAGACATTTCCTAGTCTGGATAGTTTTGTGCTTTGTTATTTATGTATAAAAACAACTGAAATAAGTATGTCTTAAAGTACACATTAGGGGGCTGGAGCGATGGCTCAGCAGTTAAGAACGCTGACTGCTCTTCCAGAGAGGTCCTGCCTTCAATTCCCAGCAATAGCATGGTGGCTCATGACCATCTGTAATGGGATCTGATGCCCTTTTCTGGTGTGTCTGAAGACAGCTACAGTGTACTCATGTACATAAATAAAGTTTAAAAAAAGTACAGATTAGTGCTTAGGAGAAACTCAACCAAGTATGAGTACTTGTGTTCTGTACCCCACCAGCATCCATATTGTGTAGACAGATGGTTCTGTGGGAAAGTTGGCCTGCTAGGTACCTAAATATGCTAGCCCAGTGAAAAGCTGGTCAAATGAGAAAGGGTTTATTTATTCTGCTTTATAGTCCATGACAAGATTGAAAGTGGCAAAAGCGTGGACAGCTGATCACCTGGCAGAGAGCAGGGAATTTGTGCTGTTAATTGTTAGTTTTCTATTTTCATTATCCAAGCAATGGGACACTTACAGTGTCTTATCTTCTCTCATTAACCAAGACAATCTCTAACAGACCATACTACCTTGGGATTAAGAGTAAAGTTGCCAGTTAACATTAATTATCAGACTAAACTACTTGACTGCTTCCTGGAGGTTACACTATGGCTTCCACATGCATAGACATAGACAACCATAAATAAATAGGCTGACCAATACAGTCCTGATTATTTCAGATGTCCTTGCAGATTATTGAAAACCTGTATACAAACATGTAGTCAGGGACATTTGTTAAAATATGTAGCTTTCTTCCCCCAAACTTGGTTAGTTAAAAGAGCAATTTTCTTTTTTTAATAGCAGAAAATAATTCTGGAGTTGAGTCTTCTGGCTATGGCTCTCCTGGACCTACTTGGGACCGAGGAGCCAACCTTAAAGATTACTACTCAAGAAAGGAAGAACAAGAAGTACAAGCGGTGAGGAATCTTACATAGTGTTAATTTACATTTTTGAAAATGCGACTTGGGATTTATTTCACAGCAGAGTTGAGTACCTATACAAGTTAATAGCACATTGAGTTGTTGATTTGTTTGTTTTGAGACAGTCTTCAATCCCAGGCTGGCCTTCATTCCAGTGGCCCTAGCTAGAAAGCCTATTTTACTAGTTGGTTGCATAACCCTGGTGTACATGCTTGTAGTCGCAGCATTAAAGAGAGGGTCAGGAGAATGACTAGTTCAAGGCCAACCTGGATTATAGTGTTCTAAGAACATAGTGATATCCTATCTCAAAAACAGGCTCAGGCTGGAGAGATGGCTCAGTGGTTAAGAGCACTGACTGCTCTTCCAGAGTTCCTGAGTTCAAATCCCAGCAACCACATGGTGGCTCACAACCATCCGTAATGAGATCTGACGCTCTCTTCTGGTGTGTCTGAAGACAGCTACAGTGTACTTATGTATAATAATAAATGTTTAACAAAAAAACAGACTCAGTGATAAAGTGGTTGACTAGCCATGTTCAAACCCCTGGATCTCAGCACTACAAAAATAAAAATCTGACTTTATATTGAAAAAAAAAAACCCAAACTGTACATTATTATTGTACCTTATGTAAGTGTAGTAGTGCAGCCAAATTTACTCATCATTGATTCTACAGACTCTAGAGTCAGAAGAAGTGGATTTAAATGCTGGGCTTCATGGAAATTGGACACTGGAAAATGCTAAGGCTCGTCTGAACCAGTATTTCCAAAAAGAAAAGATCCAAGGAGAATATAAGTACACCCAAGTGGGTCCCGACCACAACAGGTTTGCTTGTTTCACTATTTTCCTTGTAAAAAGTTAAGGTGGTTTGACTTTATGCTTATTAATTAAATGTTACTCAGTTAACTGTGTGCATCAGCAGTGAATTGTAAAAAGATAAATATATAAGAATTACTGACTTGTAGTTTACCATACTTTTTTTAAAAGAATGTAATGCTATTCTATTAGAAGTCCTGCAAAAATCTGTTGCTGAACTTTGATGTCAGTTAATATCTACTGTGGTGGTTTGCTACTAGTTGACCTAATTGGCCGGAGGCGGTGATCCCTCCTCCCGCCCAAGTGTAGTTATTGGCGATATCTTTAAATACTTAAATGGTTCTGGTATGTTTTGTTGTCTTAGAAGTAGATTGTATGTATTACCTATATCCAAATTTGATTTCAGTTTAATGTTGGCAGCTCTTTTAAGTATCCCGTTACTTGAGTACCCTGAAGTTAAAGGATCGCGAAGTTCTTAAATATGGTTTAAATTAGAATGCCTTTTTTTTTCTGTTAAGCTTTTAAAACAATGTAAGGGAAGATATGTGACCGTATGTTTCTCAGCCTGCTTGATGTTCTTCCTAAGAGCATTCCAGGGTGTAGTACTTATTACTCCCAGGAAGGCTCATACAGATTAGATTTCTCAGGGAGGCACTGTATTTTTATTGGAAGAGAAAAGGAAGTGGTTCTCAAAATATTTTGATTCGATTTGCTGTCTTTAATTATACAAAATAAATTATCCAAAATAAATTTAAAACATTTTTCTGAAATTAAAGTGTTCTCCCTTGGGTGCAAGTAGCAACCCTAAAATTATTACACAAAACAAAACAAATTGACCACGTACTCAAAATGATGAGAGCATGGCTCCTCCTGCTTCCTACTACTTTGTTCAGTCCTGAATTCTCAAATACTATATTTAGTGTTATATTTTTAAGAGTGTTCTCTGTTTTGGTATCCGGATTTAAAAAACAAAACTCCCAGGCTGTAAAAAGACTTCATTTCCTTTAATACTTTGTCTACAACTTATTGTACTTGGCAGCTCCTGGTGGTTTTTCTCTTAATAATTAGAAAGGCTGGCGATAAGAGCTCAGGGTTGGAACGTTTGTATAGCATGAATAAGGCCCTGAGCTCAAATTCCCAGCATTAATGTTACTACTACTACCACTTTTACTATTTTTATCTAAGTATTCCTGAAGCTCATTGAATTGCTGCCCCCCACCCCCCCCCAAAAAAAAAACCACCAACACTTGATGTCAGTATTTTACTGATTTCTGATGTAAAACAAAGAATTCAGGACAAAACAATGTAAGAGGCAGACAGTTGGAGCTGGGACACATTGCTCCTGTATGTCCTTTATTGAAAGGCATAACAGACAGCAACACCAGAGGTCTGTGTTCATATACACATGTGCTGATGCTTAGGCTGAACTAAGCAATCACATGGGAAACTATTGTAAACTGATTTCTGGTGTTGCTGTTCCCCCCTAGGTGGAGGAGAATGAGATTGAGTGCTGACTTTAAGCCTGGCTGAGAAACATACTGTCATCGGTGTCATTAATGAAAGGGTGGATGTTGTTCCCCTGAAAGCCAGTGGCCTTTGACCCCCTTGAAGCCCTTGTGCCTGAAGGTCAGTTGACAAAGAAGTTGAGGAAGGAAACTAACTTTTTTCCCCTTAAGTTTCTCCTAACCTTTTATTCACAGCACAAAGTCAAGTTTGAATGTGCCTGAGCAGTAAAGGACCGGCATAAAAACCTAAAACCTATATTTACTCCTAGAGCCTGCTAGCAGTTTTAGCTATCTGTAATGTGAAAAATGACTTTTGTTCTTTAGGCCCTGGTTTAAGTATCTAAAAAAAATAGGCTAAATTTTTTTTGTAACCAAGGACTTCTTCCAGCTTGAGATAAATTGGAACTCTGCTACAGGTGCTACTGGTATATAGTGGTTGCATGTATAAACTACCCTAACAGGTTGCAGTTGTAAGTTAGTTCAAAAACTTTTGAAGAGTCTGGTGTGTTTCTTAGCTCTCCATTATAAACAATTTTCTTTCATTGAAAGCATTTTCATATTCAGACTCCAACCTTGGGATAAAAACAGTAAATCAATAATCTAAAACCATAACATTTTCTTTTCATGAAAGAAAGCTCATCAGCTGTTTTTACCTAATGACATATATTTGCAGTTTACATACTTTCTGTTCTAGGATTGGACAAAAAAATAAGTGTTCGAAATGGTTTTTGCTATAATTTTTGTCTAATGCAGTTGGAAATCCTCCCAGACTAGGGAGATAATGGAGTAATTTACAGTGGTAAATTTCTAACCTTGTTTGTATATGTTGTTACAGGAGCTTTATTGCAGAAATGACCATTTATATCAAGCAGCTTGGCAGAAGTAAGTGTAATTGCTTTTTTAAAATGCTCTTAAACATGTTTGCAGAAATATTTTTACATTGAAGGCTTGAGCTACTATGATAGAACATGTAACAATGTAAAGAAGTCATAAAATTTTCCATGAAGAGAATTTTAACCTATTACATTAATAGAAAAATTTATTCATTTAAAGGAACAATAGATTGAGTACACATAGGGTCTTAGGATTTGCTAATATTGGCAAGTGAGAGAGGGAAGGTGTTAGCAGGCTAGGGAAAGTAAGGCCAAGGAGGTGCACAGTGGAGAGAGCCCTTTGTCCTAATAAGCAGCTGCCAGTGCCTGTGGGAACTCATTGGTCTAGGTCTTGGCATATGCCAAAGAAATCTATTGGTAGCAAGGTTTAGGTCTCAATAGTACCTGCCACAATATTAATATTTTATAATATTATTGATCTTTAACACGAGCTTATCTCCCCATCTGCATATGCAAAAGATGCCAATGTAATATTTTAGTGATCAAATAAATCATAAAGGATTTTTAAAGTTCTGGGTTAAAATAGGAAAATGGAATTTAACGAGGGTTGGATTGGATAATAGAATTAAACGCCTAAAGATAGCTACTTGACTACATTACAGCACCGTCAAAGCTATTCATGTTGATAAGTGCCAGTATGCCCTGTATGGATTGCTAAGGTATAAAGAGGATTGCCCATAAATTCCAGTCTAGTTTGGGTTTCAGAGTGAAATCTTGCTTTAAAAAACAGGATGCTAGACAGTGATTGCACAAGCCTTTAATCCCAGAAGTTGGGAGGCAGAGGAAGGGGCATATCTGAGTTCGAGGCCAGCCTCTAGTATACAGAGTGAACTCCAGGACATCCTGCGCTACATAGAGGAAAACATGTCTCAAGGAACAAAAGGAACAGTAAAACCCCAAACAGTTTTTAAGTGTAGTCTGAAAGTAAATAGGTAAGATTATAGATTTAAAAGATTTGTAGACAATTAATTAGAAGATTAGGGCTGTTTATCAGTATAATGTGCAAAAATTGTTCTTTTGTGTTGGGTTTCAATGCTGTAGTAAGTTTAGATTTAGAAGGACCTGAAATACATCTTTTCTATGAAGTAAACCCAAAGCTAAAAAGTGTGAGGACTGGTGGCTTGTTAGAGGAGTATTTGCATAATATTCTGGGGCCTGGGGTTGATCCCAAGTACCACATAAGCTAGGTAAGGAGGTGCAGACCTAGCACTGGGAGATGATGCAGAAGAATCAGAAAAGTCTGTCCAGAATGAGGGTAGCAATACAGAATATGTGAGACCCTCTCTGTAACAACAACCAAAAACAAAACAAAAAAAACCCACTTGTTGGAGGCTATTGCTGTGGTTACCTGAGACACACTCAACCAAACAGAAACCATGAGATCATTAACCCTGAGAAAACATAGAATAGATGATATCCATGTTAGATGATAGGCTTATATTCTTTTTATTGAACACTAAGATTAAGACCTATCAGGTATGTTAGGATACAATAGGCTCTGTACCTGTTTTACTGACAGACTTTAATTTGTACCATATATAACAGTGGCTCAATTCATTTGATCAGGAGAGTTAGAAGAAGGTTCTGAAATACTTTGTAAAGAATTCTGCAACTTAACAAAAATACTTATATTTAGTCTATGGAAAACTTTGCTGTATAATTTGTAGTCGGTAGTTTTCACTTGTTTTTTATTTTGAATCAGCTCCTCACCATGTAGCTCTGACTTGTGTAGAACTGACATTTTGTGTTCAGTCTGTTTTTACTTTGATACTTTAAAGCATACTGAAGTAGTTGTGACAGACTAATGGACTTGTAAGTAAGGCTTTTTTTATAAACCTTGCTCTCATTAAAAGTTGTTTTGGAACCCTGGGCTCACATAATCTTAAACTTCAGAGTTAATTAAGTAGAAATATCTTAAATCTAAGCAGTGACTGTATATTCAATTTTGTCTTATACTTGTTTTCAGTTTTTTAAATTAATTTAATGACATGCAAGTAATGAGAGTTTAGTGGCTAGAGAGATGGCACAGAGGTTAAGAGCCCACTGGATGCTCTTCAAGAGGTCCTGAGTTCAATTGCCAGCAACTACATGGTGGTGCACAACCATTTATAATGTGATCTGGTCCCCATTTCTTGGCCTACATGCATATATTCAGGGAGAATACTGCATACATAATCTTTTTTAAAATGTCAATATTGTGCCAGTCTTTATCAAAATGATTAGTTGTTAGGTTGTAGAATTTTCTTTGGTTAGTGAATAGAATGGGAAGGTCTGTGCTATAATTTATATTAATGGTTCTTTAGTACATAAATATCTAGTTGTTACGGTTCTTTACACAGCTCATTTCTGTCTTTGGTAATCTTTATAGGGATTTTCGCACGTGAACATGGATCTAATAAGAAATTAGCAGCACAGTCATGTGCCCTCTCACTTGTCCGACAGCTCTATCATCTTGGAGTGATTGAGGCTTACTCTGGGCTTACAAAGAAGAAAGAAGGAGAGAGAGTAAGTTCTTAGGCATAAATGTAGTATTTGGCTAAAGGAGTTGAATTTATAGTTTGAGGGATGAGTTGGAAGAGGGGCATTATTAGAATGGGGATGGAAATTAGGGTTTTTAAATGCCAGACAAATAATGTTTTTTTCTGAGCTATATTCTGAGCTCAGCACTTAGTGATGACGAAATTTAAATGCTGTACTAATCAGTATTCTGAACTCGTGCTTATAGTGGCCATTGAGTGAGTTGTTGATGAAATTCTCACTTAGAGTTGTTGGTTTCTGGCAATTAGTAATAATAGCCCTAATGTCAGCTATATGTTAATTTAGGTGAAATTATTAGTTTTAAATTATAATAGTGGATATATTGATGATTTTCTTTACTCATTCTTTGTAGGTGGAGCCTTACAAAGTTTTCCTTTCTCCAGATTTGGAGCTTCAGCTGCAAAATGTGGTTCAAGAGCTAGATCTTGAAATTGTGCCCCCAGTAAGCATATATACAGCTTTGTAGTTTACCTTGTTTTAGAGTCTTTCCTTAGGAGCATATCTCCTTTATTTATTTTTGCTTTTTTTGTTTGTTTGTTTGTTTTAAATAGCCTGTTGATCCTTCTATGCCAGTTATACTTAACATTGGGAAATTGGCTCATTTTGAACCATCTCAGAGACAAAATGCAGTGGGAGTGGTTCCTTGGTCACCTCCACAATCCAACTGGAATCCTTGGACAAGTAGCAACATTGATGAGGGACCCCTTGCTTATGTAAGTGCAATATGGGTTCTAAGATCAGTTCTTTATTTTCCTTTGCATCTTTCTTTAGGTCAGAGTTAAATAGATTTTGTTTGCTTTCTTTTTACAGGCTTCTACAGAACAAATAAGCATGGACCTTAAGAATGAATTAACATACCAGATGGAACAAGATCATAATTTACAAAGTGTGAGTGTTGAAGATCTTATACATAAATTGTCTAGAGCTTAAATACATTGTAGTTAGATTGAATGACAGGTTTGTACCAAATTGGTAATTATAGTTAGGATAGTGGCTATTCAGGACCTATGAGTGAATTGGACTACTTTCTTGGTTTTTCAGTATTAGGTGGTTTGAATACTTTTACAGCAAATGTAAAGTGATAACATTGTTTAACAAGTCATTACAAAATGGAAAATACTTTTATACTGTTTATGAAGGCTTAAGAATGAACTGGAGTATGAAGATCACATTTTATAGAAATTTTAGTGGGAATCAATTTTTATTAGAAAACGATGTTTTTATTCTTTGAAATACTTCAAGTACAGAAAGCAGTACTTTTTTATGGAAATGATTTAAATGACTTAAACTTTGCTGAACCAGGTGTTACAAGAGAGAGAGTTGCTGCCTGTGAAGAAATTTGAAGCTGAAATTCTGGAAGCCATTAGTTCAAATTCAGTTGTGATTATCCGAGGGGCTACTGGTTGTGGTAAAACCACACAAGTTCCACAGTACATTTTGGATGACTTTATCCAGAATGACAGAGCAGCCGAATGCAATATTGTTGTGACACAGGTAAGTCATTGTGTGAGTTTGTCTTGGAGTTTATAGAGTTCTAGCAATTGTTTGAGATTTTATGGTCAAGTAAGTTTTCAAGATTGTTAAAACGCAAACACACTCTCCTACCCACAACCCCTTGGGGATTTGACCTAAAAAGCCTTGAACATGCTGGACATACACCCTTAAGAATGAGTTGTAGCATTCACTTTTCTAAATTTCTTTTCCTTTTTATTTTAAGTTTATTTAATTTAAGTATGTGAATACACTGTCAACTATATTCAGACACAAGAGGGCATCTGACCCCGTTACACAGATGGTAGTGAGCCACCATTTATTTGGTTTCTGGGAATTGAACTCAGGCCTTCTGGAAGAACAGTCAATGCTCTTAACCGTGGAGCTATCTCCAACCCACTGTTTCTAATTTCAAAGGAAGATTTCATAAAATTGGCTATTCAAGTCCCATAAGAACTTTTTAAACTGCTCAGGATTAGGGGGTGGGGGCAGTAGTTACTAGGAGTATTGATTATCAAGTTAAACTGTTGGTTGTAACCCTGAACAAACCATTTATGACTTGGGAGTGTAATGAACCTTATTTTGTGTGCATTTACAAAGGGTATTTCTGCATTGGTAGTATATATCATGCACTTAGTTGCTTTATTTGTAAGTGCACACAAATTTGGATTTAGCAGGAAACTTGTAGGGCAGTGTTACTCTGCATTTAACTATGAATGCACATTTTATTTAAAGTATATTAACAGCTTAAAGTGTAAATAAAGCAGTCTTCATTCAGCCATCAAAATGGTATGTGGGAATTGTTTAGCAACACTTGAGTTCATCTTAGGCTTAGACTATGAAGTATAAATGTGGGCTTGCAGAAAGAACATTAGATAGCCAGACATGTTTTGCCTGTGAAAGAGAAGACATTAAATCCAAGAATGTAAAAGAGAACAACTTCTTTACAGTAAGATAAATGAATATTACGCCTACATTTCTGCATAAACACCTGTATGTGTGTGCAAGGTTGACATTCTTGAGCATGCTCACTTAGAGATTTATTTTAAAACATTCAAAAATGTTGGGCTGGAACATCTTAGGGGAAGAAATTGACTGTTAGAATGGTCAGAATTTTAAGTAGATTATTAGAGGGGCTGATAAATCTTAACTATAGTTAGTTGCTGTAGGGAAGTTTTATGAAACGGATTTTTAGTAGCATAATTTAAAGTTTCTTAATATTCTCAAGATATATGTGGTTTAACCTATCTGTTGACAGCTAACCTTTTTTTTTTTGTATATTTGAGACAAGGTTTCTCTGTGTAGCCCTGGCTGTCCTTGAACTCACTCTGTAAACACCAGGCTTGCCTCAAACTGGGAAATCCTGCCTCTGCCTCCCAAGTGCTGGGATTAAAGGCATGCACCACCATGGCCCCACGAGGCAGCTACTCTTAACTAAAAATAAATTGCCTATGTATATAATGGAAATAGTTATATATTCTTCCTTTATTAAAATTTCAAACTTGATAAAGGTCATTTCTATCATTTTACTATTAACTGAGTTAATTGAGACTTGAATATATAAACAGACCCTTTAAAAAAACTGCTGTGGCTGGGTGGTGGTGGTGGTGCATGCCTTTAATCCAAGCATGTGGGAGGCAGAGGCAGGCGGATTTCTGAATTTGAGGCCAGCCTGGTCTACAAAGTGAGTTTCCAGTACAGCCAGGGCTATATAGAGAAACCGTGCCTCGAAAAAAAACAAACAAAAAAAACCTGCCATGTATTATCTTGTTAATAGAGCACTTGCTTAGCATGTTAGGTAGGTTTTATTCATATCACATAGACACTATTAAATAACTAACTACACTAATTTTGTAACTTCATATTGTATTTCTGTTTCAGCCCAGAAGGATCAGTGCAGTTGCAGTGGCAGAGCGAGTTGCTTATGAGAGAGGAGAAGAGCCTGGAAAAAGCTGTGGTTACAGTGTTCGATTTGAGTCTATACTTCCACGCCCTCATGCCAGTATAATGTTTTGTACTGTAGGTCAGTGATTTTTTTTTCTTTTTAAAATTTATTAATTATATGTAAGTACACTGTTCGCTGTCTTCAGACAGCCCAGAAGAGGTGATTATGAAGAAGATCTCATTATGGATGGTTGTGAGCCACCATGTGGTTGCTGGGATTTGAACTTAATAACTTTTTTGGAAGAACAGTCAGTGCTCTTAACCACTGAGCCATTTCTCCAGCCCTGTGATGTATTTTCATTTGCAGTTTATTGTCAACTTTTTTTTAAGTGAACTACCAACAGCTGTTGGTTTGGTGTACATTTCATTTCTATGGCTCTGGAGATAGAGATAGGTTAATCTCTTGAGTTCAAGGCCAGCCTGGTGTACAGAATGCCTTCCAGGCCAGTAATAGCTGTACACAGAAACTATTGTCTCAAAAAATAAAATTAACTAAATCTAAAACATTTCTATTTGCATATTATTCAAGCAAGACCTTTTCTTATACAATGCAATGATTGTATTGAAGCAGAGTCAATTATATAATAGTTGCTTCATTAGTTGTTATCTGATCCATTGTAGACCACAATGACTCCAAGGGCAAGAGCCACTAACACCCTGCTGACTGTTTTGGTCTTTGATTCTAACAAAACTTTTCTTTTCTCTTTGTTCTCTTTCCCAAGGTGTGCTTCTAAGAAAACTAGAAGCCGGCATTCGAGGAATCAGTCATGTTATTGTGGATGAAATTCATGAAAGAGATATTAATGTAAGTATCCTATGCATGACTTTTCATGTAACTGGAGAAGTCAAATCTTTGCTTTCTTTCTCTTACTGGTAAATACTAGCTTTTAGAGAACCATCGGTTAATAAGGTATTTATTGTGATGTGTGTTTTCTTTGGAGGGTGTGGGTGGAGCTGGATTTTTTTATTTTCAAGACAGGGTTTCTTTGTGTAACCCTGGCTTTGGCTGTCCTGGAACCCACTCTGTAGACTAGACTGTCTCTAAGTGCTGGGATTAAAGGTGTGTGCCACCACTGCCCAGCATAAAACAACTTTTAATTTATTACTATGTTTTGCACTTGCCATTCTTTTTTGTTTTTTTAAAGATTTATTATACGTGAGTACACTAGCTGTCTTCAGACACTCAGGAAGAGGGCGTTAGATCTTGTTATGGATGGTTGTGAGCCACCATGTGGTTGCTGGGATTTGAACTCAGGACCTTCAGAAGAACATTCGGGTACTCTTAACCACTGAGCCATCTCTCCAGCCCGCCATTTTTTTTTTTTTAAGATTTATTTATTTTATATAACTACACTGTAACTGTTTTCAGATTCACACCAGAAAAGGGCATTGGATCCCATTACAGATGGTCATGAGCCACCATGTGGTTGCTGGGAATTGAACTCAGGACCTCTGGAAGAGCTGGCAGTGCTCTGAGCCATCTCTCCAGTCCTGCATTTGCCTTTTTAGGCCAGATTTTTCTATGTAGACCAGGCGGTTTTTAAACTCAGAGTTTATCTGTCTCTGCATCCTGGTATCAAATAAAAGCTTTGCTTATGTCCCTAGTTACAGATTAAAATAACATGTGGTCTATTTAAAGAAATATCAGTATATACTTGGTCATTGAAGCTGTCCCTGGGTTGCTATTACAATAACTGTTCTGACAAATGCTTCTGTGTATGCAACACAAACACAGGTAGTGCATTTTGCCTCACAAATATGATTTACATGATCTTAAAAATCTTAAGTAGGAAATAATGTGCACACCTTTTAGTACTATTGGATGTATGTGTTTTAAAGCTCCTAGGTATCAAATTCTGGCCTTGCAGTTAGGCAGATACCCCACCATTTAGCTAAATGATCAATCCTAGCACTGGAATTTTCATTATATGATTTAATAACTTTTGGAGAATAGCTTCATTCATACTCTAACCGTAGGTAGTTGGTAGTTGTGTTCAAATTCTTCACTTTCAAGTGTGGTATATATACAAAGCTTATATAGGAAAGAACTATAATTGAGGATGGTGGCTTAGCAGACATTTTAAACTTTACAAAACTGAGTTGTTTTGATTGCTGTTAGAACTATTTTTTATCATGTTTCTAGTGAAAGTTGTACAATTACAAACTTAATTTTAATATAAAATATTAAATTATTCATATACCTTTAAGATTTTTTTTTTCCCCTTAAGAATGCGTATATAATGTCGGGCAGTGGTGGCCCACACCTTTAATCCCAGCACTCGGGAGGCAGAGGCAGGCGGATTTCTGAGTTCGAGGCCAGCCTGGTCTACAAAGTGAGTTCCAGGACAGCCAGGGCTATACAGAGAAACCCTGTCTCAAAAAAACCAAAAAAAAAAAGATTGCACATATACACACAAAGGAAGGGCTGATGATGAAGGTCAGTTGATACAATGCTTACCTCCTGTTGAATTTGTATTTTTATTTCAATAGACTGACTTCCTTTTGGTAGTACTGCGTGATGTGGTTTTGGCTTATCCTGAAGTCCGTATTGTTCTTATGTCTGCAACTATTGATACCACCATGTTCTGTGAATATTTCTTCAATTGCCCCATCATTGAGGTTTATGGAAGGACTTTCCCAGTTCAAGGTAAATTTTGTGTAAAGTGTGATAGGAAACAGATTTTGTGCTGAGTTTGAGTTGGAAAAATACCTCATTCAGTCTGTGCTGTGTAAGCACAAGGTCCTGATTTTAAATCCCCATCTAGCTTGTGTGTGTGTATTGTGTGACACGAGGCTTGTAGTCCTGGGGCTGGGATGCTGGGGTGAGGATTTCTAGGGTTTGATGGTTTATGGGTGAGCTCATGATTGGTGAGAAGCAATTTTGGAAGATAACACAAACAGGAATATACAATACACAAGAAAGTTTTATGTACCTCTGAAATAGAAGCTAATGTATTTCTTTGTTTATGGGTTTTAAAGTTATAGTATTTGCTGTGCTTCTCTTCAAAGATTTATAAAGAGATTAATGGGTGTATGATAGAGGATAGTCACTAAGGTTCTTACAGATGACAGTTAGAGATGTCTTTGTCTTTCTCTGAAGAGACACCATGACCAAGACATCAAAAGCATTTAATTGAAGTTAACAGTTTTGGGTTAGTTCATGATTATGGTGTGAGGGGGAGGCAGGCAGGCATGAATTAGTAGTAGCTGAAAACTCACATCCTAATCAGCAGGCACAGGAGTGAGGTACAATTTGAGTGGAAAGTTTATGATGGTACTACTTTAAATCCAAAGTTTAAAATAAGGGTATATACCCAAAAGGATGTTAATTAAGTGATAACTACAGATTTCATTCTAAGGCATTCTAAGTAATAAGTATAGATGTTTTTTCCTTGTTGAAATTTGATTCCCCAACTCTTAAGTAAATTTGGTAGTAATTGGTTCCTGAAGTGTGTAGTTCCCAGTGGCAAGGGAGCACAGCTTAACACTCAACAAAATTGGTGAACATTAATTTAGGTGGAAGTGTATGTGTCTTTGGTTTGCAATCTTGGGGAGTCACTTTGTGGTTGAAATATGCAAGATATAATTATACATTTCTTGGCTTATTAGAATTTCAGATATATTGATTGGTAGCATTCTTCCAGTTTATATGTTGAGATCTTGGTGGGGAGAGTGTATGATAAGTGTATAAAGAGGAAAGCCCAGCTGGTTTTGTAAGACTATATTCATGAATTACCTTAGTTAAATTTGACTATGAAATTTTACTGCTATAATTTCTTAGTTTGTGAAGACTCAAGTTGATAGGGATTAAAGGAGATTTAACTGTAGATTAGCGAGTGAATTTACAACTGTATCATTTGTAAATTATTGTGTACTTAACTAACTTGATTGTCCCTGACAGAGTATTTTCTGGAAGACTGCATTCAGATGACTCAATTCATTCCTCCTCCAAAGGACAAGAAAAAGAAGGATAAGGAGGATGATGGTGGTGAAGATGATGATGTAAGTAAATTTTTCTTTATACCTTCAGGACTAAAGAATTTTAATTATGAGAATATCTGATGGAGAACAGTTGTTTAAGTTGAAGCACAGCATGAATAATTGACATTGCAGGGTTGTTTAATTATTTGTGATATCTTAGTGACTATTCAAATAATTCCATAATCAATGATGGAACTGTTGAGGTTATATACTCCAGTATATGAAGTCTTTGTGTTGTGTTGCTGTATGTCAGAGTACCTGGAAAATTATTAGTCTAAATGGAATATTCTCCATCACATTTACATGAGATCCTTTAATTCAGTTCAGGACCGTTAATGTTGGGTATTTTATTTGAACCCAGACTTTGCAAACACATTACTAACTTTTAAAACTTTTAACTTAAAATTTGTTCATTTAAAGGAAAGTTTCATATTTATTTGGGATATTTACTGGGGGAGACATAAGACAGTTATGAGCTGCCTGACATAGATGGAAGTAACTGATGTCAATCTCTGACAGCATATGACTGTCACTTGTGTAGAAAAAGACATTTAGATGTCACTTGTGTAGAAAAAGACATTTAAGAGCCGTAATAAATGACCAAAAAATCATGTTCATTTTTCTTCTAGGCAAATTGCAACCTAATATGTGGTGACGAATATGGGCCAGAAACAAAGTTGAGCATGTCTCAGTTGAATGAAAAGGAAACTCCTTTTGAACTTATTGAGGCGCTTCTTAAATACATTGAAACCCTTAATGTTCCTGGAGCTGTGTTGGTATTTTTACCTGGCTGGAACTTGATTTATACTATGCAAAAGCATTTAGAAAATAATTCGCATTTCGGTATGAGTATTTTTTTTTTAGATTGCCTTTGAGTATTTTTTGCTTTTGTCCTGGATGATAATGTCTGTTGATTAAAACCATTTGTAAAGAACATTTGTTTTAAACTTGCTTAGGTTTTGTCCTTAACCTTTGTGTTTCATAGGAAGTCACCGGTATCAGATTCTACCTCTCCATTCTCAGATTCCTCGTGAGGAACAGCGCAAAGTGTTTGATCCAGTACCAGATGGAGTAACCAAGGTAAATATGGCATCACAAGGAGATCAGATGTGATATAGATGTTAACTATTAATAAATGTTCCAAGAGCTACTAGGGAAATGCTAAAGTATCAAAAATTATAGAAAAGTCTTTCCATATTTGATCATTTTTTTCTTTTTAATCCTGTTGCTGTATTGTTATAAGCAGAAAGTTTTTAGTGTAAATTTATACCATTTTTTTTTCAGGTTATTTTGTCCACAAACATTGCTGAAACAAGCATTACCATAAATGATGTTGTTTACGTCATTGACTCCTGCAAGTAAGTTCCCAAAACTTGTTATTTTCTTTTTAGTAAGGTATGTGTATCTGCATCAGGGTTTTGCCTGCATGTGTGTATATGTGTGCACTAATTGTGTGCATGGTGCTCATGTGGGTGCTGGGAACTGAACCCAGCTCTTCCGTAAGACAGCAAGTAGTTTAAACCACTAAGCTGTCTCTTCGGCACCTAATTGGTCGGGGGTTTTTTTGTTTGTTTGGTTGGTTTTTTTGTTTGTTTGTTTGGTTTTTTTTGTTTGTTTGTTTGTTTGGTTGTTTGTTTGTTTGTTTGGGTTTTTTTGTTTGTTTGGTTGGTTTTTTGTTTGTTTGTTTGGTTGGTTTTTTTTGGAGGTAGTTCCCCTTCAGACTTGTCTTTTCTTTCTCAAATACTATAGTTTCACACACCTACATACTCTCACACCTAGTTTTTAAACTTCATTGTCAAATTTTACTTTTATATGCCATACAGGCACCATGTGTTTGTATACACTGATTTTAGATTAAGAATATTTACCAGGTTTAGTATATAGCCAAAATTTACTTCTAACTTCTGACTTCTCATTATCATGGGATCTTTTATTTGGTCATCCCATTGGTTGTTTGCTACCTGAATTTTTCATGCTGTTTTTTGTATAAATACAATTCTTACTTAGCATGAGACAGTTGACATGAGGGTACTACTTTCAGAAGATAAAACCCTACAACCTAGTGTTATGAGATCTTCCAGCTTTGATCATGTAGTGCAACTCAGCCTGGAGCAAAGGACGTAAACCTATGTGAGCTGAGCTGTTGCATTGACTATATACCTATTATATAAATGAGTGCACAGAAATGTTGTAGAGGGGACAATAAAGAGCCTGGTTATAACTGTTGTACACATTTTCTCAATATTAGTATTTGTGTTGGTGAAATTTGATTCCCTAATAAGTTTAACTTTTAATCTCAGTTATGTAGTAGTAAGTATCTATAGCTACTTTTAAGGTTATTTGTGAATTTTAAGTGGCCGTGAGATTGATCATTCCTGATGTCAGATTTGACCTGGATGACTTCCACCTTGAAAACCAGTCTTCACATTCTAATTAGGTCCCTAATTATTGAAGTATAGTCCCAACAGTGCTAAAGTAAAGATTTTGGTTTGGGTGTGTTTTGTTTTTAAGCTTACAGTTCTGGTGGGACAGAGTCCTTTCTGTACATTTTTTGGGTGGGGGGTGTCAAGGTTGGACAGTCTAGAAGTCAATCTGTAGATTACACATCCTGTTTTAACTTGTGGTCCTGCTGCCTCAGCCTACTAAGTAGCTTGGTCTATAAGATTGCACCACTAGGCTAGTCTTTTAAGTTTATTATGTTGTGAATTCACATACATCTTTGTAAGTAGCTATTAGGATATATTATTCTGTTTTGTATGTGTATGTTCACATCCATGTCTGCATATTTTCTGAGATAAGGTCTTTCACTAAGCTGGCCAGAGAACTTTTAGGATTCTGCTATCTATCCTCACTTCCAGCATGCCATAATTCTTCTTATTATAAGTGATATATATATAATGTTGGGTTATCTTTGCATCGTTGTGGCAGCTAAAAGAATATGAAGTCATTACTGATTTAATACTAACACTGTCTTCATAACTACTTTTTCTTAGACAAAAAGTGAAACTATTTACTGCTCACAACAATATGACCAACTATGCTACTGTATGGGCATCAAAAACAAACCTTGAGCAGAGGAAAGGGCGAGCTGGCCGTGTACGACCTGGGTTCTGTTTCCACCTTTGTAGTCGAGCTCGTTTTGACAGGTAAATTTCTAAATAAATTACATTTTTTTATTGGGGTGGACAATATATATAGAGGGCAGTGAACAGCTTGGGGAAAGCCGTCAGTTGGGTTCTTCCCACTAAGCCATCTTGATGGTTCAGTGAGGTTTTCATGTAAAAATGGAATTTTTCTTCATCTACACATCTTGCATGCCTTTCTTACTCTTCCCCATGAACTACATATATATCTAAACCCTTAGTAAGGTCTATTTACGCTTGAATAATGGGATTTTATATGTGTAGAAATAAGAGTAAGAAATCAGAAGTTGCCATTGTTAGTTAGCTTATGTAATAAAAGGATTTATGGACATTAATTAGTTCTATTGCTTTATCAGTTTGGAATTACTGATTGTGGGATTTTTCAAGGCTCTCACCATGAACCTTTGGCTGGCCTTAAACGTGGGCCTTCTTTTGCTTTTTTAGTGCTATGACTAAAGGTCTGTTGCCAAGTGTAGTTCCTTTGATTTTATGAAACAGGGTTGTCCTGGACCTCATTCTGTAGACTAGGTTGGCCTTCAACTTAGATATCATCTGCCTCCCAAGTACTGACATTAAAGGCATGTGCCAGTACTGCTGGATTTCTTGTTTTTACTTTTACCATGGAGATAGGCAAATCTCTTCAGTTGTAGGCCAGCCAGGACTGCACAGAAAAACCCTGTCTCAAAAAAACAAAACAAAGCAAAAACACCAAAGAAAGACAACATTTGATTGTCTTTGGAATTGAACCAGTCAGTAGTAAGTTGCTTTTTACAGTAAAATCACCCACTAATTCTTGATGTTCTTAGTTGACCTTCAACATTGAGTGGTTTGTCCCTGGTAGAAACACTTCTGAATTAGAGATGTCAAATTTTTTTTTTTTTTTTTTACGGTTTCTGTTTGTCCTATTGAGTTCAGGTAACGTGAGACTTGTCAGATTGGTCTGGAAAGTAAGTTACCATCAAATGCTCATAACCGTGGTTGTTCATAATAACTTCCCAGTAAATAGTATTAATAACTTGTACGATTTTTTTTGGTTGTTTCCAAAATGGTTGGCACTGGGACCTGTTGGAAATGATGGCTTCGTTTTATTATATTTATGTCTTGCCTTTTGCTGAGTTTGGGGCCGTTTTGTTGTTGTCCGTGCTTGTTAATAGGTAGGATCGGTAGGTAGTAGCCATAGTTAGAAGTGTTAGCATTAACTTTTTTCCTTACTCCTCTACTTATCAGTTAAAAGATACCCTGGCTGTGAAAGTAAAGTCAGGAGCCAGTTTTCAGTCAACTAGTCTAGTTTTGTAGTCAATAGGAAAAGTTGTGTGGTATAGACTAGGAAAGGGCCACTATAATACCCAGTTTTTTTATGCAAAGATTTTTGTTATGTTGTCATGTTTGACTTTTCTACTTCTAAATTTTAGACTAGAGACCCACATGACACCAGAGATGTTTAGAACACCATTGCATGAAATTGCTCTGAGCATAAAACTTCTGCGTCTAGGAGGAATTGGCCAATTCCTTGCAAAGGCAATCGAACCTCCACCTTTGGATGCTGTAATTGAAGCAGAGCATACTCTAAGAGGTAAGTGCTACTTTCTTGGTCTGTCTTTACCTGACAAATCCTATTTAATGAGTGAGTCAGATACAGACTGGGTGGGGAGAACTTTGTTAAGCATTATGCAGCTATGCATCATAATTTCCATGAGGAACTTGATGGCTGAAGGGGTGTAAATAAGTCTCATTCAGTAAACATTTAATGAACTAGAGAACACTAACCAGAACATGGATTACTCCTCACCTGTAGTTAATATTTTAAGTGTGTGTGTCTTAGAGGTTGGGCTTTTTGGTTTTTGTTTTTATCTCAAATTTGTTATAAAAGTGGTGTGTAAAAAATAAGGGTATTGAGTTCAGATGGCTCTGCATTTAACTTGGAATCTTGTACTCAACTACTTATAGGATATGTGGGTACTTAATTGCTGATGCTGCTACTGTATCAATGGCTATAGTCCAGTTTGCATAGAACATACTTTTATAGCATCTTTTGTGTTAGGTAATCCAGGGTTTGTTTTTGTTTTTTGACTTGTTTGCTCCAGGCATCATATTTGACTTGTCACAAGATTAAATACTAATACCACATTTATTGACATCACTCACAAATAAGTATTTTCCTACAGAACTTGATGCTTTAGATGCCAATGATGAGTTGACTCCTCTTGGACGAATCCTGGCTAAACTCCCCATTGAACCTCGTTTTGGAAAAATGATGATAATGGGGTGTATTTTCTAGTAAGTTTTTTGTTTTATTTTTAATAGATTGGATTTAATAAAGACAAGATGATCTGGTGTTAAAAAAAATCTTAACTATAGTCATTTATAGTAAATATTAGTTTTGTTATTAATTTTTTTCCAATTTTTTATTAGATACTTTCTTCATTTACATTTCAAATGCTATCTGAAAGTCCCCTGCTCCCTTCCCCACCCACTCCCACTTCTTGGCCCCGGCGTTCCTCCCTACTGAGGCATATACAGTTTGCAATACCAAGGGGCCTCTCTTCCCAATGATGGCGGACTGGACCATCTTCTGCTACATATGCAGCTAGAGACACGAGCTCTGGGGGTACTGGTTAGTTCATATTGTTGTTCCACCTATAGGGTTGCAGACCCCTGCAGCTCCTTGGGTACTTTATCTAGCTCCTCCATTGGGGGCCCTAATATTAGTTTTTATTTTGGAGTTCTTTGATGAGTTCAGGGATAGAGGCAGTATCCTAGCCAACAGAAGATTCAGTCCACATTTGAAGGTCTTCTAGCAAGAAGACTTAAACTGTTATACTACTCTTGTTTCAGTGTGGGAGATGCTGTCTGTACCATCTCTGCTGCTACCTGCTTCCCAGAACCCTTTATCAGCGAAGGAAAACGCCTGGGATACATACACCGGAATTTTGCTGGAAACAGATTTTCTGATCACGTGGCTCTTTTATCAGTATTCCAAGCCTGGGATGATGCTAGGTAGGAGTTTATAGGCAACTCTGTAAGCTATTTGAGTATGTAATTCAGCTTGCTGAGCCTTTGAGAGTGAATGCTTTTTCTCTTTTGTTTAGGATGAGTGGAGAAGAAGCAGAAATACGTTTTTGTGAGCAGAAGAGACTCAATATGGCTACACTGAGAATGACTTGGGAGGCCAAAGTACAGCTTAAAGAGATTCTGATTAACTCTGGATTTCCCGAAGGTATTTATAAACTGGTCATTGTGTCTCATGTTGGTAACTCTAGATCTAGGGGGCTAAAAGCAGAATAAAATCAGTGATAATTCAAAGATAGTCTGAATTAGTTGTAATACCCATTCTCAATTATATAGAAAGAAACTCCCCTAAAAAGATAATTTGTGAGTCATGGCAATAAACTACAGGTACAGGAGAATATTTATGATTCTCACCTATTTGAACATACATATTTTTATATGATGGATGAGACACTTATTCAACTTTGTTTATAGCAAGTTGAGTTCCAACTGGATTAAACTTTGTGAACTGGAGTGGGCTTAACCAGAAACAGAATATATGTTAGTACCAGAAAGTAGAATTTTAAAAGGTTATAGTTGAAGTAGGTTTGTTTGTTTGTTTGTTTGTTTTGGGGGTGTTGTTTGTTTATTTTTGTTTTTTTGTTTTTGAGACAGGGTTTTTCTTTATAGCCCTGGCTGTCCTAGAACTCACTCTGTAGACCAGGCTGGCCTCAAACTCAAAAATCCGCCTGCCTCTGCCTCCGCCTCCCAAGTGCTAGGATTAAAGGTGTGCGCCACTGCCAACTGGCCTAATTAATAAGCACACCACATAGTTCCACTGGGGCTCAAACTCAGGACCTTCTGCATATAAAGCAGATGTGATAACCACTACCCTATGGAACCAGGCATAGGGACTTCTTGAATTGTCGTTTCATCTGCTTTGCTAGTAATAACAGCGAATGCATTTCTCAAAGTTGCTCTGTGTTGGGAAAGTTCTAAGAAAGTTGTCAGAGGGCTTAGAGAGTCATGCTGTTATTTAATTTTTACAAACCATTTTCCCAAAATTTTTTTTTACAGATTGTTTATTGACACAAGTGTTTACTAACACTGGACCAGATAATAATTTGGATGTTGTTATCTCTCTGCTGGCTTTTGGTGTGTACCCCAATGTATGCTATCATAAGGAGAAGAGAAAGATTCTTACCACTGAAGGGCGCAATGCACTTATCCACAAGTCATCTGTGAACTGTCCTTTCAGCAGCCAAGACATGAAGTACCCATCTCCTTTCTTTGTTTTTGGTGAAAAGGTAAGAGGATTAGAGAAGTCTGAAAGATGAGAAATGTAATGTGACTAATTACCTATCAATGTGTGACATTTTACATTTTCTTTATTTACAGATTAGAACCCGAGCCATCTCTGCTAAAGGCATGACCTTAGTGACCCCCTTACAGCTACTTCTCTTTGCCTCCAAGAAAGTCCAGTCGGATGGGCAGATTGTGTTTATAGATGACTGGTAGGGACTTTCAGTCGTAATCTTCAACCTGAATTTTTAGAATAAAGATTTCTTAGAATAATGTGTTTAATAATAGTCCTTAGAGATGTTCTTAGTCTGGTATATTATATACTTAGAACTGGACATTTTTTGAGATGTTTGTATGTTCATACTGAATGTTACTGTTATTACATTCACCTAGGTTTGGGGCATGTCTTAATTTTAATGAAATAGTTAAATTTATGCCACGACTTTAACACATGGGAGGGCAGTTTGTCAGGTATTCATCTGCCTCTTTCTGTATATGTTTCCAGTTTTATGTCTTGTTTTCCTTCATCTTAGGATCAGACTGCAAATATCTCATGAAGCTGCAGCATGCATCACAGCCCTCCGGGCAGCCATGGAAGCTCTGGTTGTTGAAGTGTCCAAACAACCAAATATTATCAGCCAATTGGACCCTGTAAATGAACATATGCTAAACACAATCCGACAGATTTCTAGGCCCTCAGCTGCTGGTATCAACCTTATGATTGGAAGTGTAAGGTGAGTACCTAATTTTATGTGTCTAGCTTTTGCAGACCTAGAATTATTAAAACTAGTTGGTAGAGTCCTTGATACTTAGGTTAAAATTATTTAACATTAAATGTGGGAGTTTAATTTGACTCAGAACAAAAGATTTCCTTTTTTCCTATAAATTAATTTACAATGCCATATGAGAAATAAAGCCCTAAAAAGTAGAACAGATTAAAAGTCTGAAAATGATGTAACCTAGATGAGGCCTTTTCCTCCATACTGTGGAATCTCAGATACAGTATTATTCCTTTCTCAAATAGAAAGGTCAGTGTTTATTTTACTGTCTGCCTTAAGAAATTTCTCTTCAGTGGTCACCCACCTGCATTTATAAGAAAGGAATGTTACAGTGTATGTTTGTGTTCCTTATTTATGCTTATTAGTTTTGAGTATTTCAATTTTAATCACTTTTGAAGTAATAAACACACTATGAAAGATCCTCTGGATCTTTTATCAAGTTATCTGCCTTTAATTTTAGTATAACTGAACTGTTGTTATGATTTATTACTCTGGCTTCTTTAACATGAACAAATACAGGTAGGGAGTCATGAGGAGTTTCCACCAAAGTCATTTGTACAGGAAAACACTTGATAAAAAAAATACTGTGAATTACAGGAACTTTGTGGTCTATGGAAAAATACTGAAAGGGCTGTTTATACCACATGAGTCTCATTATTAGGTCAAAATTAATTCACTGTGATTGCTAATTTAGTGTGCAGAGCACAGCTAAAATGATTTTTCCCCCCCTAGGTACGGCGATGGTCCACGACCTCCCAAGATGGCCCGATATGATAATGGAAGTGGATATAGAAGGGGATATGGTGGGGGAGGATATGGTGGCGGAGGATATGGTGGCGGATACGGTAGTGGAGGCTTTGGAGGAGGCTTTGGAAGTGGGGGAGGCTTTGGAGGAGGCTTTAACAGCGGTGGGGGAGGCTTTGGTAGTGGTGGGGGAGGCTTTGGCAGTGGTGGAGGTGGATTTGGTGGTGGTGGAGGAGGCTTCAGTGGTGGAGGAGGTGGTGGATTTGGTGGTGGCAGAGGAGGTGGAGGTGGCGGATTTGGGGGTAGTGGGGGCTTTGGAAGTGGTGGGGGAGGGTATGGTGTTGGAGGTGGTGGCTATGGAGGAGGTGGTGGTGGTGGCTATGGAGGAGGCAGTGGAGGATATGGAGGTGGGGGAGGGGGTTATGGTGGTGGGGAAGGTTATAGTATAAGCCCCAACTCTTACCGTGGGAATTATGGTGGTGGCGGGGGAGGGTATAGAGGAGGTTCCCAAGGAGGCTACAGAAACAACTTTGGTGGAGACTACAGAGGGTCCAGTGGAGACTACCGGGGATCCGGTGGGGGCTATAGAGGATCTGGAGGATTCCAGCGAAGGGGTTATGGAGGTGGTTATTTTGGACAAGGAAGAGGAGGAGGGGGTGGTGGTGGCTATTAAGACTGGACTCTGTCGGAGCCTGTGCATACAGTTGAAAAATGCATGCTGTATGTTTTTCCAAGATGTTTATTTGCACCAAAAAAGTAAACCCATTTCCCACTTAATCTGTAGTTCATGTGTAGTTTCAAGCAACAAATGTAGACTAGTGATTTTGTTTTATATTGTGTAATGTAAAATATGACCTGTTATACAAGTATCATACATACAGTTTGTATTTTTTTTTCTTGAAGGGGTAAAGGTTTGCCTTTTAACTTAACTTGACATTTTCTTGGTTTTCATTTAATAGAAAATAAAGTATTATACTGAAAATTGATTGTGTCATTGATGTTCTTTTTTACAGAATAAGAGTTGAGCCTATATTCCCCCCTTTTAATGTTAGGGTCTCAGTATATCCAGGAACTAGCTGGTTTGCCTCAACCTCAGAGATTTATTTAAGGTGTGTTAGTAACTCTGGTGAAAAACATCTGATTTTAGTTAAAATATTTGTCTTTGAAAACAAAAGACTAAGGCCAGCATTTTCTATTCCAAATTAGTTTCCAGGGGTTGTGGGTGCATCAGGAAAAGTAAGGCCAAATAAAAGCTATAGAGGCCTTGAACACATTTAGGCAATGGTAGGTGAGACCTATAATGTATGACTCAGTATTTAGGTGTAGAGAAGTTGGCCAGTTCTTCCCATTAACATGTATCCCAAAGTATGTAAAGTTACAGGTGCTTTTGATAATTTTTGAAATTTCCAGTAAGTTGCTAGAGTTCTTTGGGGAACAAGAAATCCTGGAAAACCCAGGCCCTGTGGCATGTTAGGCAAGCACTATTAGTATGTAGTCCTGTGTCTGCATTGTTGGAGGGAGATCAGATCAATGGGGGCCAAACATCATGACTTCCTCTGTTAACAGTCTGTTAAAATTTGTCATTTCCATGTGTGTGAACACAGAGTTTAGTTACTTCATTGCATGTTACATCTAGTCTGATCTCTGTTCTCTTAAAAAAAAATTATTCCCTATATCTTAGTAGGCCTTAGCTTGCTTATAAAATAATTGATCCTATACCCAAAGCATTACCCTTTTGCTTAGAGGATAATTTCTCTGTAACCACTCTTACAAGCTGTACTAGCCATGAATATTGATGGGTTTTGGTGCTTTTGATCTTTACATGGTATGAAAAGTAAGAATTAGAAAATCCCACATGCTCCATTTGGGGTGGAATAAATAACTTTGAGAAATGTGAAGTTGAGTTGTATGCACTGTTCACCCCCCTATATGGTGGGAGCCTAAGATTTGTAGTCTGGAGTTACAGAGAACCATTGAGTATAGTCATGTTTTTCAGTATTGAAACTCAAGAGCCCTCCATAGGTCCAGAACTTGTTCTTCCAGCTCTAGTTTCCCAGATTTGGATGTTAGTCGATGTCATTGCCACAGTCTCAAAGCAGTGATCTCTTCACATGAGATGGAGGTCTAAGCACCAGTTAGATTAAGTAGCTTGCATAGTAGATTATCTCACTGCACTTAAACATGCTTTTCTTTCATTTTTTTAAAAGATTTATGTATGTGAGTACACTGTAGCTGTACAGATGGTTGTGAGCCTTCGTGTGGTTGTTGGGAATTGAATTTTTAGGACCTCCGCTTGCTCCAGTCAACTCCGCTCGCTCCAGCCCTAAGGTTTATTTATTATACATAAGTACACTGTAGCTGTCTTCTGCCACACCAGAAGAGGGGGTCAGATCTCATGGATGGTTGTGAGCCACCATGATGTTGCTGTGATTTGAATTTGGGACTTTAGGAAGAGCAGTCAGTGCTCTTACTTGCTGAGCCATCACTCTGCAGACCAGACTGGCCTCAAATTCATAAATCTGCCTGCCTCCGCCTCCCAAATTCTGGGATTAAATGTGTGCCACCACGCCTGGCTCCAACATGCTGTTCTTAATATGAGCATTAATTATATAGTGTAGCCTTACTACCCTATAGTAAGAAATTGAAAGGAGGTTATCAGATTAAAAGTTTACCACAGAAAACAAACACCAGTTTCTGGAAGCCATGTTCAGATTAGAATCTGGAGTTTGGTACCATGGGGACAGATCAAGAGAATATGAATGGGGTCATCTTCAGATCTGTCCAGACAGCAGACATCCAAGCACAATTGTCACAGAGCACATTGGATTGGTGCTAATAAAATTGTTTTTGACTTCTAAAACAGTTACTGAATTTGAAGGTTTTAGGTATAAATCACTTTTTGGAAGTGCAAGGATGGATCTGTATGCCTTTTAATTGTGGCTGGGACAAATGCATTTGTCAGACTTTGTGATCCTTCAGGTTTTAGCTGTGTGAAAGACTGGGAACCTTGGTAACAATCTTAGTGGCTAAGTCCTTTGTCCAGAACATCAAAAGTTTGTGGAGTTGCTAAAGAGTGGGTGGGGGTTTCAAAAGCCATTTAAAAGGCAGTGTGATCTGGGCAGTGGTGACTCATGCCTTTAGTCCCAGCACTTGAGGCCAGCCTGGTCTACAGAGTGAGTTCCAGGATAGCCAGGACTGCACAGAGAAACACTGTCTTAAAAACAAACACCCTTCTGAGTGAATTCGAATCTTGAGTATATACAAAGGCTTACGGGAGCGGGGTGCCTTAGGGTTTCTGTTGCTATGCTGGTCAAGCATCTTGGGGTGGAAAGGGTTATGAAGGAAGTCTTAGCAGGGACTGAAGCAAACTGCCTTGCTCAGTCCTTCCCTACATCCAGGAGCACCTGTCTGGGAGTAGCTGGGTGTGGTGGAGCACACCATTAATCACAGCACTCAAGGCAGAGAGGCAGGTGGATGGATCTCTTGAGTTCAAGCCAATCTGGTCTACAGTGTGAGGGGGTTCTAGGATAGCCAGGGCTGTTACAACTCAATTGAGGCCCTCTTTTTTTTTTTTTTGGATGCTTATCAAGTTCAGAGGGAGTAATGTGACAAATGGTAGAATGTGTGCTTAGTACTTGTAAGGCTCATGGTTCTGTCCCTGGTTGGTATGCACACAAAGAAGCTGTGTATTGGTCCTTATCAAGGAAACATCCCATTGAATTTAGATTCCCTTGGCTGAGAAAATACAGGTTGTAGGAAAAATAGTTGTCAAAGACATTAATGTTCCTAGTTCTCAGGAACTGTCGAAGCATACTTTATTATGACAAGGTTCAGTTTGCTTATGTGGTTTAGGTTAAGGTCTCTGGGATGGGGAGGTATTCTGGATTATCCAGGTGAACCTAATTACCAAAAATGGCTCAAGCTGGCCACTAACTCCATCTCCCTGGGACTGGGATCATAGGCATTCTTCATTCGGGTGGGGATTCTGTGGCGCTGGTGCTGGAACCCAGGGCTTTGCTTTCACATGCCAGGCCAGTACTTCACCTTCTGAGCTACATCCCCAGCCCCTTAGCTATGCTTTCTAGAGTAAATTCTGTGGCATATGACTCACCTTTATAAAGCTAGAATCTTAGCCAACACATTAAAACCACTAATTGAAAGACAGCAAGCATTTAAACATTTTAATCTTTGAATTTAAAACAACCATTTCTGAGATACAAGAATCATTTATCACATTCCTGAACTATAAAACACGAACGAACACCTATCCAGACACTTTACCCGGTGACTATCCTAATATCCCCCTTTAAGTTGGCTTCTATCCTGTTGTTGTTCATTTCCACATTCAGAGTTTGCATGACTTTGGAGAGCATTTTGTCATCTTTCTTATCTCCTGAAGCAGCCCCTTTGTTGAGAGCTGCTTCTGCTACAATAAAGAACTGTTCCGATGGCTGAAGAATGCTCACTCCATAGCCATTGTTGTTGTAGATATGATTGTTCGTCATCTTCAGTTTGGGTGCTGGAAGAACCTGTTAAATTGTTTGAGAAAATAAGCTGTCCAGTGATTTGGTATAAAAACAACAAACTTAAGATGGCACTGAGACTGACTCTGGAGTCAACAGGGTTCTTTAAAGCTACAACAGTTAGCTTCACATTCATCAACCTTAGTACACATGTGAATGAAAAAGTATAGGGTTTTTTCATGTTTTATCCTAAACTGATATAAATCATTGTAGCTAGGGGATGCAGCCTGTTAACGTCTGTAACATGATCAAACATGAAAATTATTTCAGGCCGGGCAGTGGTGACGCATGCCTGTAATCCCAGCACTTGGGAGTCAGAGGCAGGCAGGCAGATTACTAAGTTCGAGGCCAGCCTGGTCTACAGAGCAAGTTCCAGGACAGCCAGGAAACCCTGTCTTAGAAAACAAAACAAAACAAAAAAATTCAGACAATATGGTAAAAAATACAATAGGCCAATAAAACAGCATGATTTGATAAAAGGACAGGCTGCCAATAAACTAGAATGCTCGTTACAAGTAACCACTTCTTTTAAGAACAGTGATTATAATGGAGTATTCACTCATTACAGAGAAATGTGTCTCAGGTAAAAGGTTAACATGAACATACTACACAGGGAACTTGGCAGGGATCTGGTTTAAACCATACTGTGGAATAAGGCTCAAGGATATGCAGGGGTTTGTTGTTGGATTTTGCTTGCTATTTACTTTCCATCCTCCTGCCTCTGCTTTCTTTCTTGGCTCTGCTCACGCTGGCCTTCAGGATGCTGCAGTTCCACTCATCCACCAGGCAGTGTCGGTGTTGTGCTGTTCTAAGGTGTCATGGTGATCAGTGGGTTTATGTTTTAGTGACAAGTAATTTCAGCATCACTTTGGAAACTGACGGGTACAAATTCTGAGGCTTTACTCCAGACCTACTGAATTGGTAGCTAGGTTGTACCTCTGCAAGAATGGTTAAAAGTGGTCCTGATGCCGGGCGTGGTGGCCCACGCCTTTAATCACAGCACTCAGGCAGAGGCAGGCGGATTTCTGAGTTTGAGGTCTACAAAGTGAGTTCCAGGACAGCCAGGGCTACACAGAGAAATCCTGTCTCCAAAAACAAAAACAAAAAAAAGTGGTCCTGATGAAGCTAACCCTTTTTGAATAACTGAGAAATACTTAAGAACAGAAATTAAAGATAAATTGGGTATTTCAAAACTGACCTTACAGTGCTCCCTTGTACATTTTCCCCATTACAACCAGATACCTGATTTTATTGAAAACTCTGTGGGGTCATTGGCAGCATGGGTGGTCTACTGGTGCTGACTGAATATCCTTATAATCTGAAAATCCAAAGTCTCACTATATAACAGCCTTGCCTGATCTGGATCTCACTGGGACCAGGCTGGCCCCCAACTACTAGAGACCCATCTGCCTTTGCCTCCAAAGTAATTGGCTTGAAGGTCTGTGCCACCACAGCATGCCAAGAGTAGCCTTAATTCCTTTCCTTCCTGCTTTTCTTTCCCTCCTATGCCCCTTCTTTCTCTCCTTCTCTCCCCTTCCTTCTTTCCAAGACAGTCTTAAGAAACTTCTGGCTAGCCTGTTATTTGTTATATTATTTGGGCAGGCCTGGAATTCACACCAGCTTCACACCAGCTCTCCTGCCTCAGCCTTTTGAGAGTTAGGGTTATAGGCACGTACACTACATTTTATCTCAAAAGTGTTTTTTTTTTAAAGATTTATTTATTTATTATATGTAAGTACACTGTAGCTGTCCTCAGATACTCCAGAAGAGGGCATCAGATTGCATTAAAGATGGTTGTGAGCCACCATGTGGTTGCTGGGATTTGAACTCTGGACCTTTGGAAGAGCAGTCGTGTGCTCTTACCCACTGAGCCATCTCACCAGCCCTCAAAAGTGTTTTAACATATTCTCTTAATTTGCTGCTTTGTGTTGGGGCAGCTGACATAGAATCTCATATATAATCTAGATTGGCCTCACTGTGTAGCTAAAGATCTTGAACTCCTGACTTTGGCTCCTAAATGCTAGGAATACAGACCTGCCTACAGTATCTATTTGCTTTACTGACCTAAAAATATTACACATCTAGTCAATGAAATGTCTGTTACATGAGAGCAGAGCCCGCCTATTTTCTCCTTCAGATTGACTTTATGCTAGGCCTGGTGGCCTGTGACCCCAGTTACTCAGAAGGCTAATGCAGGAGGACTATAATTTGAGGCCGGACTAGGCTATTGAATCCCAGGCCAGCCAGGGCAACTGTGCCTCAGAAGATAGTGGGGACATTGTCAGTGGGAGGGCTGGGCTGACCTGTTTACTCTCCACCTTGGAGGGGTGGAGTCTGCAGAGATAGACCTGTTCCCCATCAACTACCATGTACTGTGTTTTATTATAGGTAGGAATCCTTCTCAAATAGAAATAGTACTTGAATAAGGCTATTACTATTTTAATATTTGTATAGTATTAATTTATTTTTTATTTTTTTGGTTTTTCCAGACAGGGTTTCTCTGTGTAGCCCTGGCTGTCCTGGAACTCTGTAGACCAGGCTGGCCTCGAACTCAGAGCTCCGCCTGCCTCTGCCTCCCAAGTGCTGGGATTAAAGGCAAGCACCACCACTGCCTGGTGTATAGTATTAATTTTCAACTGGACAGAAATACCAGGTGTCCAGGCACATCTATGAGGGATTATTTAGCCTCTGGCTATGCTGGTGAGAGATTATACTGATTAGGTTAATTGAGGTGGGAATACCCATCCTAAAAGGGGGCACCATTCCCTGGAACTAGGTCCTATAAAAGGAGCCATCCAGCTGAACGGTAAGTATTCAATTCCTCCTCTTATGATGGTGGGCAATGTGAGCAGCTGCCTCAGGCTCCTGTTGCTTTGACCCTGCTATGATGGACTATATCCTTGAACTGTGAGCTAAATAAGCCCTTTTTCTCAGGTTGCTTTTCTCATAGTATTTTATTACAGCAACAGGAAAAGAGACTAAGACCTGCCCTACCTAAAACTTTTAGAACATTTCTCCAATAGAAACGAAGACAAGCCATTCATGGTACACACCTTTAACCCCAGCACTTGGGAAGGAGAGGCAGGTAGATCTTAGTGGGTTTGAGGCCAAGTTTGGTCTACATAGAGTTCCAGGCCAGTCGGAGTACATAGTGAGATCCTGTCTCAAAACGAACAAAAAGTGCTCAGACAGTACCTTCATGTTAACACCACCTAAGGTGCTCTTTGAGCTGTCACTGGTTCTGAGGTTATTACAGTGATGAATCTCATTCCCTTCCAAAATGGCTATGCTCCCAGGATACAGTTCAACACCAGCACCCTGAAATTCAAAACAGACAACATAAGTTACAAAAAGTTTCCACCGCTTGGGAGCAGGGAGTTGTAAGTATATGCCACCATGCCTGTCATATCTCCCATTTTTAAAAAAGGCAATCATACATGTTTGTGTATGTGTGTCCAGACACGTGTTTATGCTAACACAGGTGCTTACAGAATACAGAAGGCGGCATCAGGTCACTTGGAGTGCAGTTACACACGGTTATAAATTGCCTGAAGTTGGTTCTGCAGAGACTAAACTCAGCTCCTCTGTGAGACCAGTGCACACTCTTACTCACGAGACATCTCTAGCCCTTTGTCCCCCTCTTTCTAAGCTGAGTCATTCGAGTTTGTGGAAAGCTAAGAAACAGTCTTCTGGAGACTGGGGAAAAGCATTGTAAGCGTGGAAACCTGAATCCAAACCTTAAGAACTGATGGCAAAGCCAAGCATGAAAGCCTGGCGCTTCCATGGCGATATGGGAGGCAGAGGTAACAGAAACTCTAGACTAGTGGTTCTCTAATGCAGCAATCCTTTAACACAGTTCCTCAGGTGGTGATGATCGACAACCATACAATTATTTATTTTGTTGCTACTTCTTTTTTTGTTTGTTTTTTGTTTTTTGGTTTTTTGGTTTTTTGGTTTTTGTTTTTTTTGTTTTTTCGAGACAGGGTTTCTCTGTGCAGCCCTGGCTGTTGTGGAACTCACTTTGTAGACTAGGCTGGCTTCTAACTCAGAGATTTAATGCCTCTGTCCCCAAATGCCAGAACTAAAGGTAGGAGCCATCCAGCCCAGCCTAAAATTGTTCTGTGCTGGGATTAAAGGCATGCACCACCACCACCACCTGGCTGGTACCTTTTGTTTTTAAGTCAGGATGACTCCAAATTGTTACTTACAGTTATATAAAGCTACACTGTTATAGAAGGAAGTACCTGGGCACCAGTTATCTCACTGTTTGTGATCGTCAGTGAAGCCCCTGTGAGAACGCACACTCCTGTCCCTTCACACTTTAGCAAGCAGTTTTCAAGAGTCAGGTGACCAGACTCTACCACCACAATGCCATCAACTGTCCCTTGTTGTATCAAAGAAAGCTGCATTAATTTCACATTATCAGCTTTGGATACCACAAAACTGTCATGCGAAGGTTCAGAAGTAATCATAATTTCTTCTCTCTTTCCAACTCCTGATGCATAGAGAAAAACAAATTAGTAGTCTAAAATTTCCAAGTTCTTTAGTAACTCAAGAATGTATTTGTTTATTTTCATCAATACATATATATATAAATATTCACGATTAACTAATTGGCTATTTACATATAATGCAATCATGCATACTCCCATACGCATGGAGGTGTGAAGTTGTGCTCGCGTGTGGAGGCCAGAGGTAGAGATGAGGTACCTTCCTCCACTACTTTCTATGCCGTTTTTAGAGAAGGCCTCGTGTTATATGTGGAGTTCACTGTTTCAGCTAGACTAACTGGTCAGTAAGTCCCAGGACTGTCACCACTTGCCTAGCTCTGGGTTACAGACGTGCCCACTGCCACACTTAGTCATATGGTACAGGGGACCTCGCGATCCTCATGTTGCACAGTGAACCCTCTATCCTCTGAGCCATCTCCTCACCCACGCCTATAAAATTATCTTTGGAGATTAAGTTGATGACTTGATGTTGGAACCTATGTTTATAATCAACCTAACTATACTTGCAGTATTTATTCCTTTTTTTAAAAAAGGATTTATTTATTGTTATCTCATTACAGATGGTTGTGAGCCACCATGTGGTTGCTGGGATTTGAACTCAGGACCTTCAGAAGAACAGCCAATGCTCTTAACCACTGAGCCATCTCTCCAGCCCCAGCATTTATTCAACATACTCATTCCATTAGTTATTACCAATAATAATAATAAATAAAAAATAACAATTACAGTTACAAAATCTTACTCTTAACCCAGGCTGTTCTAAAACTCACTATGTAGCTCAGGCTGGCTTTAAAGTCATGGCTCAGCCTCCTAGTGCTGGGATTACTGGCATGAGGCACCATACCCACCCAGCTTCTAAATCGCATATATTGTCATATAATCAATGGTTGTGTATAAATGTCTAAGACAAAAAATGCACTACATCTTAACTTGCTTTCCGATCTATCATCAGTTGCCAGAGCAATGACTCTGGGTAAAGGTAAAGGCATGCTCGGCCACGCTTGATGGTCTCTGCCCTATCCCTAGGGCTCACTGTGGCACGTGAGCGCAAACTCCCTAGAGCTGTCTTCTGACCTCTGCATTCACGCACGCGCGCACGCACGCGCACACACACACACACACACACACACACACACACACACACGCGCGCGCGTGCGCGGCAGAGAATCTTAGAATAATCAAACCAATAATTTGCTCTAACTAAAGCAACTGTCCAAAATTTAACATCAAGAAGGCTACATCTGTTTTAAAGTATTTATACAATCATTATTACCCAGATTGTTTGATAAGATACTGTTATAGTAAAGATTTGCTTGAATTTTCAAAACTCATAGATAGAATGTAAGTTCACTATTCTTTTTCACCCCTACTGGACAATAGGAGTACTACATAAAAGTATAAAAAATATGATGAGTAGTGTTTGGGGCTATAGCACAGCAGTGGAGTGCTTGCCTAAGCAGGTGCTTTTGTTCAATCCCAAGCACCACAAAAAGAAAAAAGAAAAAGAAATGATGACGAACCATTGGGCACAGTGTAGCTCTACCCCTCACCAAGCCTGGTCAGGGGAGGTCAGAAGCTTGAGACCAGCATGAGCACCAGGGTCTTTAGTGGGAAAGGCACGCAGGGACTTTAAGATAGATAAGCTGTTCTTGCTTCTGATTGCTCAACTAAGTATGAACAATGTGCTTCCAAGCACACAGTTTGGCTCATCTGTGTTGCTGTAAGAAAAATTGCAAAGGACTGCCCGCCCGCTCACCCTTTATAGTGATGTCATCAGTCAACAAAGCGAGGTTTGAAGCTTGATATTCTCCCGGGAAAATGACTACTATATCTCCACTATAGCAGCTGTCCAAAGCCAGGTTCAGGTCATTATGCTGCTGCAGAAGTGTGTCAGAAGACAAGTTCTTTACCTGAAAAGAAAAGAAAGCCGTGCACCTTAGCAGCGTGCTGCCTGAGCACACTTCCTGGACTTGCCATTCTCTCCGGGAGACTTACTAAAGAGGATGCATTCATCTGCTGACCATTAGCCCTCTGTCAAGTGCTGGGTATGGATTATAGGCCAGAAGCCGTTTTGAATATTACGTATTACCTTAAGTAGTGAAATTAAATGAACAGCTCAAGGTTGTGGGAGGAGTGCCGGGTCAAGCCTTAAATATGAGGCAAATGACACTGTACTTTTTCTTGCTGTCACCACTACCTTCTCTTCCCCTCCTCCCTATAGTGCCCTCCTCCCTGTTCTTCATCTTCATCATCAGCGTCTTCCTCTTCTCCTTCCCCTTCTTCTTCTTTCTCCTTAAATCAAAGTTCCCCTAAGTAGTACAAGGTGATCCTGGAACTTGAAACCCTGCCTCATGTGTGCCACGATGCCCAGTTACACTTTGGTTTTTTAACATTTATTTTAGTTGATTGAGTGGTGTGGTGTGGTGTGGTGTGGATGTACACATGTGTGAAGGACAACTTATAGCCATTGTTTCTTTCTGTCTACCATGTGTGTTCTGGGGAGAAAACTCAGGTTTTCAGTCCCCTCACCTACTGAACCATTGTTGGTCCTGACTTTCTTTCTTTAGCTCAGAATTATGGAAATTCACACAATTTCATCTACTGAAGATTCTAAAGTTATAAACAAAAAATACCAAAGATTTGCATTAGGGATAGGGAGGAAACTTCATTATTTATCATAAAGCAATGATATTTATTTATCAATTTATTTATTTATTTATTTATTGAGCTAGTATCTCACTGTGCAGTCCTAGCTGACCTGAAACTTGCTAGGCAGACTGGACTGGCCTTGAACTCATGGAGAACCTCCTGCCTTTGTTCCCTGTGCTGGGATTAAAGGTATACACCACCCTTGGTACACAGTCAAAGAGTGGTGTCCTGTGAGGAGAATTCTGAATGCTTATGAGAAAACTCCAAGAAAACAAGACAAGGCCAGGTGGTGCACGCCTTTAATTCCAGCACTTGAGCAGCAGAGGCAGGCAGATTTCTGAGTTCAAGGCCAGCCTGGTCTACAGAGTGTGTTTACTGACAGAGCCTAGCATGGCTGTCCTCTGAGAGGCTTTACCAGCAGCTGCCTGAGACAGATGCAGACACGGCCAACCACTGGACTGAAGACCCCTATGGAAGAGTTAGGACTGAAGGAGCTGAAGGGGATGGCAACGCCATAGGAAGACCAACAGTGTCAACTGACCCGGACCCCTGGGAGCTCCCAGAGACTGAGCCACCAACCAAAGAGCATGCATGGGTAATGACGGTTTTAAAATAAAAATTTGCTTCTGTCTCTAAGATAAGCAAACCATATGAGAAACAAAAAATTCGCATGCCCATTTTGGTAGCCTCATCTGTACCCCAGGATGCAGCTTTTTATTGTTTAACATGGGTTCTGTGGATAGAAACTCAGGTCCCAGTATTTTATTGACTAAGCCGTATCTTCAGCCCTTCTACAGGACTCTGCAGAAAAGCAAGAAGTTATCTTCACCAACCAATGAACCAAGCAAGGAAGCAAACAAACCTACTGAAAATACATTTCTAATCTCAAAACTTACTACGAAGTCACACTGACCAAACAGTGTGGTATTGGGATAAAGAAGACATCATTAGTGGGATACAAACAACAGGCTAGAGGAAGTGTTCCTGTTGTTAACAGTCAATGGAATGTCAAGACAATTCAGGGCAGAAAGGTCTCTTTAACAAATGACGTTAGGACCCCACATTACATACAAAATGAACTCAACATGGATTAGTGACTTCCCTTAAGAGCTTTGGGCTGGGAAATGGCTCGGCCAGTAAAATGCTTGCACATGTGAAAACCCGAGTGCAGTTCCCCAGCCACCATGTTAAACAATGCCAACTGCAGTGGTGTGCAGATATGTTACGTATCTGTAACATATGGCATTATGTTGAAACTATTATTATGAAACTATCTCTTCCTTCCTTAGAGACTGGTCACTTAAGACCAGAATCCCACTGTGTCCTCAGCTTATCTTTAACCTGTCTTTAAAAAGAATACTGTAACAACCAAACTTACTTGTCTTGGATTTCAACTTTTATAACCTACACTAATGCAAAGCTGTAATCTTAAATTATGTACTCTTCCATGCCCCCATCTGAGACTAATGCATGTGTGTATATATGTGTTGTGGTCATTACTTGCTAAAAACAGCAAATATAGGCTGACAGCAATCTTATAAAATAAATATCCCCCACAAATATGGAAAACAACTTACGGATATCGCCTGATTGTGTTTGTTTTCTGGACCAGCTGGGTCAGCTGGACTCAGTGGCTTCTGCCTGTAAATCCTGTTAAAGACCTCTGCAGCAACTCCCACTTCATGAAGACAGTCAGAAATGTAAGAGAGCAGGCAGGTGAGCATAGATTCAGACTCATATAACAGACACACAGAAAAAAAATGGAAGACACAGGGAGACAGAAGTAGAGAACTCAAATCTGGTTTCACTTTAGGTTAGTTTACACCATGGGGAAGTGCTTTCTAATGTATTTTCCTAAATGCAACACTGACACATTATTGGCAACACTGAGGTTAGCACTAATGTGTTCAAATCAAAGCAGTAACCCCCACACTGCAGTGACAAGAAGGTCCTGGAGCTCGCTGGTTAGAAAATGAGCACAGCACTGACACATAACCCATATGAAGGACTTGAAACCATGTGTCTTAGTTAGGGTTTTACTGCTGTGAACAGACACCATGATCGAGGCAACTCTTAAGGATACATATGTTTATATGTTTAGAGGCTTATATGAACACATAGGCTTATATGTTCAGAGGTTCAGTCCATTATCATCAAAGTGGGAACATGGTAGCATCCAGGCAGGCATAGTGCAGGAGGAGCAAAGAGTTCTACATCTTCATCTGAAGGCTGCTAGCAGAAGACTGGCTTCTAGGGAGCTAGGATTAGGGTCTTAAAGCCCATACCCTCCGTGACATACCTACTCCAACAAGGCCACACCTTCTAATAGTGCCACTTCCTGGATCAAGCATATACAACCCATCACACCATGCTAAATGAAAGACACCTGGAAGCAGACTCAAAAGCTATCCCTAAGAGATGGCAGAAGCAGTGGGCACTGGGTTTTCTGACTGCAGCATCCATGTCCTTTGTAAAGTGACCAATGTAATTACAGTGGCATGCAGAGCTGCTCCTGTGATCCAACCATAATATCTTGTCAAGCTCAAAGGCAATCAATCTATAACCAAAAGTCTCAGTCAAGTGAAGTGGAAAGTTCTGGTTTCTTTGGAAAGTCAGTTATGTCAAATGATGTTTTGCTAAAGCAAACACGTGAAGGGATGTTTCCCTGAAGCAGACATAGGTCAAAGGACACATGATATTAAGAATGAATATAAATATAACCCAACAGACAGTGGGCAACACTGGATGGTATTGGTGTGCCCTACCATTCCTTGCTAGTCATCGTTTGTAATGACTTCACGGAAAGAAACACACCAAAAAAACTTCTAGTGGTGGTCTGGCAACTTCTTGCCACTTCTGTGGACTTGGGCTGATTGGCAGAGTGAAGTAGAAGTTTCTGGATATGTCAGCTGATATAGACTTGTGTAGAGTTCTGTTAAGACAGACTCACATGGTGTTTTGTCTGACCCACAGGAGAGTATGTGATGTTTGAAGAGAGTGTAAATACGACTCAATGGACAGTGTTGCCTGGCTTGTATAGCTAGGTTTGCAATGTTTCATTAGTCTTGAGTCTTTGTCTTTGCTGATCTTCATTCCTTGAGGATGAGGCATGGCAGAGAACTTCTCCTGGTATCTCTGCTGGTCCTAGTGGCTCCTGCTGACTTGTACCCATTCTGTGGAGGCCTGGCTGTTTTTGCTGGGTGGTACCACCACTGCTGACTTGTGTTTGGTATCCTAACAACACTGCTAACTGGACTGCTGAGATCCTGACAATTGGGGATTGAAATCTCCCCAAGGAACTCCTTCTACACAGCACACAGCAGCGCCTGGGCTTCTTCTGGGTCGGCTGCTGCTGCTGCTGCTGCTGATGATGATGATGTTTGGGAGTGGATTGAGCTGCAGCTGCTGATTCACGGGAACTGAACTGCTGATGTCCTGACAATGCAGACTGGATTTGCTCCGAAGAACTATGTCCACACAGGCCCACTCCCCCTGTATCCTAATAACCTTTTTTCCCATTACCTCTCATAGGAGGTGGGCTAGAAGGGAGGGTAAGCCACGTAAGTGAAAACTCTAAGCATTCAGTCAGGTGCCAGTTGGGTGAGTGTCTCTTCACTGCTGCCTTCCTTCTATCTTGCCCCTCCACAGATCAAGAACAATTACTTACAAAATGAAAACAGGATTGCTTTGGATAAAGATCAAGTTTCTGTTGCTAAAGGAAAATGGAGAAAATAAAACCAGAACAGATTTGTTTTGTGTTGAGAGAGGGCTTCACCCTGTGATCTATCCTGGTCTGGAACTCTGTATGTAGACCAGGGTGGCCTTAAACTTGTGTAATCCCCTTGCCTCTGCCTCCGGAGTGTTGAGGCCACAGGCATGTGCCATTGTGTCCACATCAGAGGAGATTTAAAGACAAAAATTAGAAGTACAAATCAAAAATATAAGGAGAGAAAAAGCAAGATCTATAATTTTTACAAAGATGTTTCCTAGGTGCTGATATAATAATTCATATAAAAGAGAAATTTACATCTTTCTGTTCTCAGAATAGCCACAGCTCCTGGTCCAAAGAAGCTCTGAAGCAGGCAGCAGCTGCCACCCACGGATAACAGAGTGGACTGCGTGTTTCCAATCCATGCATCTACCAGTCTCCAAGCTAAGAGAATGCAGCCTCTCGCCAGCTTCCTAAGGAACAGGTTTCCACAGCCCTCACCATGGATGACCCAAAGAAGCTGTGTACATGCACAAAGTCACAACACGAATGTGCTAACCCTGGTGGGTGATCACAATTCATCAGCATTGACAAGACTGGAGAAATGTCTACACATGACACCACAGGTCACTTTACTGTGCACAGTTTTGTACCCGAGAAGGCCACTTCCAAGTTGTTCAAAGTATAAAAAAGGAAGCCCTCATCTGAGGCCCCACAGAACATACAGCATCTCTCCCTGACTGCTTATCGTGGTCAATACCACCACTCATTTATCTGCAGACTGGCAAGGTTGTTGAGAGCCAGACTGACCCAAGGATTTCTCAGAGGCCTGCAGGGATCTGAAGAAAGGACAAAGGATGAGACTGAGCAAGACCAGTTGGGGCTGGGGCTGGGGCTGGGGCCTCAAAGGAACCAAGGTTCCTGCTCTTCCTCCTGAGGAGATGGGAGTGTCAGTCCCAAGGCCTCTGTGCTCAGTCCACAAAGCTCCTGAGGCCCCTGTGTTTCCTTTGTGTGACATTGCTTGATTAACCTCCTTCTGACTTTATCCTATTGTGACAGTTTCTGTTGACTTTGCCCCATTTCTACCTTGGAAAGAGTATATAAGATGCTATACTCTTTTTTTTTTTCCCCAATGTAGGCCACAATATAGTAATGAACCATACTAAGTGGTATATCCCACTGCAGAGTGTGGTCTTACTCATTCTACCAAATAGCCTGCATTGGTTAAGGTAATTTAATAAAACCTTCCCCACAAATATAGCTTCTGGTAGATGTTTTCTTTTTAATAAGCTTACTTGGAATAAGGCATAGTTTGTGCAAGACCTCCAGGTCCCAAACTTATCTGTCTCCTTACCTTCTGATCCTCTGGTCCCCTCTCTCAAGATCTGTCACTGAAGAACAACCATCTGGTCCAGCTTACAAGATAATTGATTTAATAAGTTTTGGAGCTAGTAACCTATGTGTGACCAGAGGTACTGGCTTGGGAAGAACTGGTGGTCACACGTTGCCCATGTGAAAAATGCCAATGCCAATGGCTTTGCCACAGCTTTCCAACATTTTTGTTACCAGCATAGGCAAAACCTAGAATTTTCTTCCCTGAGGAAAAGGACTCAGCTGCACATTGCTAAGGAGTGAAAGGGGGTGGAAGCCAACAAGCAGAGGGTGAAATGGATGAGTTGGAAGGAATACATCTTTGATAACGTAGTACACTCAATTGCCAGAAAAATGAAACAAAACAAAACAAATCCAACTACTTTGTTACAAATATTAGAAAGAGGAGCTGTCTGGGCTCAGGTGGTGAAAGCTCTTGTTGCCATGGCAACCTGAGTTCAACACTCAAGACCCACATGGTAGAAGGAGAGAACTGACTCTCACAAGATGTCCTCTGACCTCCACGCATGCACTGTTAACACACATGTCCCCTCTTCCACAAAGAAAATAAATAAAATGTAGCAAAGCAGAAAGAACAGATTCACTTCAAACAGGAGGAGCCTTCAGCTCACCTTGGTCTCTCACACTCTTCTTAGGAGTTGCGTTCCAGCCAGGGTGGACTTCTCTGACTTTCTCCTCTTACCTTATTTTCCTGTCATACACTAGGCTTATCGATTCAACAAAAACTGTTGCTTGGTATCTACAATGTGCCAGGATCATGCCTAGTGACTGGATGAGTGACAAACGCATTTACAGTGAAATAGAATTCAAAAGATGGCCACACACAGCAGGCAGAAGCCTCCATGCTGTAATTCCAGCATTCTGGAGGCTGAAGCAGAGCTAGCCTGGGCTGCAAGACTCTGCCTTAAAAATAACAAAACCAGGGGCTAGAGAGATGGCTCAGTGGTCCTGAGTTCAAATGTCAGCAACCATGTGATCTGATGCCCTCTTCTGGTGTGTCTGAAGACAGCTACAATAAATAAATAAATAAATAAATAAATAAATAAATAAATAAATAAATAAACAAAACCAAAAAGACAGGCACAGAAAGGACCATTACACTTACGAGAAAGGTGTGGGTACAGTCATTTGGCAATGTAATGCACTCTCCAAGGTGGAGAAGGTTCACCTTGGCACACCCCCTTCAACAGGGTCACAGGAAGAGGCCCAGGATACCCTCGAATTCACCATCCTCCTCTCCACTCCCTCGGGTACTGGATTGCAGGCAGCACCACAACCTTCAGCCCAGAAGGACTTTTCCTGTGGCAATGTTCCTGAAATCAAAGTCTCCTTACAAGGAAGACACAAGTCTGCAGGTCACTGGGGGCAATGCTCCAGTGCGTGTGAAGGTGATGGCGACTATTCACATAACTCCTGAAAATAATAATTAGCAACTAAATACAGGCTGGAACAAGAGCAAGCCAGTGTATATGATCTTGAACTTAATTGCAGATCAGAGCTGGCATACCTAAGAGTAACAGGCAGTAGTAGGTTTGTGCTTAGAACAAATATCAGGCCTGTATATGTGTTTTGGATCGTTAAACATATACAAGTATATAACTATATAACACAAGTTATAACAAGAGACTGATAAATAGGGATCAGATACTGCAAGAAAAAGGCAAACCCTGAGCACTGGGAGGTCAGCGGGAGGGCAAAGGCACCGAGAGACAATGAAAACCAGGCTAGAGCTGAGGCCAGGGGAGGCAGAAGAGTTCACAGAGAAATGCTGGGCAGCATCAACCTGGGTAGAGATATTTTCATTTGGTCTCAGAACAACTTATATTTGTTCAGAGGCTGGCTAAACATATTCACCCAGGGTCCATTCAGTTGATACAGAACCCAGGTTTCGGTTGGGTTAGTTTTCCCAGCCAGCATTGTCAAAATCCTTTGACCTGTGGCTCACCCACATGTTCCCTTTATATAATCCTGTTACAGTATTCATTAGTCTATGCTGTAGCTGTGGCTGCCTCTTTACTTGGCTGGATCTCTATCTTGAAATCTATGAAATGTATGGAGAGCCAATGCTGCATGTCTGTCCCCCCTGGGTACAGCCTCTCTTGTGGGTACATCGCTCGCTCACTGGCAAAGCCACAGTGCTGTGAAGAGCTGTCAGTGCTTACCTAGTATCTGTAAGACAACACCCAGTCGGGATAAGGAAGAAAGCAGGCATTATCCCAAGTCAGACAAGAATGCTCCATGGGAGCTCTCCCTCGGTGCCAGTGCCGGGTGGGCAGTGCACAGTGAGTGGATGGACGCTCAGACGCTCAGGGGACAGTGAGTCTTACCATGTCGGTGGTCATCACTTTGGCTACGATGTGGGTTATAGTCTTCCCAAAGTCTCTCTTCCCTTTTCTACGTCTCAGAATCCTCGGAAAGAAAGGTCCATGAACTCTATAGTAAAAATAAAAAATGTGTGCATAAATTAACATAGAAAAAACTCAACCTATTTTCACTTTGTAAGCAACCATGGTTTATTAACCATAAGCATGCTAAGAGCATTAGGCAACTTGAGAGCATCTAACAAGAGCTTTCTATCTAGTTATTTATTTAAGTTGCTTTTGTTTTGATCAGGGTATCACCATGTAGACCTGGCTGCCTGGAACTCTACTTGTAGACTAGCCTTGCCCACAGCTCACAGAGGTCCTCTTGCTTCTGCCTCCTAAGTGCTGAAATTAAAGGTGTTCACTATCGCACATGGCCAACATGATCTTTTAGATAACATGTTTAAACCCTTACATTCTAAAATCTTTTCATTTTTAACGGACTGTTCTTTAAGATGGAGAGATCTGCATGTAGCCCACTCTAACCTTTGCTTTGGCCCCTCTGACTTTCCATCACAGTAGGAAAGGTCCTGATTTTATTTCATAATCCACTCTTGCAGACTTATACAAAGCAGAGGTGGGTTGTATCTTGTGATCTGGAGAAGTAAAAAGTTTTGGGATATATTTAAATTTTCAAAGGTTTATTTTGTCTTTTTGTGTAGATGTATGTCTGTAGGAGAGGGGCCAGAAACAGAAGTGGGGGGTCACTTCCCTTCACCCTTCCTGAGCGGTAGTTATAGAAGGTTCTGAGCCACCTGCCATGGTATTGGGAACTAATCCCAGCTCTTACAATTCAGCAACTGCTCTCCACTGCTCAGCTGTCTCCTCGGCCCCCATGGTTTTAGAAACCATTAGTGAACAGGTTGGTTTACTTCTAAGGATGTGACTTATAAAACCACAGCCTGCTTCCCCCTGGACAGAATGATCTCTGTAACTTTGGCCTTCACCACCTCTACTACACTGGTCCTCTCTCTTTTGACATTTTTTCCCTGTGTCCTGATTCCAGGAGGGGAGAGCTTCAGGGTGAGTACTGACTCTATCATTCCTGTCAGCCCAGAGAGAGGCCTCCTTTCCTGCAGACAACGCATTTACCAGTCACCTCCTCAGACTCAGTCTTTGCGGTTCACTGAATCTCTTTACTGCTTGATGATAAGAGAAATAGCTAATATTACAATAATTTTCCAATGTACTTAATTTATTAACAAGGCATCGTTATGACTACCCCGATTGCTACTCTCGTTGTTGTTGTCATTGTTGTTTTGGAAACAGCCTCTATGTAGCCTAGACTTGCCTAGCTCCCGATCCTCCTGGTGATCATAGGCCAGGGTTATAGACGTGCGCCGTCTCACCCACCTCCCTAAACTATTTTAATCAAGCTTGTCTATGGGCCGGAAGCTACCACCAGAGAGTCCCCCTGCTCTGCTCCTCTGCGACTCTCTCGATAGAATCATCCCTTACCTTAGCCGCAAGTCTTCCCACATCTTCAGCAGCCCGCAGAGCATCACTATCTCATAGTACTTCTTCCAGCACTCGACGGCCTCGGCCGCAGACGGGTCTTCCTTGATGTTGCTCTGGTACTCGATGAGCTCAACTCGCTTGTTTTTGTACTTCTCGAGCGTTTTCTTGAAGCGCTGCGCGATGGGGCCGGGGATTGTCCCGTCCTGGATGTCGCACCACCTGGAAAGGAACAGTGAGCTTTACACGCCCCCCTCCCCCGCAGCTCGGCCGCTCTCCACTCTACTTACAGATTAATTCTTTCTTCAATAAGGGCAGTATAATTCTCACAATTTTCTTCATCATCCCAGTCTCTCCAAAGAAAATCATAAAAAAACCTACAATAAACCAAATTAGAATGACTGTGACTAACAACACCTAGACCATGCTCGAAGCTTCTAGAAAATTTCATGTCCAAACTTAATGGTTCTTAATTTTAAAAAGTTACATTTATTTCCTTAAAGCAGTCTCTCTTATTCGCCACCATGTGCACCCATAACACAGAGAACAGCTTGTGGGAGTCGGGACCTTCCTTCCGCAATAAGAGTCCTAGGCTTTGAATTCAGGTTTGATGGGGCTCGCTGCCAGACTTAGCTCCAAGCACCTTTACCCCAAGCCACCTCCATGACTGCTGATTTCATCTCCCCACACCTTAATTTTGGTCAGGGTAGGAGTTGAACTTAGGGCCTCACCCACACCAGACAAGCACTCTATCCTTGAGCTATGCTCCCAGTCCAAACCTTCATTTTCTTAAAGAAACTATTTTGAAATAGTCTATGAATGAACCAATGAGAGATCACACTTCAAATATTAAATGGCCTAGACTATATTTTAGGTTACTAAAGGTAAGAAAATAGCTGGTTGGTGGTGGCACATGCCTTTAGTCCCAGCACGGGAGGCAGAGGCAGGAGAACCTTTGAGTTTGAGGCTAGCCTGGTCTACGAAGCAAATTCTAGGACAGCCAGGAATATACAGAAAATCTCTCTCTCAAAACATCAAAACCAACCAACCAACCAAGACAGAGAGAGAGGGGGTGGGGGAAGGCAGAGGCAGGGGGAAATCTCTGAGTTTGAGGACAGCATAGTTGACACTAGTTCAGGACAGCTAGATGCTACATTGAGAAACCCTGTCTCTAAAAACCAACAAGCAGCCAGCAAACAAACAAAACAAAAAAGAAAGAAGGAAGGAAGGAAGGAAGGAAGGAAGGAAGGAAGGAAGGAAGGAAGGAAGGGAGGGAGGGAGGGAGGGAGGGAGAGAGGGAAGAAAGAAAGAAAGAAAGAAAGAAAGAAAGAGAGAAAGAGAGAAAGAGAGAAAGAAAGGGAGAAGAAAATTGTTTCTGAAGTAAGATTATAAAATTCAGGTTTTAAAATGTCATAAATTTGAGCTATCTCTGTTAGGCCGGGCAGTGGTGGCTCATGCCTTTAATCCCAGCACTTGGGAGGCAGAGGCAGGCAGATTTCTGAGTTCGAAGCCTGGTCTACAGAGTGAGTTCCAGGACAGCCAGGGCTACACAGAGAAACCCTGTCTCAAAACAAAACAGAACAAAACAAAACAAAAAAAAGGAAAGAAATAATTTTTAAGATTTAATAAAATTGTATGGGAAAGTAACATTAGAAAAACATAAACATAACATAAATACTGTTTTGTTCACAGATAGCTCTGCTCAAATGTCAGCTTGTAACAACCAATCACACTGTGTACAGTGACATCTAGTGTTTGTAATGTCCTCATTGCTAAAGAAACAAAATCAAACATATTTCAGATGCTCTCTTGGTTACTTAACTATCAACTTGACACAGCCTAAAGTCTCTTGAGGAAGGAATATCAGGATTGATTGCCCAGATCAGACAGGCCTGTGGGCAGTTTGTGGGGAATCTGCTCAATTGTTAACTGCTGTGAGGGCCTAGCTCACTGTGGGCTACATAAGAAAGCTAGTTACTCGGAGCCTTCAGGAGCCCACAAGCAGCGCTCCTCCACAGTGTCTGTCTGCAGGTTTCTGTCCAGTCTTCACTTCCATGACAAGATGTGTCAGTCAAATAAACCCTTCCTCCTCTAAGCCGCTTCTGCTTTCAGTGTTTCATCAGCACAATAGACAGGACACTAAGACAGTCGGCCAAACACACACACAAGTGGGTAGGTAAACTGTCTGGACTGTGTTTCCTTTTTGAGACAGGGTGTCATTAGATGAGGCTGGCCTTCAGCCTCCTACACAGCTGATGAACCTTAAGACTTCGGATCCTCCTGCCTCTACCTCTCCAATGTTCAGACCACCCATGTTTATCACTGTACCCAGCTTCTAGAATTCGGGGTTTTGTTTATTAGTTTTAATTTTTAGATTTACTTATTTGAGACAGGGTCTCACTATGTAGCCCTGGGGGGCCTGGAACTTACTATATAGACCAAACCGGTCTCAAACTTCTAGAATCCCACCTGTCTTTGCCTCCTGTTAGGATTAAAGGAATTCACCACCACATCTGGCTTTATAAAGTACAAAATAAAAACAGGGCAAAGCTTTTCTAATATCTAATACTTGTGCAATTTGTGACCAACAGAGTTACACATATATTGTGTTAATTAAGAACGGGTAAATTGAACCCATCAGTCTCAAGTCAATCAATAAATATAAAGTGTTTCTTTGAGCACAGCTCAGGCATGACATGAGCAGCTGGATAAGGTAATTGTAAGTCTCAGGAGTAAGAAAGCTTCGTTACCTTACAACTTCCAGGGCCAGAGCAATGTCTCGGACATCGGCGTCCTGCCCGTCCACGGGATACACCTCCAGGAGAGGCGCGCTGTATTCCAGCTCGCCCAGAACCTCGTCCACCAAGTCCCGAGGGATATTTGCAATGTTAGAAGAAAAGGGCTCAGCCACAGAAACTGTCACTTTGAAACAAGACGACAAGTTCTGGCGGGGTTTACACGTTACCTAGGGAAAATGTCATACAGTAGGTAACTGCAAATTCACCAAAGCCACCAGGGTCTAGTCACAGTGCTGATTCTTCTAAATTCTTATGACTTTTCTTGCAACCAACATACTGAATAATTCTGGATAGACATTAAATACCAACAGGTTTTCAAGCACCTCCTTTTTAATATATATTTATCTGTTTATTATTATTTTTGTTTTTGAGTTTTTCTGGACAGGGTTTTTCTGTGTAGCCATGGCTGTTCTGGAACTCAACCCTGTAGAGCAGGCTGGCCTTGTACTTAGAATTCCATCTGCCTCTGTGTCCAGAGTGCTGGGACTAAAGGCACATATCACAAGTGCCTGGCTTCAAGCATCTCCTTAAACGCATTAGCTTTAAAGTTTCATAAAGAGAATGTGTTGTGCTGGGTAGTGTTATGCCAATTTGACATGGGCTAAATTCATTTGAGAGGAGGGAGCCTCAACTGAGAAAAGGCTTCCGTAAGATCAGGCTGTAGGCAAGCCCATGGGGCATTTTCTCAATTAGGATCCAAGGGGGAGGGCCTAGTTTGTTGTGGGTGGGTCCATTCCTGGGCTGATGGTTCTGGGTTCTATAAGAAAGCAGGCTGAGTACATGATGGTGAGCAAGCCAGTAAGCAGCACCGCTCCATGGCCTCTACATCAGCTCCTGCCTCCAGATGCCTGGCCTGACTTCCTCCAATGGTGGACTATGATGTAGAAATGCAAACCAAATCAACTCTCCCTTCCCCAGTTGCCTTTGGTCAAGGTACATTTATAGAAATATTGTTCTCATTATATCACTTGTAAATGAAAGACCATCCCAAAAGGACATTAAAAAGTCCTTGGGCTGAATAGATTTAGCTTCATAACTTTGTGGAATTAGATCTCTCCTTCCAACTTTACTTGAGTCTCCAAGATGAAACAGGTTGTTTAGGCTTGTTCACAACTGCCGTTCCCTGCTGAGCCAGCTTGCCAGTCACTCAACTTCACTTTATGAAATTTTAAATTTCATAAAAGTTACTGTGGGGGGGGGAGGGTATGGGGGACTTTTGAGATAGCATTGGAAATGTAATTGAGGAAAATACGTAATTAAAAAAATATTAAAAAAAAAGTTACTGTGAACACCCGTATTAGGTAGCTTCTTCTTGTTGCTGGGATAAAATAACATGAGCAAGACAACTTATAGAGGGAGGCGTTCATCTGAACATGCAGTTTTAGGTTGTATAAGAGGCACGGCAGTGGGCTGCCAGAAGAGGAAGCTGACGAATCACATGTCCAACCACACGCAGGAAGCTGGCAGATCTGGAACTCGGACGAGGCTCTAAACTCTTAAAGTCTGTCTCCAGGTATGTACTTCTTCCAGCAAGACTCCACCTTCTGGACGGTCCATAACCTCTCCAAGTGAGGTCCAAGTGTTCACACACACGAGCCCATAGAGGACAGTCTCCTTCAAAGCACTACCACCTTGAAAAAAGCCTTTTTGTACTTTGAATGACGAGCATGGGTGTGTGCAGGTGCCCACGGGAGGTGGGGTGTTGGATCCCTCCAAAAGCTGGAGTTAGAGTCTACCTGACATGGGTTGCTGGGTTGCTGGGAAACAAACCTGAGTTCTCTGGAAGAAATACAAGTGCTGTGTTTCCAAATTCTGTTCTTCAATGTCTGACTGGGGTGGGTAAAATAATGGCCTCCACAGATGCTTGGGCCCTAACCTTTGGAACCTGTGACTATGTTGCCATCCCAGCAAAATGGGCCTTGCAGCTAGATCACCCTGGAGGACAGACATGAAAGGTTGTTCTGGACGACCCAGCCAGGGCCATGCCTGTCCCATCTGTCCCTTAGGAGAGGGAACAACCCTTCCGGCCTGGAGAGCCAGCTCCACGGTGATGCGATGACAGCTTGAGCTCGAGGATGGGGAGAAGTGCCACAGTGGAGAACGCAGGGAGCTACTGAAGGCTGCAAAAGGCACGGAAACAGATCTCCATCCCTGTTTCTAGAAAAATCTGCCACACTGTGTGCACCTCGCTACCGGCTCTGTTAGGCACACAGCACATCTCTGATCTATATAGAGTTAGAGGCTCTGTAACCTAGCACTCTTAATACACCAAACTTATGGTCATTTGCTGTGGCAGAAACACAAAAAATAATGAGGATTGGGGTGTAACTCAGTAGTAGGGAGCTTGCCTAAAGTGCATGAAGCTCTGGAGTTAAGGGCTAGTTCATCTCTCTTTGTCAGTCTTTCCATCTCTCTCTCTCTCTCTCTCTCTCTCTCTCTCTCTCTCTCTCTCTCTCTCTCTCACACACACACACACACACACACACACAGATACACGCAGACACATACCATAGGTTTCTAGGGAGGATGCCAGATTTGGGTCCATAGGAATAAATTCTTATGACTTTAGAACGGAATGCACCACACAGTACTGCTGAGACTTGGCTTCAGTAAGACTCAAGAAGCAGAGAAAGCCGGGCAGTGGTGGCACACACCTTTAATCTCAGCACTTGGGAGGCAGAGACAGGTGGATTTCTGAGTTCAAGGCCAGCCAGGTCTACAAAGTGAGTTCCAGGACAGTCAGGGCTACACAGAGAAACCCTGTCTCGAAAAAACAAAAAACAAACAAACAAAAAAGAAGCAGAGCAAGACAGCAAGCAGGTCTGAATTCACTTTTTCACACAGCATATATATTTTAATTTTTTCAAGTAGTTTGTGATGTGATAAATTTCAAGGTGCTACATCCACTCTAGTAGTGACTCACTTGGCAGGCCTAAAAGCCTGGAAGCAGTCCCGAAACAAAGAGTTTCATGGAAATTTAGCCTCCTGGAACCTTGGCATTCCCATAGCTAGAATGTGTCCCTGAGATATTGTGGAGGGTCTTGCATGCTTTCTTACAGTATTTTACTGGATAAGAGTTAGAAGTCTCAGGGCAAGTTAGCAAAGTATACTTAGAATCTTCATTACAGCCAGGTATAGCAGACTACATGGTATATTAGAAGAAAGTTGGTGAATTCTTCTGACAAATGGAAATTCCCTACAGATACTTAAAAAAATAGCCAAGTTACTCTCATATGCAAGTATTTACCAAGGCCTAGGAGAAAGGGGGGTTGTGTTGTTGCATTATTCATGAGAAGGTCTGCTAGAGCAGAACCCCCTGGTGCTAGCTTTCACAAGGCTCAAAGGAGTAGCATAAATTGTGACTAGGGTGTGAAATCCTTACCTGTCATTAGCTGACTCTAGGCAGGGCTGTTTTATCTTTACTGTAAACATTACCTGGTTCCTGTCAGTACTTTGAAGGCATTCCTCTGTTTTGTGTCTGATACTTCAATATACCTTGCCTGCTGTGACACCTACTCCTTTGTTTTCTCTATTAGATAAGACTGGTGTTCACTTGGTTACATCCAGATGCAGCACTCCCTGTGTGCTTGTCTGTCACCCTTTTCTCGCCAACTCCATGCCTACCTGTAATGGGAACCCTGACATTTTTTCCGCGGATTGAGGGAGGCCGACTGGGACCGGTCCGTGGCATCAAGGTTTTTCTTGTGACCAAAGCAACACACTTGAAACATCTCTAGGACATGGCGACGGCTCAGTGGCTGAGGGCTTACCACTGAGCTTAACTCTCTGACTTTGAGCCCCAGAACGCACACAATGGAAGGAGAGAAGCGAGAGGCAACTCCTGAAAGTTGTCTCTGAACCTCACATATGTGCTGTGGTATATAAACACGGGACTAGGCACTCACATACAAAGGTTCTCTTAAAATGTAAAAGAAAAAGATTTGAAAACAATCTCCTGGAGGAGATTGTAACGAGTGTAATATTGGCATTAATTTCTATACAAGGATAATTATCTCTAAGGGACTCAAACATATGGCACCAGTGTGCCACGCTCTCCAGCCTGTGGACTAGTGCACCTGACACTTAGGTAATGGCTTGTAGGACAGTCACACCGAAAAGGTCACATTTGACAACAGTTTCCACATCAGGTTTTATTCCCTCATCTCAATGATTATATATAAAATCCAGATAAATATGACGACCTAGTAGACCATTTGTAAAAGCCCAACTTACTAGTTTTCCAAGAAATACATTTTTGTGGGGTTTGTTTGTTTGTTTGTTTGTTTGGGGCATGTTTTCTCTGTGTCATCTGGTCACCCTGGAATTCTCTATGTAGGCCAGGCTGCCTGTCGCACTAGTGCTGGGAGTGCATGCCTGGCAGGAAAGGCATTTTTGTTATTTTTACAGTATTTAGGTGACTGAAGCTGGCTGATGACTACTATTCAGTGCCACCGGATCCTAGTTGACCATCAATTGTCCCCATAAACCTATGCCAGTGCTCATCTTTGTCCACTCCCACACTCGCCAGTTTGATATCTGCCTGAGTACTACAGTTCCAGATGAACAGAATCACAGCTCAGCCATAACAGGAGCTGCTAGCTTCATTCAATGGACAACGCGAGGAAAACATACCTCGACCAGGATCCCAACAAAAGGGATGGACGCCTCTTCATATTTCTCAAAGAAGAGCTCCGGGTTACTCTTCCAGACTCCGAGCCATCTGTCCTTCGCTTTCAGCTTCTCCAACAGGTATCTACTCATAGCTTCCTCTGCATCTTCTGCCTAATGAGAGACAAGACACAGCTGTGCAGATGACCACGAAAGGCAGGGAGCCAGGAGAGGCAGGGAGCCTGGAGGGGCAGGGGGCCTGGAGAGGCAGGGAGCCTGGAGGGCCAGGGGGCCTGGAGGGGCAGGGAGCCTGGAGGGGCAGGGAGCCTGGAGGGGCAGCTCTGAGGGTGAGGAGCTGCAGAGCTAGTGTGAGATCCAAGTTCAATTCCCAGAACCCCCATAAAGGTGGATGGAGACAAACATGTGACTCCTACCAGCTTTCCCAACCTCCACAGTATGCCGCGACACCCCTCCCCCCTCTCTTAAACACACACACACACACAAGCACAGATAATTTTTTAATTGGATAAATCTTTTAAATAAATACATAGACGCTTATAACAATTTTTTACCTGAAAATATAACCAATATTGCCTTAAACAGCGAAAAAAATCTAAAAAACATCATATATTTTAAACTAAAACTATACTTAACAGTATAGTTAACAGTAACTCATAAGTGTGAAAAAAAATAAGGAGATCTTTTCACTCATGCCACATCTCCAGGTAGCTTATTAATCCACCGGGCAGAAGGAGTGTGATCTTGGAAATCACAACAGCAGTTTTAACACACATAGGAATGTTTGATGAACTTTAAAAAAAATGGCATTGACTCCTTAAAACGTTCGGACTCAGGCCTTCCATCCCAGCACGGAGGAGGTCCACTCAGAACTGGGGTCTGAGACCAGAATCCAATACAAAGTGAATTCAAGGACAGCCTGGACTGCATGAGGCTGGCTCAAAAACCAGCCAAACAAAACATTCAACACATAAAAAGTTAAACTGCATTCTATTTTATAAAACAAGAAGTGTATTAAACACTCAGTAAATATCTGCCCACTTGACTTTTAAATTTAAAGTCAGACACACATAAAGGGTAAGTAATCTAAACTGTTATGAAATTCACTAGACTATACTCAATGATGGAATAATCAATACAAATATTTCCACAGATTTTTAGCAGGCATGGCCTCCAATCCTCAATATCTGACTAAAAACAGGCCATTTACACAGTCTGAGTTTTATAGAGGATGTTTTTTAAATTAAAAATGTTTCCTGTCTCTAAGATAAGCAAAACTTATGAGAAACACAAGAAAGACATGATCATCATGGTGGGGACATCTGTGGCTCCACCTCTCCAGGGACAGAGGCAGGAGGCCATCACTAGCTAAAGGCTAGGCTGGACTACTTAATGAGCTTCAGGCAGCCAGGGCTTCATAGTGAGAGACTTTCAAAAATCAAAAGGGGAAAAGAGAAGGAGGAGAAGGAAGAGGAGGAAGAAGAAGAGGAAGAAGAGGAGGAGGAAGAGGAGGAGGAGGAGACAGAAAATGCAAAAGCAACAATTTAAAATCAGCCCTACCCTGGCGAGAGTGAGCACTGCTGACCTCATGCCCTGTTTCCGTTCAGTCATTTTTCTCTGTGTCTATTCACCCACCCACCTATCATGCCCACCTCCAAGCTTCTTGCTTTTTAACCTAAGTAGCACGAATGTACAACTGCATAGTTTTCCACTGTGTGAAGCCATGAAGTTCTTTGTGGGTTATTTTTGTTTGACACAGGATGTTGCTGGGTAGCCCACACTAGCCTCAAACTCAGGGCGATCCTCCTGCCTGAACTTCCTAAGTGCTGGGATTGCAGGGGTGTACCATGATGCCTGCCTCATTGTAGTTCTCTATGGCTCTATCCTTTCTTCCTTTCTCCAGGAGTGCAGGAACTGCGTTTGGTACTGGGACTCAAATACTTCAAGCACTCTGCCACTTGATCTAGAATTCCAGCTATTTCTTTACTATTGAAACAAAAATCTCACTATTGAGACTGACCTAGGTTAACCTTAAACTCACAATTCTCGGGCTCCAGCATCCTCCCAAGTACTGGGATGGGCAGGTGGATTATTGTGAGTTCTGGCCCAACCTGGTCTACAAAAGACAAACAAGGCATGAGTCACCATGCTCAGCCAATTTTTATACCCATCGCTGCAACGAATATACTTGTACACAAATTCTTTTGCTATACTTTAAATAAAATGCAGTATTAAAATGTATGCTATTTGTTCTGTTTGGTGGGGTTTTTTTGTTGTTGTTGTTGTTTGTTTTTTGTTTTTTTTGAGACAGGGTTTCTCTGTGTAGCCTTGGCTGTCCTGGAACTCTCTGTAGACCAGGCTGGCCTTGAACTCAGAGATCTGCCTGCCTCTGCCTCTCGAGTGCTGGGATTAAAGGCGTGTGCCACCCTGTTTGGTGTTATCAGGCTCTTTCCATGCAAAACACCTGTCTACATCGTGACTTGCTGACTGGGAACCATTCTGGGGACATCTTACGCCTGTTTTTATGTGCATCCGTGTATTCACACCACCCTTGCACCTGATGCCTGGGAAGGCTCAGGAGAGGATCTGGGATCCCTTGAAACAGGAGTGTCGGATGGATGGGAGTCACCTTGTGGGTTCTGGGACAGGAAAATTGACCCCTCTACTAGAACAGCAAATGTTCTTAACCAAGGAGCTGTCTCTCTAGCTGCCATTTTCACAATTCCAACGTAATATTAGCTTTATGTTTGGGCCTAATATGAAGATGTATTAAAAACTAGGGTGTGTTAACAACGAGACGTGTGGACACTAGGGTGTGTGGACACCGAGCTCTGTGTATTTGAGTGGACAGTAAGATGTATGCCCAGACTGTGACGAGCGCTTCACGGCCTCATCTTTTAGGAGGTGTCATTTTAGCTGACAATTTTGTATAACGGGTTAGTCAAGTCCTCTAGGGCAGGAGCTGAGGGTCTGGGCAACGACTAAGGTGGCCAAGGTGGCATTCTGTACCCCTTGACTCCAAAAGACTGATTTTTTCCCCCAAAAGACTGTTTTGAAGGGACAGATTTGCTTTCCCTGCTGTGGGAAAGACCCAAACCTCCCGGAGCTGGCCCCTCTGCAGCTTCGCACCTTCGAGCCCTGTAGCACCTGGTCGCAGTACAGAGCCACCTTCTCGCTGCGCCACATGCCCCTCATGGGGGATGCGTAGATCGGTGGCAGGGGCTGCGCTTCCTCCTGGTCCTCAGGCACCGCGGGCACGGGCTCCTCGTCACATGTTTCGGCTTGGGTGACCGGTGGGAGCTGGAGCCGTCGCCGTGCCGCCTTGCCCTTCACGGGGCGCGGGGAGGCCACTACCGAGCGCACGGGGGACATGAAGCCCCTGGTGGGCGCGGCCACCGAGTCCCGGAGGGTGGCTAAGACAGTCTGCTCCGCTGGCGAGCTGTCACTCCCGACCGAGGCCTTGGGCTCTGAGGTCGTGGCATCCGACTCCATGTTCGCGCCGCAGCCGTTGGCCGCCTTCCCCTCGTGGGACCACGCAGCCTGTGCGCGCTCCGCGGGCGAGCACATGCGTGGGCGGGAAATGAAGGCAGGTGCGGGGGCGGTGGGAGCACGCTGCGCAGAGGCGGGGATAGGGGCGGGGTCCTGCCTCTGACCCCGCCCATTGATCCTTGGAATCGCCTAATGGCAGAACCTAGGAGCTCGTTGGTCCCCACCCATCCACCCTTAAGTCCTGAAACATTTCAGGGCCAGGCAAGCTACGAAGTCCCTAGGTAGCCAAGGATGACCTTGAATTTCTGATTCTCCTGCCTCTCCCTCTCAAGTGCTGGGTTCACAGGCCCGCCCCACTCAATGGGGCGGTTCATTACCTGCTAGACAAGCACTCTACCGATTGAATCAGACCCCCTCCCCCCAGCCAAAGGAAACATACTTTTATTCTAGGAAGCATTTGTGACTGGGACCAGCTGGTTATTACCAGAGAAAACTGCGGATAGATGTAGGCACCCGGGATCACCTTTCCACGCGGATCTCAGTTTAGGCGTCCCTTCATATCATAAACAAATTGCTCTGTGTGTGTGTGTGTGTGTGTGTGTGTGTGTGTGTGTGTGTGTGTGTGTGTGTGTGTGTGTGTGTGAAGATGTGATTAAGTCAATGGGTCAAATTAGTCTGTGGAGCTGCTCAGAATTCTCCCTGATGGGTGTTTACAGTACTGCAACCCTTATCAACACGTATTTCAGCGGTGGCGACGGTGAGTAAGCGCATTTTCCTAAATGTTGCTCACGGCCTTTGATGAGCATCAGGACTCCAGTTCCCGGTATGTGAGACTGCTTGTGTATTGAGCCCGTTGGAATACCGTCTGTTTACTCTATCTGGACTCTGTGCTGGGCGCACAGCCCCCGAGCTGAGGTGACTTGGGAAAACACCTGCCTTCCCTCTCGCTCACTTGGAAGGACACTGTGTGAAGTTGTGAGTTTATTTTGAAGGAGACATTCCCGTTTGTATCGTGTTACTGTAGTGCAGAAAACAATTAGGACTTCAATTATTCTGTATTCACACTTCACTGTATTTGTCTGGAGTCTGTGACCTTCTTTAAAATGGTGCCATTATAACCACCCAAGACCACCCATTCGAATAAAATCTATTACAGGGCTGGTTTTCTCTTCTTTTAATTCATTACCTCGCGTGTGTGTGTGTGTGTGTGTGTGTGTGTGCAGTCCATGCTTGCCTGGTGTGTTGTGTAGACTGAGCCTCAAGCTTGCAGGGCCCTTCATCTGCCTCCCAGGCACTATGGTGATAGGCACCCACTGCCACCCTCTGCTTACTCTTGTTATTTTGTTTTAAATGCTTTCCTCTTCCTTTCTTTGAAAAAATAATTATTTTATTAGTATTAGTTTAGCCCTTAAGTTTAGAGTAAAAAAAAAAAAATCCTGTGAGCTAGTTCAAAGTGTTTAAATTTCAAACACAGCACTAGTTTTTGTTTCTTCCGGAAACAAACAGATGTTTCATAGGAACTACTAAGTGCCAGACAGGCACTGTGTAGATGCCAAAGGCATACAGATGAAAGACACAAGGCCTGCCTACCCTAAGCAAAGTGTAGGCAACAGCATGTGTAAAGACTATGATTATTACATACATATTTCAAAGCCATACTATGTTGGGGCTGGAGAAATGGCTCAGCAGTTAAGAGGACTCATTGCTCTTCCAGAGGTCCAGGGTTTGATTCCCAGAACTCACATGGTGGCTCCTGTTCCAGAGAATCGGATGCTTTTGTGCCCCCTGTGGGTACTGCACACATATGCTACATATACATACACACATGCAGGCAAAACACTCATGCACATAAAGTAAAATAAATAAATATAAACAAAAAATCCAAAGCATGGAAGAAAACAATCTCCTTCTTGACAGAGTAATCAATATTTAACCTGAGTCTTTTTAAAAATAGCTTTTAGTGCTGGGCAGTGGTGGTGCACACCTTTAATCCCAGCACTCAGGAGGGAGAAGCAGGCAGATTTCTGAGTTCGAGGCCAGCCTGGTCTAAAAAGAGAGTTCCAGGACAGCCGGGGCTGTACAGTGAAACCCTGTCTCAAAGAAAACAAACAAGCAAACCCCCAAAACAAGCAAACAAACAAACAAACAAACAAAAAACCCTTTTATAGCTGGGATAGATTAATCCCAGCTCTTGAGAGGCAGAGGTAGGAGGGTCTCTGGGTTCAAGGCCAGTCAGGGCCACAAAGTGGGACTCTTAAATGTTTTAAATTTTAATTTATGAAAAGGACGACGTCAGCAACTTCAGATTGCCAGAATGTTTATTTCCCCAGAAGTATTGATTTATATTTCCGTGAGCAGATAAAATTCCCAGTGGAGCTGAGTTATGAAAGAGAAGTAAGTTGTAGGCAACTCAGACAGGAGTAAAATAGAAGGGAGAATGGTGTGACGAATGCAGAGCCACTGGGAGGCAGAGGCAGAGGCAGGCAGGTCTCTAAGAGTTCCAGGACAGCCAGGATTACAGAACAAGACCCTAAGTCATTAGTCGCTCTTACAAAGGATTAAAAACAGTTCTGGCTATAAAGGAACATTGTGGAAGAGATGGAAAGGATGTAAGAACTGGAGGACAGGGAGGCGTGCTATGAAACCTGTGTTCAGGACATCACGTGGTACCAGCTGTTTGTTCCCTCCTGTGTTGTAGCATTAAATATAACAGAAAAGCCATTGGTTGCACCCAAAATAGTCGTGATGCTATTACACCAGTGGAAACTTCTGGCCTGACGTGTTAGTACTGTAGCGTGCACACAGGGTCAATAGCTAAGCAAAGTTGTTGGAGACAGTTCTCCACCATCTGGCACTAGGAAAGGAGATAAGAGGGAGGGAGATTCTAGTTTAGTACAAGCTTGATTTCCTCATGTCCTTCAGCTGAAGCATCTGGTGTCTTCAGCCAAAGGGACTCACTCTAGTTGAGGCACAACGGGCAGGAGAAGCAATAACCTTTACAGTTCATGATGCTTCAGGGACCCCTTGGCTGTCTTAGTTAGGGCTTCTATCTCTGTGATGAAACACATAACCAAAAGCAGCTAGGGTCTACTTGGCCTATATGTCCTGAATCATAGTCCATTGAGGAAAGCCAAAGCCGGAGCTCAGGCCAGACAGGAACCTAGAGACAGGAGCTGATGCAGAGGCCATGGAGGGCTGCTGCTCACTGACTTGCTCCTCATGGCTTGCTCAGCCAGCTTTCTTTTAGAACCCAGGACCATGAGTCCAGGTGTGGTCCCACACACAATGGGCTGAGCCCTCCCCTATCCATCACTAATTAAGAAAATGCCCTCTTGGCTTGCCTATAGCCATATCTTATGGAGACATTTTCTTAATTGAGGTGTCCTCTTCTAAGATGATGTTAACTTGTGTCAAGTTGATATAAAAACTAGCCAGGATATTGGCCCACAGATGAGAGGGCAGTAACCTAACCTCATGGCTCTGAGATTTTCTTTCAACAACCTTACAGCCTCTGGGAATGCCCCTGTCTACCCACACAGTGTGTAACTCTAATTTGTTCAAACAATATTTTAATGGTGGTTCTTAAAGACTTTAACCTCCCTTCAGGCCCACCACCCACGAGAGGTAGTGGAAAAGAAAGGATACGGGGAAGTGGACCTGTTTAGAAGGGTTCTTTGGAGCAACTCTCATCTGTGTTGTCTGGAAAATGGCAGTTCAGTTCACAGATGCAGGCAGCATCAGCTTGATCCACTTGCAAACACTTCACAGATATACCAGCAGTCCAATTCAGTAGAATCTGGTTGCCAACAGTGGTTATACCACCTAGCAGACACAGGCAAGCCTCAACCTCTGCTTGAGTCAGCAGGAGGGACCAACAGAAATACCAGTTGTCTGCTGTTCTGCTTTCAGGGAAACAAAGATCAGCAAACACTGGAGACCCACAAATGTTGCAGAGCTAGCTGTACCAGCAAGCCAAACTTTGTCTCCATCACTCCGTGAAGTTCTTTTTATACCCTGCAAATATCACATATCTTCCATGTGCCTTGCCTCAAAACGTGCCTCCAATCAGCCGGAATCAGAAGAAGCAGCAAGAAACTGCAGCAGACCACCAAAAGTGTTTTGGCCCATTTCTCTCTATGGAGTCCTGGCAAATGCAGCTCAGCTATGCAATGTAAGGCAGACCAATACACGTGTGTCATTAGCAAAGAGTCCTTCATCACGTGCTTGCTTTAGCAGATCATCCTTTCTCCTGTGTCTGCTTCAGCGAAATATTCCTCCCACAGTCCACCTCAGGTTTTCACACCTGGTTCCACTTTAACAAAACGTTCCTTCATGTCTTTGCCCCAGCAAAACACCATCTAACACCACTGACTTTCCAAAGAACCCTTAAGTTTCCACTTCAACAGTGACCCGTTTTTAAATTCCTTAGCTACTGTTTTTCTATGCTCTGGGCGTTCTTACAGCCTGCACCACACTCAGGGGTCAATATTGCAGAAATAAACATTACTACAGAGGCTAGACAGAATCTATGAGGGCTTGTCACCATGGATTCCAAGTGTGGGCCATTTGGTTGCTAAGAGGACACAGAAAAAAAACACTATCGAAGTCCAATATACTAAGAAAAGATCCAATCACTTCTTCAATTACTTTGTCAAAAGAGAAATATTAGGTTAGTAGTGTAGGGGAGACACTACTCCATCTATCCCTCTATATTTCACATTTTTAATGAAACATTTAACCTCTACATCCTGGGGTGCCAGTGCTCCCTAGAGCCACTGCAGTCCCTTCAACTGTGATGGACTTGTTCTGTTAGGCTCAGGTCTAAATCCAAGCACCATGCCCTATCCTGCCATGTTAGTCTCTAAGGTTGGATTCCCAGGTTTCACAGGCTTCTGTCTGGCAAGCACTGTGGACCTTGACGTTTTATTGGCCACATCCTGCTGAAGGGCAGGTCAGTACTTTTGGAGCTTCATATACCATTCCCCTCCCAACAAGGAAGAAGTGTATACTGAATACTCTGGCAGTAGTAATGTCTCCCCTACTAAGTACAGCTTAATCTTTTTTCTTTTAACCTTTACCACGTTAGCAATCAAGGCTCTTGGGGCTGGCATAACCCGGTCCATCAAGGACCAATTTCCCTACATTCCTAGTCTATGCATCTTTGTCCTAAGGAGGGATAGGTAGGTATATTACTCAGATTCTCTGCATTCACAGCACTTAGACTGTCCCCATCCTCTCCCGCATTCCATCGCCTCATCACCGCCTGAGCTGGGCTCTTGCTCTGTTTGTTCAAAAGTGAATTCAAGAGTTCAGGTCCGGACTATTTCCTGAGTGTTACAGTTTCCTGTACTATGCCATCGCCAAGTCCCAATCTGCACGATGCTTCGTCGTTGATTTTTCTTCTTTCAGTTGAAGTTTGAGCCTCGGGACAGTAGTCCGTCACTTCTCCATGGCTTTCTTCTTCTACCTCACTATCCCTTTCCATGATACTTAGTGTCTAACTGGTGAGAGAATCACGTAGCTGCAGGGGTAGAACGGGGGGGGGGGCGGTTACAACTTCTGTGCTGCAAATAGTATTTGTCCTTCGTACTAGGTTGTTCCCTCTCTGACGCTGCTCACCTGTATTTCAGCTAAGACCTTCTCAGCACAGGGCTGTCACGCTATAGGCTTTCAGTCAGTGCACAGCTACTAAATCCTGTAGCTCAGTGAGTCTGTTTTGTGCTATTGTTGTTTGGGGGGGGGGGTTAGAGCATCTGCAGGGAGGGGGCCTCTGCGTTGACTCTACAGGTTGACTCATGATGAACAAATTTCTTAAGATTTTATGTAACAGTTACACTCCATTTTCTATCAGAAAAAGATTCCTGTCAAAACTTCTTTCTGGCTCATCATGAGGCCAAAGCTAGCCTTCTGATCTTTCAAATCTGAAGTCAAAGAGAACACAGCTCTTCTGTATCTTTCTTTTTTTTCTTTAAAAAGAAAACAGACACTGACACTGAGTGACAGCCGGCTTAAGGCAAAACAGAAGATAGGTAAGCATTTCCCAGGTGGAGCTGAGAAGCAAACTTGGCTCTTGTGCAAGAGCTATAAGTGCCCTTGACCACTGAGGCATCCTTTCAGCTCCAGGAGATTTTGTTTTAGATTAAATCACTGCAGGGTTCCTGTAAGTATTGTTCTTGCAGGGGACCCAAGTTTTGTTGCCAACCCCCACATCTCACAACTGTCTATAACTCTGGCTCCAGGGGATCTGATGACCTCTTTGGGCCTCCAAAGGACACACAGACTTACATACAACTAATGTGAAAGAATTATTCTTAAAAAACAACACCAGGCAGTCGTTTTGTGAAAGCTTTTTTGAGTATGTACCAGAAATGAAATGTGTTAGGTTTTTGAGTGGTACCAGAAAGGACATTTGTAAGGGTTGGAGTATGTACCAAAAATGACACGTGTTACAAGTGGAAATGGAATGAAGACATTATGGCAAGAAATGTGTTCTCTTTACCAAAGAGATTGACACTGACTGCATTTGGCTACAGGATACTCAGTGGAATGTTATAAAAGCAGAAGTAAGTTCATGAGGCAGGGAGATTTCTGTGTTCGAGGCCAGCCTGGTCTACAAATTGAGTTCCAAGACAGCCAGAGCTAAACAGGGAAACCCTGTCTAGAAAAACTAAACCAAACCAATCCAAAAAAAAAAAAAAAAAAAAAAAGCAAATCTTTCTAAAACTCTAAGATCTGACAACGTAACCCAGACTTATGTGAAGACGAAACCATACCAATGTGCATAAAATATATTGGGGCCTGGGATATGGATCAGAGATTAAGAGCACGGACTGCAGTTCCAGAGATCATGAGTGCAAATCCCAGCAACCACATGGTGGCTCACAACCATCTGCAACGGCATCTGATAACATCTTCTGGTGTGTCTGCAGACAGCAACAGCAAGAGTGTACTCACATATATTAAATAAATTAATCTTTAAAAATCAAAAGTAAATGATAGTAAATGCAGTCTCTGTTGTCTTCTACTCTGGTGGTAAATACAGGCCGCTGAGAAGGGAAGGGGACTGAGTGGGTGGCTGTTCTCACAGAGAACGGCATGAGCTACTCTCACGGATACACTGACACTTGTTCTGGGCAGTCAGAGCCCTTGGAAATAGCAATAGCTACTCTATTGAGGGAATTGAGGCTTTGGGAAATTCATTTCTTACTGTGCCACCCTGGCAGAGGCGAGGAAGGAAAGCTGGGTCTTTGTTCTGATGGATCAGTTGACCACCCTTTTGTACACAGTGCTCATTGTATCCATTGGGTACAGCAGTTCTCACTGTGAATAAGACCCTTCAGCAATGCAGCAGGCATGCAGGAAGACACACTATATGCAGACAGTGTTCATGTCTGTACATGTGCACTGAAATTCAGACTGGGAGCTCTGTTTCAGTCTTTAGTTGGTTTCATCTTGGCATTTTGTGCATTATTTGCAAAACAGAAAGTTGGATGTCACATGACTATAAAAACTCTGATATGGGCTGAAGAGAAGGCTCGGCAGTTAAGAGCACTGACTGCTCTTCTGAAGGTCCTGAGTTCAAACTCCAAATTCCAGTAGCCACAGTGTGGCTCACAACCATCCATAATAAGATCTGACACTCTCTTGTGGTGCGTCTGAAGTCAGCTACAGTGTGCTCAGATAAAATAATAAGTAAATCTTTAGGCCAGAGCAAGCGGGGCAGACTGTAGAGTGGGGCCGACTGGAGCAAGCAGAAACCCTGAATTCAAATTCCCAGCAACCACATGATGGCTCACAACCATCAGTACAGCTACAGTGTACTCATATATACATATAATAAATAAAGAAGTAAATAAGTAAATACATACATAAATCAATAAATCTTTAAGAAATACAATAATAGCTTTCATTTCACATCAACACTTGCTGTCACTATATGCTATAGATGTAGACTATGGATCCTAAATAGGCATTTCTCATCTTATTAATGGATGTGGGACATGCATGCATGTGTGTGTGTGTGTGCACTGGCATGTGTGTCCGTGAGTGTGAGTGCCCTGAAGACTAAGGCTGATGTCAGGGCTCCTCGTCCATTGCTGTCTATGCTATTCTTTGAGATACGGGTTCTCCCCTGAACCTAAGCTCACCAGGATGGAAGTCTAGATAGCCAACGTGTCCCCAGGATCCCCTGTCTCCTCCTTCCGAGAGCTGGAACTGTAGGTGTGCCACCTTACCCACCTGGCATTTCCCTTGGGCTCTGGGGATCTAAATGCTGGCACTCAAGATTACACAGCAGATTCTTTAACTGCTGATCTATTTCTCCAGTCCCTAGGATTTGGAATATCTGGTAACTTTAAGGCAATATTTTATTCATACTTACCCAGAGAACCTGAAGAATAAGTACTAGATTTTGTTTCTTCATTTGCTTTTTTAAAAAAAGACTTATTTATTTATTCCATGTAAGTACACTGTAGCTGTCTTCAGACACAGCAGAAGAGGGTGTCAGATCTCGTGACAGATGGTTGTGAGCCACCATGTCGTTGCTGGGATTTGAACTCTGGACCTTCACAAGAGCACTCGGTGCTCTTACCCACTGAGCCATCTCACCAGCCCTGCTTTTAAACATTTCAAAGGATTTAGTGTGTGTGTGTGTGTGTGTGTGTGTGTGTGTGTGTGTGTGTGTGTGTGTGTGTGTGTGTTAGCCTGAGTATCTATGTATAAAGAGGACTTCAGATGCCCTGGAAGTAGAGTTATGTGTGGTTGTGGGCTGCCATGTGCCAGTGGAGCTGAGAAGCAAACTTGGCTCTTGTGCAAGAGCTATAAGTGCCCTTAACCTCTGAACCATCCTTCCAGCTCCAGGAGATTTTGTTTAGATTAAATCACTGTAGGGTTCTTGTAAGTATTGTTCTTGCAGGGGACCCAAGTTTTGTTGCCAACCCCCACATCTCACAACTGTCTGTAACTCTGGCTCCAGGGGATCCGATGACCTCTTTGGGCCTCCAAAGGACACACAGACTTACATACAATTAATATGAAAGAATAATTCTTAAAAAAACAACACCAGACAGTCATTTTGTGAAAGCTTTTTTGAGTATGTACCGGAAATGAAATTTGTTAGGTTTTTGAGTGGTACCAGAAAGGACATTTGTAAGGGTTGGAAAATGTACCAAAAACGACATGTGTTACAAGAGGAAATGGAATGTGGACGTTATGGTAAGAAAAGTGTTCTCTTTACCAAAGAGATTGACACTGACTGCATTTGGCTACAGGATACTCAGTGGAGTGTTATAAAAGCAGAAGTAAGTTCATGAGGGCTGCGGCTGGGGAGTTAGAGAAGCAAGAGGAGACACACACAAGCAAGCTGGAGATAGAATTCTTGGAATTGCCTCTTTAAAAGTCCACTTCCAAGAACTCCCTATACTGAAAAACAGAGCTAAATAGCTACATATCTGGAAAACAACTTCACAGACGGGAAAAACAAACAAACAAACAAACAAATGTCTTCCCATGTTAAAAGAGTAAAGGAGAGAGCTTATTTTCTTTTTTCAGAAGGGTCAAATATATCAGTGAGAGAAACCGAGTTATTTTTAGACAGCAATGTGGTCTGCTATTATTTCCAAACAAAGGCAAATCTTGAGCCGGACATGGTGGCACATGCCTTTAATCCCAGCACTTGGAAGGCAGAGGCAGGCGGATTTCTGTGTTCGAGGCCAGCCTGGTCTACAAAGTGAGTTCCAGGACAGCCAGAGCTATGCAGAGAAACACTGTCTTGAACCCCACCCCCCACCCCCAAATGCAAATCTTTCTAAAGGTGACATTAGCTTATGACTTGGTTGCTTAGGTATCGAATTGTATGTGAAAATGCATGGGTTGCTTGGCACATATTTATAAAACAAGAAGAGAAAAACATGGATTGAGAGGAGAGCAGTGTATCTTGGGGGCAGGGGGCAGGATAGATGTAGGGACCATTGCTATACCGCAGTTGGTAAAGTTACTGGCCACACCCAGCCAGAGGGCCTGCTTGTGATCTTTGAGGGTCACGTGGTAGAAAGGGAACTGAAAATGATCCTCTGACAGACACTTGTGTGCTAAGGAGAGCGTATCTACACATAGACAACATGAATAAAATTATTTTAGGCCAGGCATAGTGGGACATCTCATCAATCCCAGCACTTGAGAGGCAGAGTCAGGTGGATCTCTGAATTCAAGGCCAGCTTGGACTACATAGCAAGTTCCGGAAGAGCCAGGGTTATATAAACAGACCCGAGCTATATAAATAAATGAATAAATAAATAAATGTCATAAAACAAACAAACAAAACCTATCGCTCTCAAACTCATCCCTGCTCCAGAACCTTCCTTATCTCTAGGGATTGTTGCTAGGAGACTGGAAAGGCACAGACAAACTCTGATGAACATTGGGAGTGCTGAGTATTGGAAATGAAATGTGGTAGGTTTTTGAGTAGGGCTGAAATACAGTTGTAAGCTTTTGAGTATGTACCAGAAACGGCGAAGGTGTTTTACAAAAGGAAATGGAACGAGGTTGTTATGCTATGAAAAGAGATGTATTTACCAAAATGATTGACAGTGACTGGCTACAGGATAGTCATACTCAGTCGAGTGTTATAAAAGCAGAAGTGAGTTCACGTGGGCTGGGACTTGGAGTTAGAGAGACAAGAGGAGACACACTCCGGACAGCCACCACAAAACTCCACACAGGGAGGCTCATTTCGACTGGCCCAGAGCCCAGAGGATAAGTCAAGTAAGCATTTGTCAGTGCCTGTAGGCAGCCGGGCGCCTAAAAGATGGCGCCGGCCTCCTGTACACTGTCGCCATAAACAATGCCACTGCGCAGGTGCTAGCCCAAATCTGGCGCCAACCCCTCCCGAGCGGGTGCATACAAATCAAAGGGGCAGCAGACTGACCAATCCCAGGAGGACACATAGCTCTCCCCAGTGCTGGGGTGTATATAAGCTGTCCTCCCTGGGTTTCCGGAGTTCCCGTAGCAGCATCGAGGTGTTCCTGAGATAAAGAAGGCTGTTGAGAAGAATCGGACCGTGTTGCGTTTTTCTTGCTGGACGAGGTGAGCGCAACAAGTGCCTCTGGCATTTACAAGATGTTTCTATATAGTGTCCTTATAGTGCAGCTTCCTGGCATTTTTCTGTGTTTTACAATGATGATTTGGGAAGAATACTTATGGATTTCTTTCATCTTTTCATTTGAAGATTTATCTTCAATTACCGCATATTTCAATATCTGCATCTTTTCATTTGAAGATTTATCTTCAATTACCGCATATTTCAATATCTGCATCTTTTCATTTGAAGATTTATCTTCAATTACCGCATATTTCAATATCTGTTACAAGTGTGTGTTAACAATTGTCTAAAACTCTAAGATCTGACAGCCTAACCCAGACGTATGTGAAGACGAAACCATACCAATGTGCATAAAATAAAAACAATAAAATATATTGGGGCCTGGGGAGATGGCTCAGCGATTAAGAGCACGGACTGCAGTTCCAGACATCATGAGTGCAAATCCCAGCAACCACATGGTGGCTCACAACCATCTGTAACGGCGTCTGATAACATCTTCTGGTGTGTCTGCAGACAGCAACAGCGAGAATGCACTCACATTTATTAAATAAATTAATCTTTAAAAAATAAAAAATAAATGATAGTAAATGCAGTCTCTGTTGTCATCTACTCTGGTGGTAAATACAGGCCGCTGAGAAGGGGAAGGGGACTGAGTGGGTGGCTGTTCTCACAGACAGAGAACGGCATGAGCTGCTCTCACGGATACACTGACACTTGTTCTGGGCAGTCAGAGCACTTGGAAATAGCAATAGCTACTCTATTGAGGGAATTGAGGCTTTGGGAAATTCATTTCTTACTGTGCCACCCTGGCAGAGGCGAGGAAGGAAAGCTGGGTCTTTGTTCTGGTGGATCAGTTGACCACCCTTTTGTACACAGTGCTCATTGTATCCATTGGGTACAGCAGTTCTCACTGTGAATAAGACCCTTCAGCAATGCAGCAGGCATGCAGGAAGACACACTATATGCAGACAGTGTTCATGTCTGTACATGTGCACTGAAATTCAGACTGGGAGCTCTGTTTCAGTCTTTAGTTGGTTTCATCTTGGCATTTTGTGCATTATTTGCAAAACAGAAAGTTGGATGTCACATGACTATAAAAACTCTGATATGGGCTGAAGAGAAGGCTCGGCAGTTAAGAGCACTGACTGCTCTTCTGAAGGTCCTGAGTTCAAACTCCAAATTCCAGTAGCCACAGTGTGGCTCACAACCATCCATAATAAGATCTGACACTCTCTTGTGGTGCGTCTGAAGTCAGCTACAGTGTGCTCAGATAAAATAATAAGTAAATCTTTAGGCCAGAGCAAGCGGGGCAGACTGTAGAGTGGGTCCCTGAATTCAAATTCCCAGCAACCACATGATGGCTCACAACCATCAGTACAGCTACAGTGTACTCATATATACATATAATAAATAAAGAAGTAAATAAGTAAATACATACATAAATCAATAAATCTTTAAGAAATACAATAATAGCTTTCATTTCACATCAACACTTGCTGTCACTATATGCTATAGATGTAGACTATGGATCCTAAATAGGCATTTCTCATCTTATTAATGGATGTGGGACATGCATGCATGTTTGTGTGTGTGTGTGTGTGCACTGGCATGTGTGTCCGTGAGTGTGAGTGCCCTGAAGACTAAGGCTGATGTCAGGGCTCCTCGTCCATTGCTGTCTATGCTATTCTTTGAGATACGGGTTCTCCCCTGAACCTAAGCTCACCAGGATGGAAGTCTAGATAGCCAACGTGTCCCCAGGATCCCCTGTCTCCTCCTTCCGAGAGCTGGAACTGTAGGTGTGCCACCTTACCCACCTGGCATTTCCCTTGGGCTCTGGGGATCTAAATGCTGGCACTCAAGATTACACAGCAGATTCTTTAACTGCTGATCTATTTCTCCAGTCCCTAGGATTTGGAATATCTGGTAACTTTAAGGCAATATTTTATTCATACTTACCCAGAGAACTCGAAGAGTAAGTATTAGATTTTGTTTCTTCATTTGCTTTTTTAAAAAGACTTATTTATTTATTCCATGTAAGTACACTGTAGCTGTCTTCAGACACAACAGACGAGGGTGTCAGATCTCGTTACAGATGGTTGTGAGCCACCATGTCGTTGCTGGGATTTGAACTCTGGACCTTCACAAGCGCAGTCGGTGCTCTTACCCACTGAGCCATCTGACCAGCCCTGCTTTTAAACATTTCAAAGGATTTAGTGTGTGTGTGTGTGGGGGGGGGTGAGTGATTGTGTGTTTTAACCTGAGTATGTATGTATACCATGTATATAGACATCAGAAGAGGACTTCAGATCCCCTGGAAGTAGAGTTATGTGTGGGTGTGGGCTGCCATGTGCCAGTGGAGCTGAGAAGCAAACTTGGCTCTCGTGCAAGAGCTATAAGTGCCCTTAACCTCTGAACCATCCTTCCAGCTCCAGGAGATTTTGTTTAGATTAAATCACTGTAGGGTTCTTGTAAGTATTGTTCTTGCAGGGGACCCAAGTTTTGTTGCCAACCCCCACATCTCACAACTGTCTGTAACTCTGGCTCCAGGGGATCCGATGACCTCTTTGGGCCTCCAAAGGACACACAGACTTACATACAATTAATATGAAAGAATAATTCTTAAAAAAACAACACCAGCCGGGCGTGGTGGCGCACACCTTTAATCCCAGCACTTGGGAGGCAGAGGCAGGTGGATCTCTGAGTTCGAGGCCAGCCTGGTCTACAAAGTGAGTTCCAGGACAGCCAGGGCTACACAGAGAAACCCTGTCTCGAAAAACCAAAAAAAAAAAAAACCAGACAGTCATTTTGTGAAAGCTTTTTTGAGTATGTACCGGAAATGAAATTTGTTAGGTTTTTGAGTGGTACCAGAAAGGACATTTGTAAGGGTTGGAAAATGTACCAAAAACGACATGTGTTACAAGAGGAAATGGAATGTGGACGTTATGGTAAGAAAAGTGTTCTCTTTACCAAAGAGATTGACACTGACTGCATTTGGCTACAGGATACTCAGTGGAGTGTTATAAAAGCAGAAGTAAGTTCATGAGGGCTGCGGCTGGGGAGTTAGAGAAGCAAGAGGAGACACACACAAGCAAGCTGGAGATAGAATTCTTGGAATTGCCTCTTTAAAAGTCCACTTCCAAGAACTCCCTATACTGAAAAACAGAGCTAAATAGCTACATATCTGGAAAACAACTTCACAGACAGGAAAAACAAACAAAAAAAAATGTCTTCCCATGTTAAAAGAGTAAAGGAGAGAGCTTATTTTCTTTTTTCAGAAGGGTCAAATATATCAGTGAGAGAAACCGAGTTATTTTTAGACAGCAATGTGGTCTGCTATTATTTCCAAGCAAAGGCAAATCTTGAGCTGATTGTGGTGGCCTACGCCTTTAATCCCAGCACTTGGGAGTCAGAGGTAGGCAGATTCTGAGTTCGAGGCCTCCCTGGTCTACAAAGTGTGTTCCAGAACAGCCAGAGCTAAATGGAGAAATCCTGTCTTGAAAAACCAAAAGAAAAGAAAAAAAAAAAAAAAAAAAAAGCAAATCTTTCTAAAGGTGACGTTAGTTTCTGACTTGGTTGCTTAGGTATCGAATTTTATGTGAAAATTCATGGGTTGCTTAGCACATATTTATAAAAGAAGAAGAGAAAAACGTGGATGGACAGGAGAGCAGTCCTTCATGTCTTTGCCTTAGTAAAACACTATATAACACAATTGACTTTCCAAAGAACCGTTAAATTTCCACTTCATTAGTGGCCTGTTTTTCAACTCCTTAGCTACTGTTTTTCTATTCTCTGGATGTTCTTACAGCCTGTACCACACTCAGGGGTCAATATTGCAGAAATAAACATTACTCGAGATGCTGAACATAATCTCTGAGGGCTTGTCACCATGGATTCTACTTGTGTGGCATTTGGTTGCTAAGAGGACACAGAAAGGAAACACTAGTGAAGTCCAATATACTAAGAAATGATCCAGTTGCTTCTATAAATTGCTTCATCAAAAGAGAAATATTTGGTTAGCAGTTTAGGGGAGACACTACTCCATCTATCCTTTTATATTTCATATTTACTATGAAACATTCAGCGTCCACATCCTGGGGTTGCACTGCTCCCTAGAGCCACTGCAGTCCCTTCAACTGTGATGGACTTGTTGTTAGGCTCAGGTCTAAATCCAAGCACCATGCCCCAGCCTGCCATGCTAGTTTCTAAAGTCTGATTCCCAGTTCTCACAGGCTACTGCCAATCACTGTGGGCCTTGACGTTTTATTGGCCACATCCAGCTGGTGGGCGGGTCAGTAATTTTGAAGCTTAATATACCATTCCCATCCTCGTAGGGAAGAAGTGTATACTGAATACTCTGGCAGTAGTAACGTCTCCCCTACTAAGTACAGCTTAATCTTTTTTCTTTTAACCTTTACCACTTTAGCAATCAAGTCTCTTGGGGCTGGCATAACCCGGTCCATCAAGGACCAATTTCCCTACATTCCTAGTCTATGCATCTTTGTCCTAAGGAGGAATACGTAGGTATATTACTCAGATTCTCTGCATCCACAACACTTAGACTGTTCCCATCCTCTCCCACATTCCATCGCCTCATCACCGCCTGAGCTGGGCTCTTCCTCTGTTTGTTCAAAAGTGAATTCAAGAGTTCAGGTCCCTACTGTTTCCTGAGTACTACAGTTTCCTATACTATGACATCCCCAAGTCCCAATCTGCACGATGCTTTGTTATGGATTTTTCTTCTTCGAGTTGAAGTTTGACCTTTGGAACAGTAGTCCATCACTTCTCCATGGCTTTCTTCTTCCTCACAATCCCTTTCCATGATATTTAGTGTCTAACTGGTGAGAAAATTATGTAACTGGGAATTATTATTATTATTGTAGAAAGGGGGGGTTTACAACTTCTGTGCTGCAAAGGGTATTTGTCCTTCGTACTAGGTTGTTCCCTCTCTGACACTGCTCACCTGTATTTCAGCTAAGACCTTCTCAGCACAGGGCTGTCACGCTATAGGCTTTCAGTCAGTGTGCAGCTACTAAATCCTGTAGCTCAGTGAGTCTGTTTTGTGCTATTGTTGTTTGGGGGGGGGGTTAGAGCATCTGCAGGGTGGGCACTTCTGCATTGACTCTACAGGTTGACTCATGATGAAAAAATTTCTTAAGATTTTATGTAACAGTTACACTCCATTTTTTTATCAGAAAAAGACTTCTGGTCAAAACTTCCTTCTGGCTCATCGTGAAACCAAACCTAGGCTTGTAATCTTTCAAATCTGAGGTCACTGAGCACACAGCTCTTCTGCATCTTTTGAGACAGGGTTTCTCTGTATAGCTATGGGTGTCCTGGAGTCTATTTTGTAGACCAGGCTGGCCTCAAACTCAGAAATTCACCTGCCTCTGCCTCTGGAGTGCTGGGATTAAAGGCGTGTGCGACCATGGACACTGACACCGAATGACAGCTGTCTTAAAGCAAAACGCAAGATAGGTAAGCATTTCCCAGGTCAGATGTCAGAGATCCACTCAGAACGCGTTTCTGTAACACTTCCTTTTTATCTTTGGAGGAACTAGGGTTGAGGAGCAAAGCAGAGTCCCTTGACATACACACCAAGGTACAGGACTGGCTCCTGGGTGACAGAACCAGGTCTGCAACTAGGGGAAGGCACCTGGGAGGAAACAAGGACCTGGAAGATTTGCCATCCTGTTATCCCCATGGTGACTCCTGGGCTCCAGACAGGATCTTGCTATATAGTGCAGCTGTGTACATCAGACCTGCCTCTTGTCTTCCATGTGCTGGGATCAAAGGTGAGCACTACCATTCGGGGCCCTAGTTGTGATTTTTAGCATGGCTTTAGGCAACATGGTGGGGTCAGAATGAATGGGAACAGAGAGATCCCAGAGGGAGCAGGCTTGTTCTACAGAGAAGGGAGGCAGTTAGGGTGGTTTACAGAGAAAGTTTAAGTATCTGCTCTGTATGCAAGCTACTGCTGGTGAGTTATCAGGGCACACAGAGTCTCTGAGCTGAGTTCTTGCTGAGGAGAGAGACACTAAAGATATTATTTAAAAGACTGTGAGGAGCGGGTGTGGCAGCAGTCACAAGATGGCACCTGGGACTGCAGCTAAGTCTTATGACTTGCACCTGACTTCCTCATACACCTGAAAATAAGCCATGACCATCGTGAGAGCTGTGCAGGTGTAGCACGATGCTGGCAGTGTAAACAAGTCCATATTTGGTGGAGACATGCCCCTGCCGCCCTGATTGGCTGAAGCTGCGTGCCTGGTGAGATGATATGGCGTACTGTGAGTGGTTGGGGGCTGAGAGTATATAAGCAGACCTCCCTGGGTGCCCGGGGTGTGTTGAGGCAATGCTCCCCGTAGCAGCATTGAGGCATTCCTGCAATAAAGGCTGTTGAGAAGAACCCGACCGTGTTGTGTCTTCCTTGCTGGCCAAGGTGGGCGCAACATCTGGTGGCCTGTACAGGGCCCAAGGACAACGACCTTGTGGATTCAGAACTCTTCAGCTGAGGAACGGTGGTACCGGTAAGTCTCCCAAATTGATCCCCGGGTTTAAGGGGGATATGTTTTTCTCGCCCATAGACCCAGTGTGGGTAGAAAAAGGGTGAAAGGGGCGAGAAAGAAAAGAGGAAAGGAAAGGGGAAAGGAAAGGGGAAAGGGGAAAGGGGAAAGGGGAAAGGGGAAAGGGAAAGGGAAAGGAAGGGTTGAGACGATAAGGTTCCCGGGTAAATGGGACAAGTTAAGGTTCGTGAGTTATGCTTTTTTCTCCTATTGACCCTTTGTGCGTAGGTCTGGTAGTTTTGGTCTTGTTTGTTCTGATATATGGACTCTGTTACTGTTTGAATTGTCAGGCAGTCAAGACAGGTCAGAAAATCCTTACAGAGCAACAAGAGAGTATGTCAGAAGAGGAGAAGGGCTTAAAAAGAAAAAGAAAAAGAAAGGAGACACAGTGTTATCAGGTGGACAGAAAGGACAAAACAAAAGAGCCGAGGCAGAGGAGGGAGGCGAATTAGCTTCTATGCCCCCTCCCTATACCTCCTCGGCAGCTGCCTATTAGCAGAGGTTTGGAGAGAGGTTAGATTCTCCTTGCTGGGATGTCCTATTTTCACCGGCCAAGCAGGACAGAGATATCATGAGCCTCTAGATTTCAAAGTAATCAGGAATTTGGCTGAATCCATGCGGACTAATGGCCTAACTGCCTCCTATACTGTGGCTCAAGTAGAGGCCTTGAATAGACACTGCATGACTCTGTCCGATTGGGCAGTCTTGGTGAAGGCATGCCTTTCACCTGGGCAGTATTTAGATAGGAAAGCCTTCCTTATTGAATTTGCAAATGAACAGGCAGCAGCTAACACTGCTGCAGGAAATCCAGCATAGGATAGGATTATGCTGCTTGGTCAAGGTCGCTTTGCACAACAACAGACAGGATATCCAGTGCAGGTGAATCAGATTGCCATAAGGGTGTGGAAATCATTGCCCACTGGTGTTGACGTGGGCGAAAGGAGCTGTTTGTGCTTTTCCCCAGGAACAAGAAAATCCAATCTGGGTACCAGAGCGATTGACATGAAAGCTGCCTACAACTTCTATCCCGTCCTCCCCCACCCCCCCACCGAAGATGAAACTATGGATCCTGTGGCTGGGAATGCTCCCGCTAGTGAGAAATGAAGAGCTACGTTGGGGAATTATGTCTGTGTTCCTGAAACCCATGCCATTGACGCATTCAAGTGTTTCCTCAATTCTTTACATCTAATGCTTCACTACAATTGCCTTTTTTCTATGCTGCTTCAGCTAAAGGGATTGTTGTGTTTTCAGATGATTCAAAATATTTCACAGATGAATGATTGTGTTCAGCTGTATCTACTAAAGCTAATGCTACCTGGATTTGAGGGGTGTGGCCTGCCAGTATATCCAAGGGCAATGGCACTATACCCTCCCAACCTAGATGGGCCCCCCTTCCTTTTTGTAGGAGTATTCCTGATTCCCTTCCACCTTGGGCAGTGCTCCTTATATGTATGGTTGTCATGTGGGGTGAATGGTAGTTGCACTGATCCCTTGCCTCAGGGCTGATGGGAGCCATGGGATGTATGCTTGTAATAGTGTGTGTGTTGTGTGTTTGGTGTATGTGTTGGATGCAGTGTGTGCAGACCGGAACTTCCACCATGGTGGCGCAGGCCTTTGCCAGAGTAGAGGTGGGACAATCTCAGATTTGGCTTGCCGCTCTAAAGAAATAATGCTGTGTTATGCCATGGGTTGCAAGGCTAAGCACTGCACAGAGGATAGCTTGCTGTTGGCATCCTGTGGAAGGCACGTCTGATTGCATGAAGGTTCAGTGTCCTAGTTCCCTTCCCCCAGGAAAAACGACATGGGAGCTGGCCAAGACCTCTCTGGGTGATGAACCCAAAGGATGGTTTTGTGTAGGGCCCCTATGCTTGCACACTGGGGATCAGACCTCTACCTTCACCCATGAGGCTTGTGTAGCAATCAAAATTGGGCCAGAGATTAATCAGTGTCCTGGCCTTCTGGTGCATCTGCTGCATGCAGACAGGACAATCTCCTCATGTGTGGCTTGGCATGCTAGAAAAGTAGTCAGTGGCAGATAAGACTTCCCTGGGCATGTCACCAACCTAAGACAGCGATCAAATCAATGCTGCTTGTCTCTCAAGGACGGGTAAGGGGCATTGCTGCAGGGGGCAATCTAAGACAGACATTCTCTCTGCCAAAAAAAGGGGGGAGATGTGAGGAGTGGGTGTGGACGCAGTTCCAAGATGGCGCTCGGGACTGCAGCTAAGTCTTATGACTTGCACCTGACTTCCTCATACACCTGAAAATAAACCATGACCATCGTGAGAGCTGTGCAGGTGTACCACGATGCTGGCAATGTAATCAAGTCCATATTTGGTGGAGACATGCCTCTGCCGCCCTGATTGGCTGAAGCTGCGTGCCTGGTGAGGTGGCATGGCCTGCTGTGAGTGGTTGGGGGCTGAGAGTATATAAGCAGACCTCCCTGGGTTCCCAGGGTCCCCGTAGCAGCATTGAGGCATTCCTGCAATAGAGGCTGTTGAGAAGAATCCGACCGTGTTGTGTCTTCCTTGCCAGCCTAGGTGGGCACAACAAAAGACGATTTATTAAGCAAGTGGCAATAGATATCACCTATAAACCTATACACAACAGCTAAAGACATGGCTTAGTGGGTAAAGGTGCTTGTTAAGCGAAACTGAAAATCTGAGTTCTATCCCTCTATTCCACATAGAAGGCACTGGATTATGTACACACACACACACACATGTTCCAATAAAGATTAATAAAAAGAAAAAATATAAATATGTCATGGCAACATTATTAGTATCTTAGGATTTATATTGTTGTGGTAAAACACCATGACCAAAAGCAACTGTGGAGGAGAGGGTTTAGTTCAGCTTACAACTCTCAGGTCACTGAGTGAAATCAGAACAGGAACCCAAGGCAGGAACTAGAGCAGAGGCCATGAAGGAAATTAGTTAGGGTTACTCAAAGGAGTAGGGTGGAAGTTTGTGGCCAGTGTCTGCACCACTGAACAAAACATCTCTCCCCCCCCCGCCCCCAAGCATTAAATGCACATGGAGGGCTGGGTCCCCGTGAGCTCCTCCCCCTTCACGACAGGGTGATGATGGTGTTGACCAGTGTGCTCTCTCTGTACTTTCCACTCAAGATTGCAACAGCCTCGTCAGGTAGGGAAGCCCCTCCCAGACTTCCTCTGGCTCTTACACTCATCCTTCTCTCCTTTCAGGATGCTTTCTGAACCTTGGGAAGGTGATATGTATGTCCCACCTGAGACTGGGCCTTCAACAGTCATGTATTCTTATTCTCCCACCCCCCTCCCTAGACAATGTTTCCCGAAGTAGCCCTCGACATCCTGGATCTCTCCTGAGTAAATGGGATTAAAGGTGTGTGCATGTACCACTACCCCTGGGCCAGAATTTATTCCTTTTTTTGCACGGGGTGCGGGGGTGTTGAGACAGGGTTTCTCTGTGCAGTCCTGGCTATCCTGGAACTCACTCTGTAGACCAGGCTGGCCTCGAACTTAGATATCCACCTGCCTCTGCCTCCCAAGTGCTGGGATTAAAGATGTGTGCCACCACTGCCCAGCCCAGAATTTATTCCTATACCAAGTCTTTACAGTCACCACAGAGTGCACAGTCAGAAGATTCTCTGACCAACTGACCCAGTGCTAGTCTATGAACACAAATGTGGTTATTTAGAAGGTAATTAGACAGGCTATATAACTGTTTTGTTTTGTTCTGTTTTGTTTTTTTGAGACGGTTTCTCTGTGCAATAGAGCCCTGGCTGTCACGGAACTCACTTTGTAGACCAGGCTGGCCTCAAACTCTGAGACCTCTGCCTCTCTGGGCCTCTTGAGTGCTGGGATTGAAGGGGTGCACCACCATGCCCAGCTGCCTAGCTTGTTTAGTGGTAACATTTATAGCATGAAGCGTGGCAAGCACCCTGGAGAGCGGACAAGTCTGGAGGGCACTGGGGAAGCTGGATGGCAGACATTTGCAGGGAGGGTCATCCCTAAGAAGACATTTGCCTAAGGATTTGGAGGATGAGGACAGGAAAATGGTGGGCTTTGTCTATTGCAAATATAAAAGGATCAGTTTTCCATCAGCAAGTTATCAGTAGGCACAAAAAAATCCACGAGGACATAAGAAACCACTCCAGTTTAGGGACTTTGGCGTTAATATAGTATTTTATTTTTTAAAAGATTTATTTATTGTCCTATGTGTACTAGCCTGTTTTGTGTGTCAACTTGACACAGCTGGAGTTATCACAGAGAAAGGAGCTTCAGTTGGGGAAATGCCTCCACGAGATCCAGCTGCAAGGCATTTTCTCTATTAGTGATCAAGGGGGGAGGTTCCCTTGTGGGTGGGACCATCTCTGGGCTGGTAGTCTTGGGTTCTATAAGAGAGCAGGCTGAGCAAGCCAGGGGAAGCAAGCCAGTAAGGAACATCCCTCCATGGCCTCTGCATCAGCTCCTGCTTCCTGACCTGCTTGAGTTCCAGTCCTGACTTCCTTGGTGATGAACAGCAGTATGGAAGTGTAAGCCGAATAAACCCTTTCCTCCCCAACTTGCTTCTTGGTCATGATGTTTTGTCCAGGAATAGAAACCCTGACTAAGACACCTATGTAAGTACACTGTAGGTGTCTTCAGACACACCAGAAGAGGGCGTCAGATCTCATTACAGATGGTTGTGAGCCACCATGTGGTTGCTGGGATTTGAACTCAAGACCTTTGGAAGAGCAGTCAGTGCTCTTACCCACTGAGCCATCTCACCAGCCCCATTAATATATCATTTTAATCTCTACTATTTGATAAAGATTTTTAATTTTTGCAACAGGATCTCATGTTACCCAGGCTAGCACCCAACTCACTCCATACCTGAGAATGACTTTGCATTTCTGAACCTCCACCTCCAGAGTGCTGAGCTTATCGGCATGCGACCCCCAAGCCATTGTATTTGGTGCTGGGCATGGAACCCAGGGCTTCCTGAACGCTAGAACAACAGAGCTACACCCTAAGCCCATAAAAATTTGCACAAAGCTTACATTTTCCAGAGAAGATGTAACGAGTGCATGTGGAGAGTTTGGAATTTTGAAGTTTTGTTTGGTGGAAACTTCCTTTTTATTGTTTTGAAGAGGTATACCAGAGAATGTTGGGAAACATGACTTGGATTTATTTTTTGGTTTTCTTTTTTTTCTTTAAAGATTTATTTATTCTTATTATATGTAAGTACACTGTAGCTGTCTTCAGACACTCCAGAAGAGGAAGTCAGATTTCATTACGGATGGTTGTGAGCCACCATGTGGTTGCTGGGATTTGAACTTCGGACCTTCGGAAGAGCAGTTGGGTGCTCTTACCCACTGAACCATCTCACCAGCCCCATTTTTTGGTTTTCTTAATGAAACAGATTTTTAAAAACGTTCAAAAATCTTTCCAATTAGCAACGGATTACTAAATAATCTATGTTTTCCTCGTCTTGGCACATCAGTTTTTTCCTTGCTCTTTATTCTGCCTGGACTCTAACAACTGATATTCCTGGAAGGTGGGATGCTTCAGAACGGCTCTCTGGTACGTGTAGCTCCTGCATCTGACCACACGGCGGCACTGGAGAGCTTTGGGGACTGGTGCAAGCCCCAGTCCCAAAGGGCTGGGCACAGTGAAGCATTCCTGCTCCAGCTCTGACTCAGATGTCTGCTGTGCAAGCTCAGACTTCTAACCTCCAGCTCTTTAACCTGCAGCTCCTGGTTCTGCTGAGGCTTCAGCCTTTGACGGCCTGTGCTGACCCCTCCATACTTGTTTAGCTTTCTCTTTCAGTTCTTTTCAAGATAAATACAGGTTTTAAATCGTATTCTGTTTAAACTGCATAAAAGGCTTGCCCTACTATTTAAGGGCACATGGCACTAGAGAAAGGCAGGAAGGACACAAACTAAATCTCTGACTAAAGCTACTCCAAAAAAAGCTAGCAACCCACGTGGGTCTTCATAGTCGGCGAGTACTTGGATTTCTGTCTTCATGGAAAAGGTCTCTAAGCACACTAGGTAATTAGTCTTGCATGGAAAAGAGCAGAAATTCCTAATAACAGGGAAAACACACAGATGAAGTGGAGAGCCATTGAAGGGCAATTGTCATCAACACACACACAAATATACATACTCACACTCACAAATACACACATATGCGCGCAGGCACATCAGTCATACACACACACAGACACGCATGCACGCTAAATGTTTTGATACAGGCAAACATAACAAGAGGATAGGAAAATATAAGAAGTTATTCAGCTGTAGCCTTTGCAGAGGAGCGGTTGTATCATAGAGAACATGGTTATGAAAGGGAACTTCTTATTTCACCTTATATAATTCTACATTGCAGAAGTACTCTAGAGTAAAACTTTTGTTCAGCTTGTTTTTGTTTTGTTTTGTTTTTCACTTTGAAGCAAGGTCTTGCTAGATTACTTTGCTTTTTCTCAAAGCCAAAACCGTCCTGCCTCAGTCCTCCGAGGGCTGGGATCTGGGGTGTGGGCCACCATGCCTGTCCTCCTGGGAGCTTTCTCTTGTTTCTTCTTCTTCTTAACCTGGTAAAGATATCAGAAAATGAGTTTTCATTACTCTAGCATGTGTATTTATGGCATTAAAAGACGATGTGGACCAGCTGGAGACAGTCTTAGTGACTAAGAGCACTTTCTGGTCATAGAGGACCCCAGTTCAATACCCAGCACCCTCGAGGGACAGCTAGCTCCCAACTGGCTGTAACCCCAGATCCAGAGGATCTGCCCTCTTGTGGTGTAGGGCAGTGGTGGCACACGCGCCTTTAATCCCAGCACTTGGGTGGCAGAGGCAGGAGAATTTCTGATTTTGAGGCCAGCCTGGTCTACAGAGTGAGTTCCAGGATAGCCAGGGCTATATAGAGAAACACTGTCTCAAAACAAACAAACAAAGAAAAAAACCTGAAAAAAAAAAAACCTTTTAGAGCTGGTGTAGATTAATCCCAGCTCTTGAGAGGCAAAGGTAGGAGGGTCTCTAAGTTCAAGCTCAGTCAGGGCCACAAAGTGGGACTCTTAACTAAAAATGTTTTAAATTTTAATTTATGAAAAGGACGACGTCAGCAACTTCAGATTGCCAGATTGTTTATTTCCCCAGAAGTATTGATTTATATTTCCGTGAGCAGATAAAATTCCCAGTGGAGCTGATTTATGAAAGAGAAGTCAGTTGTAGGCAACACAGACAGGAGTAAAATAGAAGGGAGAATGGTGTGAAGAATGCAGAGCCACTGGGAGGTAGAGGCAGAGGCAGGCAGGTCTCTATGAGTTCCAGGACAGCCAGGATTACAGAACAAGACCCTAAGTCATTAGTCACTTTTACAAAGGATTAAAAAACAGCTAAGCAAATTTGTTGGAGACAGTTCTCCACCATCTGGCACTAGGGAGGGAGATAGGAGGGAGGGAGATTCTAGTTTAGTACAAGCTTGATTTCCTCATGTCCTTCAGCTGAAGCATCTGGTGTCTTCAGCCAAAGGGACTCACTCTAGTTGAGGCACAACGGGCAGGAGAAGCAATAACCTTTACAGTTCATGATGCTTCAGGGACCCCTTGGCTGTCTTAGTTAGGGCTTCTATCTCTGTGATGAAACACATAACCAAAAGCAGCTAGGGTCTACTTGGACTATATGTCCTGAATCGTAGTCCATTGAGGAAAGCCAAAGCTGGAGCTCAGGCCAGGCAGGAACCTAGAGACAGGAGCTGATGCAGAGGCCATGGAGGGCTGCTGCTCACTGACTTGCTCCTCATGGCTTGCTCAGCCAGCTTTCTTTTAGAACCCAGGACCATGAGCCCAGGTGTGGTCCCACACACAATGGGCTGAGCCCTCCCCTATCCATCACTAATTAAGAAAATGCCCTCTTGGCTTGCCTATAGCCATATCTTATGGAGACATTTTCTTAATTGAGGTGTCCTCCTCTAAGATGATGTTAACTTGTGTCAAGTTGATATAAAAACTAGCCAGGATACTGGACCACAGATGAGAGGGCGGTAACCTATGCCCATGGCTCTGAGATTTTTGTTCAACAACCTTACAATCTCTGGGAATGCCCCTGTCTACCCACACAGTGTGTTACTTTAATATTTTCAAACCTTATTTTAATGGTGGTTCTTTAAGAATTTAACCTCCCTTCTGGCCAACCACCCACCAGAGGTAGTGGAAAGAAAGGATACAGGGAAGTGGACCTGTTTAGAAAGGTTCTTTGGAGCAACTCCCATCTGTGTTGTCTGGAAATGGGCAGTTCAGTTCATAGGTTAGCAGGCAGCAGCATGATCCACTTGCAAACCTTTCACGGATTTACCAGCAGTCCAATTCAGTAGAGTCTCGTTGGCAACAGTGGTTATACCACCTAGCAGACACAGGCAAGCCTCACCCTCTGCTTGAGTCAGCAGGAGGGACCAACAGAAATACCAGAAGTTCTCTGCTGTGCCTCTTGCAGGGAAACAAAGATCAGCAAAGACTGAAGACCCACAAGTGTTGCAGAGCTAGCTGTACCAGCAAGCCAAGCTCCATCTCCGTCACTCTGTGGAGTTCTATTTATACCCTGAAAATATCACGTGTCTTCCATGTGCCTTGCCTCAGCATGTGCATCCAATCAGCCTGAATCAGAGGAAGCAGCAAAAGCCGCAACACACCACCAAAAGTGTTTTGGCCCATTTCTCTGTATGGAGTCCTGACAAATGCAGCTCAGCTATGCAATGTAAGGCAGACCAATACATGTGTGTCATTAGCAAAGAGTCCTTCATCACGTGCTTGCTTTAGCAGATCATCCTTTCTCCTATGTCTGCTTCAGCCAAACATTCCTTCCGAGTCCTCCTTTTCCTTTCTCACCTGTGTCCACTTTAACAAAACGTTCCTTCATGTCTTTGCCCCAGCAAAACACCATCTAACACCACAGACTTTCCAAAGAACCCTTAAGTTTCCACTTCAACAGTGACCTGTTTTGAAACTCCTTACCTACTGTTTTTCTATGCTCTGGGCGTTCTTACAGCCCATACCACACTCAGGGGTCAATATTGCAGAAATAAACATTACTACAGAGGCTAGACAGAATCTCTGAGGGCTTGTCACCATGGATTCCAAATGTGTGCCATTTGGTTGTTAAGAGGCCACAGAAAAGAACACTATCAAAGTCCGATATCCTAAGAAAAGATCCAATTGCTTCTATCAATTGCTTCGTCAAAAGAGAAATATTAGGTTAGCAGTGTAGGGCAGACACTACTCCATGTATCCCTCTATATTTCACATTTTTTATGAAGCATTCAGCGTCCACATCCTGGGGTGGTGCTGCTCCCTAGGGCCACTGCAGTCCCTTCAACTGTGATGGACTTGTTCTGTTAGGCTCAGGTCTAAATCCAAGCACCATACCCTAGCCTGCCATGTTAGTCTCTAAGGTTGGATTCCCAGGTTTCACAGGCTTCTGTCTGGCAAGCACTGTGGACCTTGACTTTTTATTCGAGACATCCAACTGGTGGGCGGGTCAGTAATTTTGAAGCTTAATATACCATTCCCCTCCCAGCAAGGAAGAAGTGTATACTGAATACTCTGGTGGTTGTAACTGCTCCCCTACGAAGTACAGCTTAATCTTTTTTCTTTTAACCTGTAATATGTTAGCAGTCAAGTCTCTTGGGGCTGGATACCCAGTCCATCAAAGACCAATTTCCCTATATTCCTAGTCTATGCATCTTTGTCCTAAGGAGAGATAGGTAGGTATATTACTCAGTTTCTCTGCGTCCACAGCACTTAGACAGATCCCATCCTCTCCCAAGTTCCATCGCCTCATCACCTCATGAGCTGGGCTCTTCCTCTGTTTGTTCAAAAGTGAATTCAAGAGTTCAGGTCCCGACTATTTCCTGAGTATTACAGTTTTCTGTACTATGCCATCACCAAGTCCCAATCTGCACGATGCTTTGTCATGGATTTTTCTTCTTCGAGTTAAGTTTGAGCTTTGGGATGGTAGTCCATCACTCTCCATGGCTCTCTTCTTCTTCCTCACTATCCCTTTCCATGATACTTAGTGTCTAACTGGTGAGAGAATCACATAGCTGGAGGGGTAGAATGGGGGATTACAACTTCTGTGCTGCAAAGGGTATTTGTCCTTCATACTAGGTTGTTCCCTCTCTGACACTGCTCACCAGTATTTCAGCTAAGACCTTCCTCAGCACAGGGCTGTCAAGCTATAGGCTTCCAGTCAGTGTGCAGCTACTAAATCCTGTAGCTCAGTGAGTCTGTTTTGTGCTATTGTTGTTTGGGGGGGGGTTAGAGCATCTGCAGGGAGGGCACTTCTACATTGACTCTACAGGTTGACTCATGATGAACAAATTTCTTAAGATTTTATGTAACAGTTACACTCCATTTTCTATCAGAAAAGGACTTCTGGTCAAAACTTCTTTCTGGCTCATCGTGAAGCCAAACCTAGGCTTGTAATCTTTCAAATCTGAGGTTAGTGAGCACAGAGCTCTTCTGCATTTTTTTTCCTTTAACAAGAAAACAGAAACTGTCACTAAGTGACAGTTGGCTTAAGGCAAAACAGAAGATAGGTAAGCATTTCCCAGGTCAGAGGTCAGAGATCCACTCAGAACGAGCTTCTGTAACTCTTCCTTTTTATCTTTGGAGGAACTAGGGTTGAGGAGCAAAGCTGAGTCCCTTGACATACACACCAAGGAACAGGACAGGCTCCTGGGTGACAGAACCAGGTCTGCAACTAGGGGAAGGCACCTGGGAGGAAGAAAGGACCTGGAAGATTTGCCATCCTGTTATCCCCATGGTGACCCCTGGGCTCCAGACAGGGTCTTGCTATGTAGTGCAGCTGTGTACATCAGACCTGCCTCTTGTCTTCCATGTGCTGGGATCAAAGGTGAGCACTACCATTCGGGGCCCTAGTTGTGATTTTTAGCATGGCTTTAGGCAACATGGTGGGGTCAGAATGAATGGGAACAGAGAGATCCCAGAGGGAGCAGGCTTGCTCTACAGAGAAGGGAGGCAGTTAGGGTGGTTTACAGAGAAAGTTTAAGTACCTGCTCTATATGCAATCTACTGCTGGTGAGTTATCAGGGCACACAGAGTCTCTGAGCTGAGTTTTAGCTGAGGAGATAGACACTAAAGATATTATTTAAAAGACGCGTTATTAAGCAAGTGGGAATAGATATAACCTATAAACGTATACATGAGAGCTAGAGACATGGCTTAGTGGGTAAATGTGCTTGTTATGCAAAACTGCAAATCTGAGTTCTATCCCTGCATTCCACATAGAAGGCACTGGATTGTATACACAACACAACACACACACACACATACCCACGCACCATAAAGATTAATAAAAAGAAAAAATATAAATATGTCATGGCAACATTATTAGTATCTTAGTCTATGAACACAAATGTGGCTATTTAGGAGGTATTTTGGCAGGCTATATACCTGTTTTGTTTGGTTTGGTTTGGTTTGGTTTGGTTTGGTTTTTCAAGTAGGAATTTTTTGTGCAACAGAGCCCTGGCTGTCCTGTAACTCACTTTGTAGACCAGGCTGGCCTCAAACTCTGAGACATCTGCCTCTCTGGGCCTCTTGAGTGCTGGGATTGAAGGGTGCACCACCATGCCCAGCTGCCTAGCTTGTTTAGTGGTAACATTTATAGCATGAAGCGTGGCAAGCACTCTGGAGAGCGGCCAAGTCTGGAGGGCACTGGGGAAGCAGGATGGCAGACATTTGCAGGGAGGGTCATCCCTAAGAAGACATTTGCCTAAGGATTTGAAGGATGACGACAGGAAAATGGTGGGCTTTGTCTATTGCAAATATAAAAGGATCAGTTTTCCATCGGCAAGTTATCAGTAGGCACAAAAAAAAAAATCCACGAGGACATAAGGAACCACTCCAGTTTAGGGACTTTGGCGATAATATATTATTTTATTTTTTAAAAGATTTATTTATTGTCCTATGTGTACTGGCCTGTTTTGTGTGTCAACTTGACACAGCTGGAGTTATCACAGAGAAAGGAGCTTCAGTAGGGGAAATGCCTCCACGAGATCCAGCTGCAAGGCATTTTCTCTATTAATGATGAAGGGAGGAGGTCCCCTTGTGAGTGGGACCATCTCTGGGCTGGTAGTCTTGGTTCTATAAGAGAGAAGGCTGAACAAGCCAGGGGAAGCAAGCCAGTAAGGAACGTCCCTCCATGGCCTCTGCATCAGCTCCTGCTTCCTGACCTGCTTGAGGTCCAGTCCTGACTTCCTTGGTGATGAACAGCAGTATGGAAGTGAAAGCTGAATAAACCCTTTCCTCCCCAACTTGTTTCTTGGTCATGATGTTTGTGCAGGAATAGAAACCCTGACTAAGATACCTATGTAAGTACACTATAGGTGTCTTCAGACACACCAGAAGGGCATCAGATCTCATTACAGATGGTTGTGAGCTACCATGTGGCTGCTGGAATTTGAACTCAAGACCTTTGGAAGAGCAGTTAGTGCTCTTACCCACTGAGCCATCTCATCAGTCCCATTAACATATAATTTTAATCTCTACTATTTGATAAAGATTTTTAATTGTAAAAAGACTCTGGATTTTAAAAGAGATGTATATTTTAATGAGATTGAAATTTTAAGAATATGTAAAGACTGTGGGACGTTTAAAGTTATTTAGATCTTGGGGATGAATAAGAATGTAAGGGTTGATCTGGGGCTCAAATCCCTCCAGCCCACTGCAGCACTGGGGTCCCTAGCCCGGGGAGTCTCCGGACACCTGCAAGGACCCACACAGGATCCGCCACGGGATCCTAAGACCTCTGGTGAGTGGAACACAGCGCCTTCTCCAATCCAATCGTGCGGGACCTGAGACTGCATTAATTAAGGAAGCAGATAACCCGGCCTGATCCGGGGCTCAAGTCCCCTCCGGCCCACTGCAGCACCATGGTCCCTGACCTGGGGAGTCTCTGGACACCCGCAAGGATCCACACAGGATTCACCATGGGATCCTAAGGCCTCTGGTGAGTGGAACACAGCGCCTGCTCCAATCCAATCTCGCGGGACCTGAGATTGTATTAATTAAGGAAGCAGATAACCCGGCCTGATCCGGGGCTCAAGTCTCTTCCGGCCCACTGCAGCACTGTGGTCCCTGGCCTGGGGAGTCCCCGGACACCCACAAGGACCCACACAGGATCCCCCACGGGATCTTAAGACCTCTGGTGAGTGGAACACAGCGCCTGCTCCAATCCAATCGTGCGGGACCTGAGACTGCATTAATTAAGGAAGCAGATAACCCGGCCTGAACCGGGGCTCAAGTCCCTTCTGGCCCACTGCAGTACCAGGGTCCCTGGCTCGGGGAGTCTCCGGACACCCGCAAGGACCCACACAGGACCCTCCATGGGATCTTAAACCTATGGTGAGTGGAACACAACTTCTGCCAGGAGGCAGGTTCAAACACCAGATATCTGGGCACCTTCCCTGCAAGAGGAGAGCTTGCCTGCAGAGAGTACTCTGACCACTGAAACTAAGGATAGAGCTAGTCTCCCAGGTCTGCTGATAGAGGCTAACCTAATCACCTGAGGAACAAGCTCTAACCAGAGACAACTATAACAACTAGCTCCAGAGAATACCAGATGGCGAAGGGCAAATGTAAGAATCCTACTAACAGAAATCAAGACCACTCACCATCATCAGAACGCAGCACTCCCACCCCACCTAGTCCTGGGCACCCCAACACAACCGAAAAGCTAGACCGGGATTTAAAAGCATATCTCATGATGATGGTAGAGGACATCAAGAGGGACTTTAATAACTCACTTAAAGAAATACAGGAGAACACTGCTAAAGAGTTATAAGTCCTTAATGAAAAACAGGAAAACACAACCAATCAGGTAGAAGTCCTTATAGAAAAACAGGAAAACACGTCCAAACAGGTGATGGAAATGAACAAAACCATACTAGACCTAAAAAGGGAAGTAGACACAATAAAGAAAACCCAAAGTGAGGCAACGCTGGAGATAGAAACCCTAGGAAAGAAATCTGGAACCATAGACGCAAGCATCAGCAACAGAATACAAGAGATGGAAGAGAGAATCTCAGGTGCAGAAGATTCCATAGGGAACATCGGTACAACAATCAAAGATAATATAAAACGCAAAAAGATCCTAACTCAAAACATCCAGGAAATCCAGGACACAATGAGACCAAACCTACGGATAATAGGAGTTGATGAGAATGAAGAGTTTCAACTTAAAGGGCCAGCAAATATCTTCAACAAAATTATAGAAGAAAACTTCCCAAACCTAAAGAATGACATGCCCATGGACATACAAGAAGCCTACAGAACTCCAAATAGACTGGACCAGAAAAGAAATTCCTCTGACACATAATAATCAGAACAACAAATGCACTAAATAAAGAGAGAATATTAAAAGCAGTAAGGGAGAAAGGTCGAGTAATATATAAAGGCAGGCCTATCAGAATTACACCAGACTTTTCACCAGAGACTATGAAAGCCAGAAGAGCCTAGACAGATGTTATACAGACACTAAGAGAACACAAATGCCAGCCCAGGCTACTATACCCAGCCAAACTCTCAATTACCATAGATGGAGAAACCAAAGTATTCCACGACAAAACCAAATTCACACATTATCTTTCCACGAATCCAGCCCTTCAAAGGATAATAACAGAAAAAAACCAATACCAGGACGGAAATCACGCCCTAGAAAAAGCAAGAAAGTAATCCCTCAACAAACCAAAAAGAAGACAGCCACAAGAACAGAATGCCAACTCTAACAACAAAAATAAAAGGAAGCAACAATTACTTTTCCTTAATATCTCTTAATATCAATGGACTCAATTCCCCAATAAAAAGACATAGACTAACAGACTGGCTACACAAATAGGACCCAACATTCTGCTGCTTACAGGAAACCCATCTCAGGGAAAAAGACAGACACTACCTCAGAGTGAAAGGCTGGAAAGCAATTTTCCAAGCAAATGGTCTGAAGAAACAAGCTGGAGTAGCCATTCTAATATCAGATAAAATCGACTTCCAACCCAAAGTTATCAAAGAAGACAAGGAAGGACACTTCATACTCATCAAAGGTAAAATCCTCCAAGAGGAACTCTCAATTCTGAATATCTATGCTCCAAATGCAAGGGCAGCCACATTCATTAAAGACACTTTAGTAAAGCTCAAAGCACACATTGCACCTCACACAATAATAGTGGGAGACTTCAACACACCACTTTCATCAATGGACAGATCATGGAAACAGAAACTAAACAGGGACACAGTGAAACTAACAGAAGTTATGAAACAAATGGACCTGACAGATATCTACAGAACATTTTATCCTAAAACAAAAGGATATACCTTCTTCTCAGCACCTCACGGGACCTTCTCCAAAATTGACCATATAATTGGTCACAAAACAGGCCTCAACAGATACAAAAATATTGAAATTGTCCCATGCATCCTATCAGACCACCATGGCCTAAGGCTGATCTTCAATAACAACATAAATAATGGAAAGCCAACATTCACGTGGAAACTGAACAACACTCTTCTCAATGATACATTGGTCAAGGAAGGAATAAAGAAAGAAATTAAAGACTTTTTAGAGTTTAATGAAAATGAAGCCACAACATACCCAAACCTATGGGACACAATGAAAGCATTTCTAAGATGGAAACTCATAGCTCTGAGTGCCTCCAAGAAGAAACTGGAGAGAGCACACACTAGCAGCTTGACAACACATCTAAAAGCTCTAGAATAAAAGGAAGAAAATTCACCCAAGAGGAGTAGACAGCAGGAAATAATCAAACTCAGGGGTGAAATCAACCAAGTGGAAACAAGAAGAACTATTCAAAGAATTAACCAAACGAGGAGTTGGTTCTTTGAGAAAATCAACAAGATAGATAAACCCTTAGCTAGACTCACTAGAGGGCACAGGGACAACATCCTAATTAACAAAATCAGAAATGAAAAGGGAGACATAACAACAGATCCTGAAGTAATCCAAAACACCAGCAGATCCTTCTACAAAAGGCTATACTCAACAAAACTGGAAAACCTGGACGAAATGGACAAATTTCTAGACAGATACCAGGTACCAAAGTTAAATCAGGATCAAGTTAACGATCTAAACAGTCCCATATCCCCTAAAGAAATAGAAGCAGTCATTAATAGTCTCCCAGCCAAAACAAGCCCAGGACCAGATGGGTTTAGTGCAGAGTTCTACCAGACCTTCAAAGAAGATCTAATTCCAGTTCTGCACAAACTATTCCACAAAATAGAAGTAGAAGGTACTCTACCCAACTCATTCTATGAAGCCACAATTACTCTGATACCTAAACCATAGAAAGATCCAACAAAGATAGAGAACTTCAGACCAATTTCTCTTATGAATATTGATGCAAAAATACTCAATAAAATTCTTGCTAACCGAATCCAAGAACACATTAAAACAATCACCCATCCTGACCAAGTAGGTTTTATTCCAGGGATGCAGGGATGGTTTAATATACGAAAATCCATCAATGTAATCCATTATATAAACAAACTCAAAGACAAAAACCACATGATCATCTCGTTAGATGCGGAAAAAGCATTCGACAAGATCCAATACCCATTCATGATAAAAGTCTTGGAAAGATCAGGAATTCAAGGCCCATACCTAAACATGATAAAAGCAATCTACAGCAAACCAGTAGCCAACATCAAAGTAAATGGTGAGAAGCTGGAAGCAATCCCACTAAAATCAGGGACTAGACAAGGATGCCCACTTTCTCCCTACCTCTTCAACATAGTACTTGAAGTATTAGCCAGAGCAATTCGACAACAAAAGGAGATCAAGGGGATACAAATTGGAAAAGATGAAGTCAAAATATCACTTTTTGCAGTTGATATGATAGTATATATAAGTGACCCTAAAAATTCCACCAGAGAACTCCTAAACCTGATAAACAGCTTCGGTGAAGTAGCTGGATATAAAATTAACTCAAACAAGTCAATGGCCTTTCTCTACACAAAGAATAAACAGGCTGAGAAAGAAATTAGGGAAACAACACCCTTCTCAATAGTCACAAATAATATAAAATATCTTGGCGTGACTTTAACTAAGGAAGTGAAAGATCTGTATGATAAAAACTTCAAGTCTCTGAAGAAAGAAATTAAAGAAGATCTCAGAAGATGGAAAGATCTCTCATGCTCATGGATTGGCAGGATCAACATTGTAAAAATGGCTATCTTGCCAAAAGCAATCTACAGATTCAATGAAATCCCCATCAAAATTCCAACTCAATTCTTCAACGAATTAGAAAGAGCAATCTGCAAATTCATCTGGAATAACAAAAAACCTAGGATAGCAAAAACTCTCCTCAAGGATAAAAGAACCTCTGGTAGAATCACCATGCCTGACCTAAAGCTTTACTACAGAGCAATTATGATAAAAAACCGCATGGTACTGGTATAGTGACAGACAAGTAGACCAATGGAATAGAATTGAAGACCCAGAAATGAACCTACACACCTATGGTCACTTGATCTTCGACAAGGGAGCTAAAACCATCCAGTGGAAGAAAGACAGCATTTTCAACAAATGGTGCTGGCACAACTGGTTGTTATCATGTAGAAGAATGCAAATCAATCCATTCCTATCTCCTTGTACTAAGGTCAAATCTAAGTGGATCAAGGAACTTCACATAAAACCAGAGACACTAAAACTTATAGAGGAGAAAGTGGGGAAAAGCCTCAAAGATATTGGCACAGGGGCAAAATTCCTGAATAGAACAGCAATGGCTTGTGCTGTAAGATCGAGGATTGACAAATGGGACCTCATGAAACTGCAAAGCTTCTGCAAGGCAAAAGACACCGTCAGTAAGACAAAAAGGCCACCAACAGATTGGGAAAGGATCTTTACCTATCTTAAATCAATAGGGGACTAATATCCAATATATATAAAGAACTCAAGAGAATGGACTCCAGAAAATCAAATAACCCCCTTAAAAGATGGGGCTCAGAGCTAAACAAAGAATTCTCACCCGAGGAATACCGAATGGCTGAAAAGCACCTGAAAAAATGTTCAACATCCTTAATCATCAGAGAAATGCAAATCAAAACAACCCTGAGATTCCATCTCACACCAGTCAGAATGGCTAAGATCAAAAATTCAGGTGACAGCAGATGCTGGCGAGGATGTGGAGAAAGAGGAACACTCCTCCATTGTTGGTGGAATTGCAAGCTTGTACAACCACTCTGGAAATCAGTCTGGCGGTTCCTCAGAAAATTGGACATAGTACTACAGGAGGATCCAGCAATACCTCTCCTGGGCATATATACAGAAGATGTCCCAACCGGTAAGAAGGACACATGCTCCACTATGTTCATAGCAGCCTTATTTATAATAGCCAGAAGCTGGAAAGAACCCAGATGCCCCTCAACAGAGGAATGGATACAAAAAATGTGGTACATTTACACAATGGAGTACTATTCAGCTTTTTTTTTTAATGTGCACATATTATAGTATTTATTATTAAATATGGAAAGTTAATATTTTTTTGCATTTTAAATTAGGTATTTTCCTCATTTACATTTTCAATGCTATCCCAAAGGTCCCCCATACCCACCCCCTATTCAGCTTTTAAAAAGAATGAATTTATGAAATTCCTAGGCAAATGGTTGGACCTGGAGGGAATCATCCTGAGTGAGGTAACACAATCACAAAAGAACTCAAATAATATGTACTCACTGATAAGTGGATATTAGCCCAGAAACTTAGTATAGCGAGATATAAGGTACAATTTGCAAAACACATGAAACTGAAGAAGAACGAAGACCAAAGTGTGGACACTTTGCCCCTTCTTAGAATTGGAAACAATCACCCATGGAAGGAGTTACAGAGACAAAGTTTGGAGCTGAGACAAAAGGATGGACCATCTAGAGACTGCCATATCCAGGGATCCATCCCATAATTAGCCTCCAAACGATGACACCATTGCATACACTAGCAAGCATTGGCTGAAAGGACCCTGATATAGCTGTTTCTTGTGAGACTAGGCCGGGGCCTAGCAAACACAGAAGTGGATGCTCACAGTCAACTATTGGATGGATCACAGGGCCCCCATTGGAGGAGCTAGAGAAAGTACCCAAGGAGCTAAAGAGATCTGCAACCCTGTAGGTGCAACATTATGAACTAACCAGTACCCCAGAGCTCTTGACTCTAGCTGCATATGTATCAAAAGATGGCCTAGTCGGCCATCACTGGAAAGAGAGGCCCATTGGAACAGGCAAACTTTATATGCCCCAGTACAGGGGAACGCCAGGGCCAAAACATGGGAATGGGTGGGTAGGGGAGTAGGGAGGGGGAGGGTGTGGGAAACTTTTGGGATAGCATTGGAAATGTAATTGAGGAAAATACGTAATAAAAAATATATTAAAAAAAAGAATGTAAGGGTTGAGGCTTACTAGTGGATGTGTTTGTGTGTCAAGTTGACAAGTGGTCAATTGTACTGGCTGGTTTTGTGTGTCAACTTGACACAGCTGGAGTTATCACAGAGAAAGGAGCTTCAGTTAAGGAAATGCCTCCATGAGATACAACTGTAAGGCATTTCCTCAATTAGTGATCAAGGGGGAAAGGCCCCTTGTGGGTGGGACCATCTCTGGGCTGGTAGTCTTGGTTCTATGAGAGAGCAGGCTGAACAAGCCAGGGGAAGCAAGCCAGTAAAGAACATCCCTCCATGGCCTCTGCATCAGCTCCTGCTTTCTGGCCTGCTTGAGTTCCAGTCCTGACTTCCTTGGTGATCAACAGCAGTATGGAAGTGTAAGGCGAATAAACCCTTTCCTCCCCAACTTGCTTCTTGGTCATGATGTTTGTGCAGGAATAGAAACCCTGACTAAGATACCTATGTAAGTACACTGTAGGTGTCTTCAGACACACCAGAAGGGCGTCAGATCTCATTACAGATGGTTGTGAGCTACCATGTGGCTGCTGGAATTTGAACTCAAGACCTTTGGAAGAGCAGTTAGTGCTCTTGCCCACTGAGCCATCATCTCATCAATCCCATTAATATATCATTTTAATCTCTACTATTTGATAACTTTTTTTTTTGCAACAGGATCACATGTTACCCAGGCTAGCACCCAACTCACTCCATACCTGAGAATGACTTTGCATTTCTGAACCTCCACCTCCAGAGTGCTGAGCTTATCGGCATGCGACCCCCAAGCCATTGTATTTGGTGCTGGGCATGGAACCCAGGGCTTCCTGGAGTCTAGAACAACAGAGCTACACCCTAAGCCCATAAAAAGTTGCACAAAGCTTACATTTGCCAGAGAAGACATAACGAGTGCATGTGGAGAGTTTGGAATTTTGAAGTTTTGTTTGGTGGAAACTTCCTTTTTATTGTTTTGAAGAGGTATACCAGAGAATGTTGGGAAACGTGACTGGATTTATTGTTTGGTTTTCTTAATGAAACAGATTTTTAAAAACTTTCAAAAATCTTTCCAATTAGCAACAGATTCCTAAATAATCTATGTTTTCCTCGTCTTGGCACATCAGTTTTTTCCTTTGTCTTCATTCTGCCCGAACTCTAACAACAGATATTCCTGGAAGGTGGGATGCTTCAGAACGGCTCTCTAGTACATGTAGCTCCTGCATCTGACCACACGGCGGCACTGGAGAGCTTTGGGGACTGATGCAAGCCCCAGTCCCAAAGGGCTGGGCACAGTGAAGCATTCCTGCTCCAGCTCTGACTCAGAAGTCTGCTGTGCAAGCTCAGACTTCTAACCTCCAGCACTTTAACCTGCGGCTCCGTGTTCTGCTGAGGCTTCAGCCTTTGACGGCCTGTGCTGACCCCTCCATACTTGTTTAGCTTCCTTTTTCAGTTCTTTTCGAGATAAATACAGGTTTTAAATCTCATTCTGTATAAACTACATAAAGGCTTGCCCTACTATTTAAGGGCACATGGCACTAGAGAGAGGCAGGAAGGACACAAACTAAATCTCTAACTAAAGCTACTCCGAAGAAAAGCTAGCAGCCCACGCGGGACTTCATAGTCGGCGATGAAGACTCACTCAGATGAAGTGGAGAGCCATTGATGGGGCAATTGTCATCAACACACACACACAAATTTACACACTCACGTGCACAAATACACACATACGCAGGCGCGCGATTGCACGTCAGTCAGACACGCATGCGCGCTAAATATTTGGATCCAGGCAAACATAACAAAAGGATAGGACAATATAAGACATTATTCAGCTGTAGCCTTTGCAGAGGAGCGGTCGTATCACAGAGAACATGGTTATGAAAGGGCACTTCATAATTCACCTTATATAATTCTACATTGCAGAAGTACTCTAGAGTAAAACTTTTGTTCAGCTTGTTTTTGTTTTGTTTTGTTTTGTTTTTCACTTTGAAGCAAGGTCTTGCTAGATTACTTTGCTTTTTCTCAAAGTCAAAACCGTCCTGCCTCAGTCCTCCGAGGGCTGGGATCTGGGGTGTGGGCCACCATGGGTGTCCTCCTGGGAGCTTTCTCTTGCTTCTTCTTCTTCTTAACCTGGTAAAGATATCAGAAAATGAGTTTTCATTACTCTAGGATGTGCATTTATGCCATTTAAAGACGTTGTGGACCAGCTGGAGACAGTCTCAGTGACTAAGAGCACTTTCTGGTCATAGAGGACCCCAGTTCAATACCCAGCACCCACAGGGGGCAGCTAGCTCCCAACTGGCTGTAACTCCAGATCCAGAGGATCTGCCCTCTTGTGGTGTCTGTGTCTGCATTAATATGGATGTGCCTGCCGGGCAGTGGTGGCTCACGCCTTTAATCCCAGCACGTGGGAGGCAGAGGCAGGCAGATTTCTGAGTTCGAGGCCAACCTGGTCTACAAAGTGAGTTCCAGGACAGCCAGGGCTATACAGAGAAACCCTGTCTCAAAAAAAAAAAAAAAAAAAAAAAAAAAAAGGACATACGTACACTCAGACATACATACACACACACACAGACATAAATTTATTTTAAAAAAAAAGGCATTAGAAGGCTGGAGCACTGTCATTCTGGCATTCACTTGTATTCCTGGAGGGCTATCAGAGCACAAGGTCAGCTCGGGCCACAGGCATACATGCAGGCAGAATGCCATATACATAATAGATATACCTAAAAAATAAAAAGATAAAATTCAGAAAGAAACAAAAAGAGCTGGGATATAAATCAGGTTACAGAACCCGACTACCATGTTGAAAGCCCCAGGTTCACGCCCACAGCACAGGGGAGGAGGTATCAAATCGCAGCTCTTTGTCTCCAATTGAATTGTATGGAAAAGGAAGAGGGTCATTACACTGGAGGAAGTGAAGTGTTTCCTGGAGGGAAAGGCTTAGGTAAGTCGGCTCTGTTCCTGATGCAGAATTGTAAGCCTGGAATTCCCAGGGACAAGGCTGCCCCGGAGGACATTGATGGAGACAGATGCCTTCTGACAGGGATCCAGAGAACATCAGGGAACATCAGGACGCTTGTCACTACAGACTCAAGGCTGACTGTGTGAACACAGCCCACTGTTAGCTATGTAACCTTGAGAAATGTATTTGCCTTTCTGAAATTCTATTGCTTCATCTGTCATGGGGAGTAGTGGTAGAACGCACCTCGTTGGCTGGCCGGGATAGTTAAGTGACATAAAATGTTCAAAGACCTTAAAACTGGAATTGGTCCATAGGTGTGTTCAGACGATGCAGCCTGCTCCCCAGGTCAGCAGCAAAATGGAATTCTTAACTTTCCTATCTCCAGTTATGTCCATGGACACACCAAAGACCCAGGCTGTGCCACAGAGACAACGCTTCCATGACACTTCAGGCAGTAATGCAAATCAATTTATTGGATCAGAAATAGAATGAGTCTGCATTAAAATATAAGAATTTGAAAATGAGGTGGATAGGGATGGCACACGCCTTTAATCCCAGCACTTGGGAGGCAGAGGCAGGCAGATTTCTGTAGGCCAGCCAAATCTACAGAGTGAGTTGCAGGACAGCCAGGGCTACACAGAGAAACTCTGTCTCGAAAAACCAAAAAAAAAAAAAAAAAAAAAAAAAAAAAAGATTTTGAAAATGATGCATTAGGGGCTGGAGAGATGGCTTAGCAGTTAAGAGTGCTAACTGCTCTTCCAGAGATCCTGAGTTCAATTCCCAGCAACCACATGGTGGCTCACAACCATCTGCAGTGGGATTCGATGATGCCCTCTTCTGGTGTGTCTGAAGACAGCTGCAGTGTACTCATATACATGAAATAAATAAATCTTTAAAAAGAAAGAAAGAAAATGATACATTAGAAATGCCCTTTTCAAGCTAGGTGTCTTAGTCAGGGTTTCTATTCCTGCACAAACATCATGACCAAGAAGCAAGTTGGGGAGGAAAGGGTTTATTCGGCTTACATTTCCATACTGCTGTTGATCACCAAAGGATGCAGGACTGGAACTCAAGCAGGTCAGAAAGCAGGAGCTGACGCAGAGGCCACGGAGGGATGTTCTTTACTGGCTTGCTCAGTCTGCTCTCTTATAGAATCCAAGACTGCCAGCCCAGAGATGTTCCCCACCCACAAGGGGCCCTTCCCCCTTGATCACTAATTGAGAAAATGCCTTACAGTTTTATCTCATGGAGGCATTTCCTCAACTGAAGCTCCTTTCTCTGTGGTAACTACAGCTGTGTCAAGTTGACACAAAACTAGCCAGTACAATTGACCCCTTGTCAACTTGACACACAAACAAATCACTAGTAAGCCTCAACCCTTACATTCTTATTCATCCCCAAGATCTAAACAACTTTAAAAGTCCCACAGTCTTTACATATTCTTAAATTTTCAATCTCTTTAAAATATCCATCTCTTTTAAAATCCAAACTCTTTTTACAATTAAAAGTCTCTTAACTGTGGGCTCCACTAAAACAGTTTCTTCCTTCAAGAGGGAAAATATCAGGGCACAGTCACAATCAAAGCAAAAATCAATCTCCAACTGTCCAATGTCTGGGATCCAACTCACGATCTTCTGGGCTCCTCCAAGGGCTTGGGTCACTTCTCCAGCCATGCCCTTTGTAGCACACGCGTCATCCTCTAGGCTCCAGATGCCTGTACCCCACTGCTGCTGCTGCTCTTGGTGGTCATCTCATGGCATCTCCAAAACACTGCATGACCCCTTCAGTCCTGGGCCTTCAATTGCAACTGTGCCTGCACCTTCACCAATGGCCTTCCATGGCCTCACACAGTGCCAAGCCTCAGCTGCTTTGCGTGACCCCTTCATGCCTTCAAAACCAGTACCACCTGGGTGACCCTTACATATTACCAAGTCCCGCTGCAGCAGGAGTACAACCTTGGCCATCTCTGGAACACAGCCTCTTTGTGCCTTCAGAAAACACTTCCCAGAAGATGTCACCTCAATGATGCTGGTCTCTTCTTAATCACCGCTAATTTCTTAGCTCCAGCTAACCAGCATCAATAGTCCCAGTAATGCAAAGTTTTTGCTTTAGTAATTCTGGTATCTTGTTAATCACAGCTGATTCTTCAGCCTCAGCTAACCAGAACTACAGAATCTTCACGATCAAAACAGCAATGGCCCTGAAAAGTCTTTAATTTTCCCTCTGAAATTTCACAAACCAGAGCTCCATCTTCTGCAGTGTTCTCAACATTATCTTCCAAGCTCCTACACGACATCCGACAGAGCTCTTAACAACGGATGGATCTTCAAGCCCAAAGTTCCAAAGTCCTTCCACAGTCCTCCCCAAAACATGGTCAGATTGTCACAGGAATACCCCACTCTGCTGGTACCAATTTGTCTTAGTCGGGGTTTCTATTCCTGCACAAACATCATGACCAAGAAGCAAGTTGGGGAGGAAGGGGTTTATTCGGCTTACATTTCCATACTGCTGTTGATCACCAAAAGATGCAGGACTGGAACTCAAGCAGGTCAGAAAGCAGGAGCTGATGCAGAGGCCACGGAGGGATGTTCTTTACTGGCTTGCCCCCTCTGGCTTGCTCAGTCTGCTCTCTTATAGAATCCAAGACTACCAGCCCAGAGATGGTCCCACCCACAAGGGGCCTTTCTCCTTTGATCACAAATTGAGAAAATGCCTTACAGTTGTATCTCATGGAGGCATTTCCTCAACTGAAGCTTCTTTCTCTGTGAGAACTCCAGCTGTGTCAAGTTGACTAGCTTGTATAGTACACTAGGTATATTCATTCTCTCTCTCTCTCTCTCTCTCTCTCTCTCTCTCTCTCTCTCTCTCTCTCTCTCTCTCTCTCTCTCTCTCTCTCTCTCTCTTGCTGTGATAACACATCATGACCAAGACAATTTAAGGAAGAGTTTATTTTGGCTTGTGGGTCTAGAAGGATAAGAGTCCATGAGAGCTTAGGCATGGTAGCTGAGAGCTCACATCTTTCAACTTCAAGGAAGAGGCGGGGGAGGGAGAAGAAGAAGAAGAAGAAGAAGAAGAAGAAGAAGAAGAAGAAGAAGAAGAAGAAGAAGAAGGAGGAGGAGGAGGAGGAGGAGGAGGAGGAGGAGGAGGAGGAGGAGGAGGAGGAGGAGGAGGAGGAGGAGAAGGAGAAGGAGAAGGAGAAGGAGAAGGAGAAGGAGAAGGAGAAGGAGAAGAAGAAGAAGAAGAAGAAGAAGAAGAAGAAGAAGAAGAAGAAGAAGAAGAAGAAGAAGAAGAAGAAGAAGAAGAAGAAGAAGAAGAAGAAGAAGAAGAAGAAGAAGAAGAAGAAACAAGAGAGAAAGAGAGGAGGGAAGGAGAGATGTGTGAGAGAGATTCCATCCATGTGTGTCTTGTGACCACACCCAATGATAGCTACACCCTTATCCTCCATCTTCTCCCATTCCAGCTGGTCCTGTGCCTTTCCCCGATAGCCTGTCGTCAACGCAAACCCACATGTGAGAGAATATGTAATCTTTGTCTCTTGAGTTTGACTTTCTTCACTTCACACTTTGATATTATTCCCAGGAACGGTATAGCGGGATCACATGGTAGTTCTATTTTTAGTTTTCTATTTTTTTCTTTTCTTTCTTATTAAAGTATTTATTTATTATATGTAAGAGCGCTGTAGCTGTCTTCAGACACTCCAAATGAGGGCATCAGATTTCGTTAAGGGTGGTTGTGAGCCACAATGTGGTTGCTGGGATTTGAACTCAGGACCTTTGGAAGAGCAGTTGGCTCTCTTAACCGCTGAGCCATCTCACCAGCCCTATTTTTAGTTTTCTGAGGCATTTCCATATTCACTAGTGGCTGCTCTTTCTTGTTTTCTTACCATCAATGTCTAAGGGGTCCCTTTTCTCTGCATCCTCTCCAGCATTTGTTATGAGGGTACATTTTTGTGTGTGTGTGTGTTAGTATATGTGAGTTAGTATTTATGTATGTGCACACATGCATGTGTGCCACACGTGCACATGGATGACCCTGCACGTGGAGGACAGAGCTCGATATCAGATGACTTCCTCGGCCTTGCTCTGCCTTATGCTTCAAGGTTCTGCTCTCTAAGCCAGGAGCTTGCCAACTTGCTAGACTCCTTAGCCAATGCCCTCCAGGGATGCTGAGAGCATATAAATTTGATGGGCACATACTGGGGGCAAAGGGAGGACCAGAATCTTCTGAGTGGGTGTGGGGCAGCTTGACCAAAAGCTCAGAGGTCAGAAAGGGTCTGAGGCAAGCCGCAGGTCCACAAATGGGATAAAGTTCACCAGGAGCAAACTGTGCCAAGCTTTAAATGCCCATCTGGGGAGATGCACCCGGCGCTGAATGCAGTGAAGGCTTCGAGTTTTGGTGCCAGGGAAGGCCAGGCACCATCTCGAACCTGTCCATTCCAACCCTCTTTGGGTTTTCTAGCCAATCATTAGTTAATGCTCAGATTTTAAGCTTCTTTCAAAACATTAACTTCTCAAGGATGGGAGACAAAAATAAAGGACATTTATAAGATAAATTGAAACTTGCCTTGAACTGGCCTTGACTGCAGTTTTCTCGTTCCCCATTCCTACATCCTTGCCTGAGCTAACTAAAGGTGACTATCATGCTTTGTAGACAAAGGCTCAGGGAAACGATCCAGAGGCAACTATTTTCAGCATAGCACTCCCAAGGTAAAGACAGGACCGCTCTTTCTGTTTTCCTCTCTTGTTAGAATGTTCCTTTCCACTTACCCTCTGAGATCAAAGAGGCAGTGAGGAGAGAGATGCTGTTTATGTCAGACAGCTTCATATCTAAAACATAACTCACGTCCTGTTTCCTCACTGTTGGGTATGTTCCCCCCAGAAGCAAGGCCTCGGGAGAAAAGGATGACTTCCCTTGAACAGCACTTGTTCAACAAAGCCCCCTAGGCCTTTAGTCCTTTGGCCTGCCCAGATGTGTCCAGAGTCTCAGTCAGGCCCGGGCTTCCAGCCTCTTACCTGGCAATAATTCCTTCTCTGGGTGAGCCTTCCAAATCTGCAGCTGGCAGGGTGACAGGATATATGTGTTCATCTGTAACTTGCCTGGCTTATCCTTCCGAGCATCTGCAATGGGTCTGCATCAAAGCGCATCCTGTTGCTGGGTGTGGTGGCCTACATCTGTCATCCCAGCACAGGGGAAGCAGAGACTGAAAGATCACAAGGTGGAGACTGACTGTGGCTACCCAGTGGGACTGTCTCAAAGTAAAAGAGAACCAAGCAGAGGATGTACATTCTGAGGAAGATAGAATTTCGAAGGAGAGAAAGCATACACACTAACACTAAAACCTTGGCGTGCCTCTAAATTAGTTCTTCCAGGAAGTTGGTCCAGTGACACAAAGTCAAAACACTAACCTCACTCACTTACCAGATACCTGGTTGCCTTAGAGAATACATGATAGAAATCGTGTGTGTGTGTGTGTGTGTGTGTGTGTGTGTGTGACTGTGTGTGTGTGTGTGATGAGTGTGTACATGTGTTTGAACCTTTGTGAGTGCATGTGTATATATACCCAGGTGTGGATATACATGCTCAGGTATGTTCATGCACGCAGCAGCCAGGACTTATATATCTGAGTGTCTGTCTAGATCACTCTCCACCTTACATACTGAGATAGGATCTCTCACTTGAACCCTGAGCTGGCTGATTCAGCCGGTCTAGCCAGCCAGCTCGCTCCAGGGACTCTGTCCCTGCTTCTCAAGTGCTAGGATTACAGGTGGGCTGCCACACTCACCTGGAATTTATATAATGCCGGGGACCCCAAGACTGCCGCTCACCTTTGTGGAGTGATGCTTTTTTTTCTACGAACTCCCTCTCTATTTCACTTTTTTAAAAAAATGTATTATGTATGTGAGTACACTGTTGCTGTCTTCAGACACACCAGAAGAGAACATCAGATTCTATTACAGATGGTTGTGAGCCACCATGTGGCTGCTGGGAATTAAACTCAGGACCTCTGGAAGAACAGTCAGTGCCCTTAACTGCTGAGCCATCTCTCCAGCCCGCATCCCACATTTTTTAAGTATAGAAACTTACCAGCCTACGAGTCTCTGGGAGCTGTGGTGCTTAAGGCACATCTGGATCTAGGTTCTGGCTTCTTGTCTCTGTACCGTTAGTCATGGTGGGTTTGCCTAGGATTATCAGACAATGTTCAGCAGTAGAGCTCTTATTGAAAAATTGGTTTGCTGATCCCATTGTAGATTTAATGGATGGTTTCACTTCCTCTCAGATTCCTGTCGTGGCTCCATTCTATACAGGTTGTGTATTTGGCAAATGGTACTTCAAAGCTCAAGAATGCTGGTACTGTGTGACGAGAGAGGTATTACATCATCGTGGCCGTTGTGGACATACTCAGCAACCCGGTCTGTGTGACTTGAATAGCCCTGCTGGTCACATGACAGGGGAGCTCACTAGCATTTGTGCCCCGCTGGTTCTTGAGCTCAAGCATCAGGGCAATCTTCCCAGTTTGCTACACAGCAAATTTCCTTCAGAAGTTGGTAGATTATTTAAAGAGATGTAAGCAAGGTATGGTGGTAATTCCAGCACCCAGGAGGTGGAGGCAGGAGGATTAGGAATTTGAGGCCAGTCTCAGCTACATGAGACCAAAAAGCCAGAATGTTACAGGTGTGAGACGGTTACTATGTTAGTCAGTTGTCCTTGTAACAAATACGTGAGATCACTAGTCTACAAAGATAGGTTTATTTTAGCTACTTGTAAGTAATCGGTCTGCATGTTGTATATACCACAGGACATCTATGCTATTTCTGGGAAATCTCTGGTCTTACGAGGTCTGCTTCTTCGACATAAACGTCTCCAACATAAAAAGCCACAGTTCCCTGAGGTCCTTGGCAGCCAAAGACGCAGACATGTGAGGCCTTGTTTCAGGAGGCACCTTCGGAAGGAAGTCCTCTCTGTTGAAGACATCTGTGCTGCAAACATGGAAGAAACAGAGAAGACAAGATGGAATCCTCAGACTGAGTCCTTATCTGGGAATCAGCTCTGAGGCTAGCAGGCAGCAAGGATGCGGCTAAGTCACCTAGCTGCTAGGCAACAGAGCAGAGGTTCCTCCTCAGGCCAGCATTATGGTTTTCAGTGTTGTCCAGTGTGACCTGAAGTCAGTCCTTACAGTAACTGTGTGAGACTTCCTGCATTCTGCTTGGTCTCTTATGGTTTATTGAGCCATGATTGCCAGCTATGAGTATCCGTCTAACAATTTGAATAAACTGCTTAAATGAGGGTCAGTTCTATGGAGAGAATTACAGCCACAGAGTAAAATGGCATTTTTCTTTGAGATGTTTCATTGCATCTTTTATTATTGTCATTGGGAGACATTTGCCAGCTTCTCTTACTTCGTTTGTATTTCTTGGGTACGCTATATTATTTTTTTTTATTTTTATTTTTTAGAGGATGGAATGAGGGTGGTCAATATAGGTGAGGTAGCCCAGGCTGGTCTTGAATTTTCTATATAGTTGAAGGTGATCTTGAGCCCCTGTCCCTGCCTCCTGAGTTCTGAGGCTGCAGGCATGTGTCACCACTGCTAGTTTTTTAAAAATTCAGTAATGGGGGGGGGGGTCAAGCCTAGAGCTTTGCATGTGCCTGTAAAGTGTCCTACCAACTAAGGTAAATCCCCAGCCCATTATAAATAAATAAATAAATAAATAAATAAATAAATAAATAGATAGATAGATAGATAAATAGATAAATAAATAAATAAATAAATGTATGTATGTATGTATGTTATCATACTGGATATTAGGGGCACATACTTGTAATCTCAAAACTTAGGTTGAGGCAGGGGGATCACTGCAGTTTCAAGGCTAGCCTGGTCTACTCTAGAGAGTAGACACTGTCTCAAAAAAAATATATCATAAAAATGGTTAAACTCAACATTGAAGTGAATTTGCTTTTAAGGGCTCCCCACCCATACCTCAGTCCTTGGAGACTATTCGGGCCCTTGTCACTATGACGTAATCTCAGAAGAGTATTGGGGTAAAGGCTGTCTCTCTATCAGTGTTAGAATCCTAGGCATTCAACAGACGTGTTTTGCTTATCACTAAAAGAGAAACAGAAGATTCCGAGACACTCAGAGCAATTCAGGCCTTTTATTAAAAATTGACAGACCCAGCAAAGCAGCAGGAATCCTCCTCCAATATCTAACTGATAGCAGATTGAATCAGAGATGACACAAGCCAGGACTGGGCTGGTTTATGGTCTCTGTTTAATTTGCAACACAAGGGATTTTAAACAGTGAGTGGGTTTGTCTAAGAATCTTGCTTACGAATGGACTGGGTTGAATTCAGGACCCAATAAGATAGGATAGGATTATTTTAGATAAATTTAATCAGGCTTTTTACAAATTCAAACCCCACCCACATTCCCGCTCAGTGTGATACCTCTGTGAACAAAAGCTCGAAGTGGAGTGAACGCTTTTCGCTTTTTGCTTTTGGGAGATTCCTTCTCACAAGTAAACACAATGGGACAGTGAGGGGAGCAGTGGTGTTCACAGGTGTGGGCTAGAGTCTCCCTCAGCTGACTTACCATCAACCCTTTGAATTTAAAGCTGGGGGTGGAGAGGGGTGGGGTCTCCGTTTGGAGGAAGAAACAAATATTACTTCTCTCATTTTAGAGTGTCTTTTGGATTTTAAGGGCTCCCTGGCTTCGGAGCACACTGAGGTCAGACAAACTTGTTCTGCCTTCACTGCAGTTACAGTAACTAATGGGGTGGGGTGTTTGAAAGAAAGAATAGAATCACAGCCGTCCAGCTGTGAAAATACAAGATCAGTTAAATCCTGCTCCAACAGCTGTGATTGAGTTGCTTGCTTCCTCCCCTCCCCTCCCCTCCCCTCCCCTCCCCTCCCCTCCCCTCCCCTCCCCTCCCCTCCCCTCCCCTCCCCTCCCCTCCCCTCCCCTCTTCTTTCTTTCTTTCTTTCTTTCTTTCTTTCTTTCTTTCTTTCTTTCTTTCTTTCTTTCTTTCTTTCTTTCTTTCTTTCTTTCTTTCTTCCTTCCTTCCTTCCTTCCTTCCTTCCTTCCTTCCTTCCTTCCTTTCTTTCTTTCTTTCTTTCTTTCTTTCTTTCTTTCTCTCTCTTTCACAAGTAGGTCAGGTTGGCCTCTAACTTGTTTAACTTCTGGAAGTCAGCATTTACAGACCACAGGAGGCCTCCCTTTAGGTTTTACAAATTATTTCAGTTCTTCATTTTTCAAAAGCTTAAAGTGATATCAACTTATGAATGTTCTTGGTTTTTAAATTGTGAATTCATAATAATTTCATGAGAATTGCTTACATTTTTCAATATACAACCATATACATACATATATACATACACACATACATATATATGTATATGTATATATGTATGTATGTGTGTGTGTATATATATGTGTGTGTGTGTGTGCGTATACACATATTAAAAACATTCCCAAGGAAAACTGTGGGGTTTTGGTTGGTTGGTTGCTGTTGTTGTTTTGTTTTGTTTTGTTTTTAACTTCAGAAATATTTTACTTAAGTCTGTTTGTTAAAATTTTGCCCAACAGTAGGAACTGAAACCTTCTAACAGTTGCTGTAGATTACTGATGATAACTACCCCAAGGTCATGCCTCCTGGCTTCTTAATGGCCGGGTTCAGCAATATCGTTTGCTGGCAAAGGAATCATTCATTCACAAAACTGGACCCACCCAACCAGAGACCCTTGGTGGAAGTTCAGTTAGATTCTAAACCAAGAAAAATAGTTGCCTCTTTTCCTCACTGAACTTTGATCAGTACTGTGTGCTGTGTGGCCAAGCTAGAAAGTAGATGGAATTTCAAACAAGGCTTTAATGGTACCTTGGGAGCTTCCACCGGACGTCCTTCAACCAAGGAGAAGCATACCAAGATGGGATGCATCACACAGAAAATAGGATTTATTAAAGGAAATCAACCCCATTACCATAGTAGGCATACCCTCAGGGCTGACCCATATTTTATAAATGATGTAAATTACTCACTTTGACATATCTGTAATATGATGTGGCTCAAATTCTTTTCTATCAGGCTTGTTTGTTTTATGAGAAAGGGGTTTTCTCTGCAGCCCAAGGTGGGTTCAACTCACAGCCTCAGCTTCTCTATTGCTGGGCTTACAGGAGTCAGCCCTACTCTAGTAACTTCCTGAGTTTGCCAGATGCTAGGATACAAAGATTAGTAAGAGGCTGCTCCCAGACAGAGGCAGACAGACAGTGAATCCATTTTTAAGAAATGTTTAAGCGCTGGTAAGATGGCTCAGAAGGTAAAGGCACTTACTGCCAAGCCTGAATGCCTGCGTTTGATCCACAGGACATACATAGCGCAAAGAGAGAACTGGTTTCCACGGGTCATCCTCTCACCTCCATAGATGCATGCATATGCATACACATACACCCAATAAATACATTAAAACATAATAAGGTATAATTAATAAATTTCACTTAGAGCCTAATCCTAGCAATTTATAATCTGAGACCAGACAATCAACGAAGCTTGCGAGTTCAAGACCAGCCTGAGCAAGACAGGAAGACCCTGTCTCAAACACTGGAGTAAAGTACAATGTTTAAGATGTGGTTTTTATTCGAAGGAGGTAGAAAACAGCAGAGGGGAACTAATTAGACAGGAGAAAAATTCTTTACGGGTTAGGAACTTTTAACTTGAGATCTATTCAAAACCTGATCAGAGGACCATGGTAGCCAGCATATATCCTACAAGGCAGAAGTGTGTGGTGTCTAAGAACAGGCAGAAGCCAGTGTGACTGCAGTCTCTGAGCCAAAGGAGGCTGCAACTGTGTGCAAACCATCTAGGGCAGTGAGTGGTTCTAGACCTGGGGGTCATGACCCCGAGTGTTGGGGGTGTCAAGCAAGCCTTTCACAGGGGCTGCCCCAGGCCATCCTGCATATCAGATATCTACATTCCAGTTCACGACAACAGGAGGTTACTGTTATTAAGTAGTCATGAAATAATTTTACAGTTGGCGGGGGTCACCAACCATAAAGCAATGTGAGGAACTGTAGTAGAGAGTCGCAGCACTAGGAAGGTTGAGAACCACTGACTTAGGCATCTCTTCCCAGCACTGTTTAACTACGGCACCCAGTAGCACTGTATTTTATCTCTTAGGCTCTCTGGATAACAAAATGCAGTTCAAGGCCATCTTCAACCAGTTAGTGGGTTCGAAGCTAGCCCAGGCGACCAGAGACCCTGTCTTAAACAAGGGCATTGTCCTGACATTGACTTCTTCCATGAGACACACCAAGCTCCCACTTGTTACAAAGCTGCTCATGTTTTCTTCCTCTGCTTCCCCCTCCGTTGAATTCCGCTTCTGCCTTATATTTCATAATTTGAATTATTATAGGGTTAAAGTGGGTCTTGATAGGTAACTGGGCAAATAAAGAAAGCTTTGTTTTTACTGTGAAATCAGAACACATTATTTAAAAAAAAAAAAAAAAGAAAGGAATTAAGTTGAGGAAGGAGAAAAGGCCATACAGTGTGGTACTGTAGGCCATCTTTAATAGCCATTGTCACTTTAGGTCTGCAGGAGAGAATTAACAAGGCAGTTTTCATGGGGTACACCTTGCCCTTGAACAGACTAAGCATTTGTGTGACAACTTGAAGTGGGCAGGGAATTTGTGCCAGGCCAGACACACACTTGCCCTGTTGTACCTGGCATGTCTATGCAAGGACTTAGCTTCCACTCACAAGCTCATCAGACACTGGAGAAGCTTGGGGGAAGGGAAACACCACTGTGAATCACTCAAATAAGCTATCTGTTCTTTTTCTGTTTTCCTTTTGGACAGGATCTCACTATACAGCCCTGGTCAGCTTCAAAGTCACCATGGGGGCGTCTTTCTCTCTGAATCCGAAAGGCCTGCATGACTTGTTCGTTCTAATGGAGCATCTCCCAGACTTACAGCTACACCATTTAGAAAGATTTCTAAACAAACCTGTAACCAGTCTAGCCTAGAACTCACAAAATACCCCATGCTGGCTTCTTTTCTCAACTGAGGTTATAGACCAGAGTGCTACCATGTCGAGCTTGGACCATTTTTAAGTACAGTTCACTGACATTAGGTATAATACATATACACACCTTTAGGGTTTTTTGTTTATCCTTTTCTTTATTTTTTGAAACAGGTCTCACGATGTACCCCAGGATGGCCCAGAATATGAAACTCCTGATCCTTCTGTCCCATGTTCCTGAGTACTGAGACCGCAGGCATAGGCCACCCCATGTGGCAGTTCACATACTTTTGAAGGTAGTTCTCACTGGAGATAGTTAGTGGACTGAGGTTTCCAACATTTAGATCTCATTCTGTTATTTTATGGCTTCTATTGCTTCTGTTGTGCGTCAGTCATGGTAAGGCTTTACTGGTGCTGCCTGGACTTGTTTGATTTCCTCTCCTCCTCCTTTTTTTATTTTCTATTTAGTCCTGAACTGCCCCAGAACATATATACATATAGACCAGGCTGGCTTTGAACTCTCAGAAATCTGTCTGCATCAGCCTCCAGTGTGCTGGAATTAAAGACATTTGCTACTATGCTTGGCTTGATTTTAAGGTGTTTTTTTGTTTGTTTGTTTGTTTGTTTTTTGTTTTTTATTTTTGTTTTTGTATCTGTTCCATCAATGGTTGACAGTACTTCTTGAATCTGTATCTGAATTTTTTTCCCCAACAGTATGGAAAACTCCTTACATTCTCTCTCTCTCTCTCTCTCTCTCTCTCTCTCTCTCTCTCTCTCTCTCTCTCTCTCTCTCTTCCTCTCTCTCTCTCTCTCCCTTCTTCTTTGTTTATAAATACAGTTTCACATGGTAGCCCTGGCTGGTCTTGAGCTCACAGCAACCCTCCTGGTAATGCCTCTCTGGTACTGGTATTATAGCTGTAAGCTACATCCTCCTTTCTCTCTGGTTATGATACACTGTACTTCACTGCTAACTGCTTAGGTTCATGTCAATGGGGGCCACTGGTAAATGACAAGAGGGCAGGAAAGAGGTGGAAAGGATTTCTCACTTTCTGGATCAGTTTGAGATGATACCTGCAGCCATCACTGCCTTATCTGCTGCTGTGTCTCCTACAGGCTGTCTCTCTCCTGTGGGGTGCAACCCAGCTGAAGTAGCGGGTCCCAGCTGTGCTCGGCATCTGTACTCTAGAAACTCCATCATCTCCATCATCCTGGCCAGGCCAATGCCTGTGTTGTCACTATCCCCAGGGATGGAAAGGTTGCTCAGTTTCCCTGTCATTCAGAGAACCTCTTGGTTGTTGTTGTTGTTGTTGTTGTTTGTTTGTTTTTGTTTTTGTTTTTCGAGACAGGGTTTCTCTGTGTAGCTCTGGCTGTCCTGGAACTCACTTTGTAGACCAGGCTGGCCTCGAACTCTGAAATCTGTCTGCCTCTGCCTCCTGAGTGCTGGGATTAAAGGCGGCAGAAGCCACAAAATTCCTTTGTAAGTCTTCTGAACTGAGCCTGTTGTTAGGTACTTACCATGGGAGCTTCCTCGCCAAGATAGAGTTACAATGTTGCCTAATATTGACAGGAGCTCTTAAGTGTGTGTGCTCTCCCATGACCTATGTCTCTGTCCCTTTCAACATAGGGGCTCCTAAAGCTCAGGCTGGCCCCTAACTTACTACATAGCCAAGGATAACCTTGAACTTCTGGTCTTCCTACCTACATCCTCTGATTTCTGGGGTTACAGCATGTGTTCCTCCTGCCCACCCCTCTGAGTGCTGGGATTACAGTATGTGTTCCTCCTGCCCACCCCTCTGATTGCTGGGGTTACAGCATGTGTTCCTCCTGCCCACCCCTCTGAGTGCTGAGGTTACAGCATGGCCTGTGTACCACCATGCGTGTTTGGAAAGTACTCGCCCCACCGAGCTAACATCCCCAGCCCTGAGTGTTCATTTTGACCCCTGAGTTTGGTGTGGATTGATTTCATTCCTACTGTAAACCGTGGAAGTCTCAAGTCAGTGCTTGCCAAGGAAATAAGTACACTGGTGGGTAGGGGAAGGAAATGTCATTGTTAAACGTCTACGACACGTATTTAACACAATGGAAATGCTTAAAAAAGAAAACCTTAAGAATATATAAAAATAAGCTCATTTCCTCTGAAATCCTTCAAATCATTACTTCCTCTATGAAAAATTCAGCCAAGGTATATTTAGAAAATAGGATTACCCAATTGGGCTTTATAAAGAAACAAATTTAGGGAAAACCAAATATGACCAAAAGGCAAAGTATGAAATCTCAGATAATTAATATATTGTTATATTAAAGTTTTTGCTTTTTTTTTTTGTTTTTTTTTTTTTTTGGTTTTTCGAGACAGGGTTTCTCTGTATAGCCCTGGCTGTCCTAGAACTCACTTTGTAGACCAGGCTGGCCTCGAACTCAGAAATCTGCCTGCCTCTGCCTCCCAAGTGCTGGGATTAAAGGCGTGCGCCACCACACCCGGCTATATTAAAGTTTTAATTTAACTTTTAAAATAAAAAATTTATATTAATAGTAATTAAGCCTGTGAAGTACATGCTATATGTTATGATACATACAAAAATGATAAGGGGAGATGTGTGTGACGGCACACCCCTGTAATCCCAGCACTTGGGAAGTTTAGGTAGCCATCTCCTTAGCCCCTGAGCCCACACCCCCCAAGGTATGGTCTTGTGCTATATAGATCACAAGTGACTGTAACCTACAGACTATCTAGCTGCAGGGCATAGGTCAGTCAGTAAAGCAGTAAAGTACTTGTGTTATATTCACAAGGATCTGTGGATCTGTGTTCAAGCTCCATAATGAAGGAGGAGGAGGAGGAAGAGGAAGAGGAGGAGGAGGAAGGAAGAAGAAAGAAGAAGAAGCAACAGCAGCAGCAGCAGTTTGGTAGCATGTTCTCTTAATCCCAGCACCACTGGGAAGGACTCTTGAGGTTTACTGCTTGAATAATTCTAGGCCAGTCTCTGAGCCTGTCTTAAATAAAAAGGTGGACAGTGCCTGAAGAAGATCATCTGAGATTATCCTTTGGACTCCACATGAAGCACACACACACACACACACACACACACACACACACACACACACACACACATTCACCACACCTCTGCCCCCAAAACAAAACCAAACCCCACATACATACATGGACACACAACAGAGAGATAAAACACTGGGGTGGGGGTGCATATCTAGTGAGAAGAAAGTCCAGGGATAAACCCACCCATCACGTAAGTTAAACTCCACTACTCTTAATATGATACCTATTGTATACTGGAAGCAGAACAAAGGTTTACATTTTGGTTACTAGTGCTACAACGCTGGTTTCGTTCTCTACCACTTTCCTCTAGTGCCCTTGGCTTGTGCTAGTGTGGATTTGTTGCTGCTTCTGGAATAAGCTAAACATGGAGCAGAAGCAAGAAAACAACAAAATCAATCAAATAATAAAAACCATTAATAATGATGGATGCCTCACTATCAAGGAAAGGTAGAAAATGGACCTAAGAGAACACTTCGTTGTTAGAATGGAATTAAAGGGTTAATATGAGCTTGTAGGTTTGCCATATAGGTAATATACACATAGATGATAGGTAGATAGGTAGGTAGGTAGATAGATAGATAGATAGATAGATAGATAGATAGATAGATAGATATGATCCATGGACAGATAGATGGATGGATGGGTGGATGGATGGATGGGTGGATGGGTGGGTGGGTGGATACACGGATGAATGGATGGAGTGATGAAGGTATAACATTTCCTAAGTCTGGGACATCTCCCCCAAACATTCAGCACACATCCAGACAATGTCTTCTAAACGTCACCTTCCGCTAAAAGGAATTAGGACTTCTTATAAAACTGTCTGACTCCGGGCTTGCAGCCGTGAGGAACAAGATAAGCCTGGAATGTTTTATTGTGCTTAAAAGGAAGGAACTACTCAAAAGATGATGTGGGGCGGGGTGGGAAGAAGGCTCAGTAGATAAAGAGTTTGATGTGCAATTGGTGGAAGAGTGGATCCCAGCACCCACAGAGCAGCCTGTCTATAATCCCTGTGCTGAAAAGCAGCTGGCTAACTAGACTGCCCAAGTTTGTGAGCTCTGGCATTCCGTGAGGGATTCCATCTCAGTAGATAAAGTGGAGAAGGATTGAGGATGGTACCTAAAGTCACACTGTGGTCTCTACATACAAATTCATTCCCCTTACACATGCAAACACAAGACCCCTCACAAACTCAAAAATAAATAGAAATGGAGACATGTCAATGAAACAACAGTAGCAGCAGCAGCAGCTACAATAACAACAACAACAAACCCAGAGGTTTTGGTAAAGCTTCATTCAGTGTTGAGCATCTCTTCACACAATACTTAATGCTAGAGGGAGAAATCACGAGTGTCTGGTAGAGAAGTTTGTATGACGTCACCTAAGTCAATGATCAGAGTCACACGGATTAGATGGACAGTCTCTGCTGCCAATAAGCGTGGCTTTGGAACAGGACACACACAAAAAAGAAGGAAAGGAAAGAAGGAAGGGAAAAGGAAGGAAATGGGTTACATGAAAAACAACCATATCACAACAACAACAACAACCACAGCAACAAGAAAACCTAGGTGCAGTGACACGTGATTTTAATCCCAGCTCTCGGGAGGCTCGGCAGACAGATCTCTGAGCTAAAGGTCAGCCTGGTTTACATCTGAGTTCCAGAATAGCCAGGACTACATATACATAGAGAGATCTTGCCTCAGAAAACCAAAAACCAAATTAGTGTTTGCGAAGGACAGATGGCAAGATGAGTACAAATAATTGCTTTAATTTGGTCTCAACAAGGCAGGCTTAGCAGGTTTAACACGGAGTGTTGGCAGCCAGTTACCAAGAATGTATTAGAATGTATTTAGGTCCGTATTTCATTGAGGAGGAGTCAGCTAGTTCTCTTCTTTTTTTTTTTTTTTTTTAATGTCTTCAGGTTTCTTCCATTTTCTGGCTTCAGGCTGGTTTTCTTTTGGCTGTAAAATAGGATTTTTTTTCCTTATCAGGAAGTTCTGGTCTGAGTAGAGGAAGCACCTGCAGTCTACATCAAAAGAGTATTATCAACCACTGAAAAAGCCATTTGTTAGAGGGGACTGTCAGCTATGCTCTTTGTGCCAGAGAGTGTCACCACATGGGCATTTATGTCTTAGGAGGTGGACACCAGGCTGCCTACATCAGAGGACGTTTTACTTTATAAGGCCCCTGGATTGGAGTTAAAGATGGTTCTGAGCCACCATGTAGGTGCTGGGAATCAAACCAGGTCCTCTGCAAAAGCAACATGTGTTATAAATCACCAAGCCACCTCTCCAGCCCTAATAGCATCCTCAGTATGGCTTCTAGGGTAAAGCTGGCACTAAGGTGGCCAAGGCAAGAAACTGACTGCAAGTTCAAAGCATGCTTTGACTACCCAGTGAATTCCAGGCTAGCCTGGGCTGCAGAGTAAAAATCGTTGTCCTAAGTAAAACACAACAACCACCACAACAAAGCAAGCACAGAGAAGTCACAGGTAGGCAGGATGGGTCATTGGGTAGGGGCCCTTGCTTTCAGATCCAATGGCCTGAATTTAATCCCTGGGACCCACACTGTAGAAGGAGAAGCTGACTCCTGGAGCCATCCTCTGACCTTATGTGTGCTGTATGGCTGGCATGGTTTGACAGATCTCAAATGACCAAATTGCCTCTCCTGGAAGAGACCTATCTCATCTACATATCTCAATTCTCAAAGAGCTTCATGAAGCTAACATGAGGAACAGAAATGCGTGCCAAGCCACCAGCAGTGAACCCAGCCATGCTCTCCAGGGAACTCTGAAGAGGATAGCGTTGGCTCACTTGCCTGCTGTGAGAACTGCTCCACACATGGCCCGTTTGCATCCAACCTAGGAGGAAGTTCCTTCACTGCCTGCCCCCACTTAAGGACATGCCTAGGCCAGCTCTCAGAACCTCTCAACAACGAGAGAGCATGCTTGAGACTTGTCCAGAAGAAGCTTGGTCTGTGTAGCCAAAAATACTTTTAAAAAATGCTTTAGCAAAGCAAGCCCAGTGGTCCAAGCTACTCAGGAGTTTGAGGCAGGGGGATGGCAGGTTTGAGGCTACCTTGAGCAACGTAGCAAGACCCTGCTTCAAGAACAAAGGACAAATGAACAACAAACAACCCACAGGGGAGGTAGATGGTGACTGAATGAGCGGCAAATTATGACAATTTAAATATGTGAATTAGCTCTTATGAATGTGAATGCAAGGGGCTGGTAGAGGTTGTTAGATGGTAGAGGGTAAAGCTTGGAATATAAATACAAGTAATTTAATTTTAAAAGAAGTTGTTGGGCCAGCAAAGTGGGTCAGTGGGTAAAGGTGGTTGCTGCACAAACCTAACAACCTAAGTTCGAGCCTCAGAACCCTTGTAAAAATGGAAGGGCAAAACCAACTTCACAAAGTTGTCCTCTACCTTCTGCACTGTACAAGCATGAGAGAGCATGCCACATGTTCAAGAGCACGTGCACACACACACAAATAATAATAATAATAATAATAATAATAATAATAATAATAAAGACTCCAGTGATATATCTATAATACCAACATCTAAGAGGTTGGAAGCAAGATTTGGTGTCTATAGCTGGTCTGGGCTATATCATCACAGCATCCTGTCTCAAATACCAAGTCCCAACTACCCCCCTTTAAAAAAAAAGTAGCTGCTATTGAGAATAAAAAGCTGCAGAGACAGAAGTCAAAATAGCAAACATTTATGAAGAGGCCAATGGAAGTGGCTCCAGTGGTAGTTGCTTACCTGACATGACCAAAGCCCTGGGCATGAGAGTCTCAGCATCAGATAAATCAGGCATGATGGCTCACACCTGAGATACCAGTACTCAGAAAAGATGAAAGGAAGAGAATCCAAAGTCCAAGGTCATCCTTAGCTATCTAGTAAGCTTAAGGCAAACCTGGGCTGAACGAGACCCCCGTCTCAAAATAGCAACAGACTATTAAAGGATATCGTGGGGTGATCAAGGATGAGAAGGATTTACACTTGGCTGAATTCTGGTAAGATGATGGATTACAAAGAGAATTCTATAAGCCTTGGGGATGGATGGTTCAGAGCAGGAAGATTTTCAGAGTAGCACTGGATCCTGTCAGTTATTCTCAAAGACACATGGAAGAAAGGTACAGAATATCAGAAACACACAAACACACACATTAATAATAATAATAATAAAGTAATAAATCAATCCTGCTGATGGTGTCACTTGCTCACGGGCAAGAGCAGACAAAGACTACAGGACATTGAAACAGGAAACACTTCCTGAGTGAATATGGGTAATGGCCTATTGTGGAGCCCAACACTCATGATGGACAACGGCCAGAGGGACCAACTCTTTCCTACTTCTAATGATGCTTAATGATTTCTATTCATTCTTCCCTTGGTCATTGTCAAAGGTCTTTTTTATCTCATTGGTGTTTTCTTTCTTTCTTTCTTCTTCTTTTTTTTTTTTTTTTTTTTTTTTTTTAGGTTTTTCCAAACAGGATTTTTCTGTGTAGCCCTGGCTGTCCTGGAACTCACTCTGTAGACCAGGCTGGCCTTGAACTCAGAAATCTGCCTGCCTCTGCCTCCCAAGTGCTGGGATCAAAGCAGTGCGTTACCACCGCCCAGGTTCATTGGTGTTTTCAATCAGACAATTTTTTTTCATAACTAAGTTTTTTTTTCTTTTTTTAAGTGAGGTATGGTGGCACAAACTTCTTGGGACCAGTATGATAGAGAGGAGCTTGTGTGCTGCCCTGATGATCTGAATTCAATACCAGGATCTCACAAAGTATCAGGAGAGAAACAACTCCAGAGAGTTGTCCTCTGACTTCTACATTTGTATTTTGACACATGTGTCTTTGTTTGTAAGCACCAAACACAAACACACGCACACACACACACACTTAAAAAAAAAGAACCTAGGGTATATAATAAATAGTGTTTGTGTGCATGTGTGTGTGTGTGTGTGTGTGTGTGTGTGTGTGTGTGTGTGTGTATTTTAAAGAGTCATTCCAAAAGAGCACTGAGGTTCCAGAGACCAATGCCTCCCATTTTCTCCTCCCGAACATAGCACCACATGGAACTCATGGAACCTACTAGATCCAGAGGATCTGATACCATCAACTTTCAGCTCAGCACAGCTGTACCAGCAGTGCATCCTTCCCACTCCTAATGTTATTAACTAAAGTCTTGGTATACTTCATACCCTCCTTGGTTGTTTATTATTATCCAATAGTTACGGAAGTCACAGGGACCATTGATATAAATCAGCTAGTATGACAATTGTACATTGGTAATATTAAATCCCTGTTGCTGCTCTCCCAGTTAATATCTTACTCAGAGTATAGCATGGAGCTTACACCTGGCACCATGAACTCCTGCTTTGAGAAATTATTTTCTGAACTGTATGGTCAATATTACTCCATTCAAGTTCTATGACATAACTCCTCTGAAAGTTATTAACCCTACAGCCATGGTATCTAGTGAGAGTGAGTCAGATAAAAACCCCAGACAGAAAACCCAAAATAATGATTATTCACAGGCTCAAAGACACAAAGTTGTGAATAAAATAATGCAGGTGATGGATACTATGAAAGAGAATTTAATAAAGAGGAAACACTGAAGGAAAGCCAACCTGAAATGTTGGGAAGAAAACATGATAAGTCAAATAAAAAACAGAGAAAAAAAACCTCAGCATTAGAATGGATCAGGAGAGGCCAGAAGATCTGAGCTTAAAGACAGATTAGAGAGTGGAAACCATCCAGTGAGGACAGAGATAAAATAAGGGTTGGTGAGAATTCCAAGACACATGCAACACTATGAAAACAGGCACAGAAGAAAGGGAAGAATCTTGGTCTAAAAGCACTAAAAATCATTTTTAAAAGAATCTTAACAGAAAACTTCTCAGAGTTGGGAAGAGAGATGCCAATCCAGATACAGGAGGCTTTAGGGTACCAAATAGACAAGATCAGAGAAGGACTGCTCTCATCGTTAAAACACTACCATCTAAAACAGAGAGAAACACCAAATCACATGTACATGTGGGCCCATCATTATTTGCCTCAAATTTTAAAAGAAGGGCTTGGAATGATATACTTCTAAAAGATAACATCTGCCAACCCAGACTATTATACCCAGCCAAGCTATCTGTCAAAATTGAAGAACAAAACAGAAATTTCCCAGGACAAAAATATATGAAAGGAATTTTTGGCAACTAAGTCAGCTTTACAGATGATACTTGAAGGAATCCTTAATCTAAAGAGAAAAACAAACCCATCAGAAGAGAATAAAGCACACTAGAACTATAGTTAAGCAAAATAGGCCCAAAACAACAACCAAACAACCAAACAAAAAGCTCACTATAAAATCAACAAGATACACAACATTCTAGAATAACCTTGAATATTAATGATTTCAATTTCCCTATTAAGTAGATTGGATCAAATAGCAGGAACCATCTGTTTGCCTCTTAAGAAATGCACCTCACCACAAAAGACACCCCACCTCAGGGTGAAAGGATAGAAGGCCCAGACAGACACATGCCATGAGCTCCCTCTCTCTCAGGTGTGGATCCTAGTTTTAGACTTTGAGGCTTGTGTGTTTAATGTGGAATGTCTGTAGATCCCAGGAAGCTAGAGAGGACTCATGAGAGGAGGAGAGACCTTAAGGGGGAAGAGGATAGGATATGATATAATCTGAAAGCAGAGGTGAGAATATTGGGGTTAAAGGTCTCATGGAGGATGGCAGTGGGTAGGGCAGGGGAAAGGGGTGGGCTAATCAAAACTAAGACTATATGAAAACCTTTACAGAAACCCACTACATTGTAAGATAGTTCTAAATGTGTGTATGTGTGTATGTATGCATTTTGTATCCTGACCACAGTTTCCCCTCCCTCCTCTCCTCCCAGTCTCTCCCCTTTCCCCTCCTCCACACCCATCCATTCCTCCTCTGCTTCTCTTCAAAAAAGGGCAGTCCTCCCATGGATATCAACCAGCCATGGCATAGCAAGTTGCAGTAAGACTAGGTACCTCCTCTTCTATTAAGGCTAGACAAGGTAACTCACCAGGGGGAAAGGGTCCCAAAGGCAGGTAACAGAGTCAGAGACAGCACCTGCTCCCACTGTTAGGAGTCCCACAGGAAGACCAAGCTACACAGCTGTAACATATGTGCAAAGGGCCTAAGTCAGTCCCATGCAGGCTCCCTGGTTGGTGGCTCAGTCTCTGTGGGCCCCTATGACCCCAGGTTAGTTGATTTTGTGGGTTTTCTTGTGGTGACCCTCTGGCTTCTACAATCTTAGCTTTCTGTCTTGTGCATGATTCCCCAAGCTCCACCAACAGTTAGTTGACTGTGGGCCTCTGCATCTGTTTCAATCAGTTGTTAGGTAAAGCCTCTCTGATGACAATTAGGCTAGACACCAGTCTATATGAGTGTGGTACAATATCATTAGGAGTCATTTCATTGTTTTTTTCTAGTCATGTTTGAGTCTATCCTAGGTTGTTGGGCTATCCAGCGTCTGGTTCCTGGCCCTGAGGTAGTATTAGGGATGGTCTCCCTCTCATGGCATGGACTCATTTGGGACCACTTGGGGAATTGGTTGGCCACTTCCACAATGTCTGTGCCACCTTTACCCCAGAATATCTTGTAGGCAGGACAAATTGTAGGTTGAAGGTTTTGTGGCCATGTTGGTGTTCCAATCTGTCCACTGGAAGTCTTACCTGGTTACAGGATGGCTGGTTCTCCCTATCTCTCCCCCATTGCTAGGAGTCTTAGCTAGCATTACCTTCATGGATTCCTATGAGTTTCCATTGCACTAGATTTCTAGCTTTTCCCAGAGATGCCTCCCAATCCCAGCTGTCTCTCCCAGTACTCTCTCCCTCTGTCCTCCCCACACCCATCTCTCCTATTCCCACTCCTCCCCCATCCACCTGGGATTTCTATTTCCCCTTCACAGTGAGATTTGTATTAGTGAGGGTTCCCTAGAGTCACAGAATTCATGGAATGTCTCTATATATTAAGGGAAATTACTAGACTGATTTACAGTCTGCAGTCCAATTAACCCAACAATGGGCAGCTGTGAATGGGAAGTTTAAGAATCTCATAGCTGCCGGGTGTGGTGGCGCACGCCTTTAATCCCAGCACACGGGAGGCAGAGGTAGGTGGATTTCTGAGTTTGACTGGTCTACAAAGTGAGTTCCAGGACAGCCAGGGCTACACAGAGAAACCCTGTCTCGAAAAACAAAAACAAAAACAAAAATAAAAACAAAAAGAATCTCATAGTTGCTCAGACCCACAAAGCTAGTTGTTTCAGCTGGTCTTCTGTATAAACTGGAATCCTGAAGAAAGTTTCCAACAGATGGGCTGGCAAGTAAGTGCAAGCAGGCAAAAAGGCTTTCCTTCTTCCATTGGCCTTATTTAGGTTTCTAGCAGAAGGTATGGCCTAGATTAAAGGTATGTAAGATCTATGCTTCAAGATCCAGACGAAAAGCCCGAGTCTTCTAGCCTCCAGATCTGGATCACACATGTGCTCTTCATTTCTGGATTGTAGTTCATTCCAGATGTAGTCAAGTAGACAACTGGGAATAGCCACCACAAGATTCATGTGTCCCTCACTTAAGCCCTCCTTGTTATCTAGCTTCTCTGGGTCTGTGGGTTGTAGCATGGTTATCCTTTACTTTATGGTAATATCCATTTATAAGTGAGTGCATTCCATGTTTGTCTTTCTGGGTCTGGGTTACTTCACTCTGGATGACATTTTCTAGTTCCATCCATTTCTCGGCAATTGGGTAGATGTACCTACCACATTTCTGTATCTGTTCCTCAGTTGAGGAACATCAAGGTTGTTTCTAGTTTCTGGCTATTATGAATAAAGCTGCTATGAACATAGTTGAGCAAGTGTCCTTGTGGTGTGGTGGAGAGTCCTCTGGGTATATACAGAAGGGAGTTCATGCCTAGCACTGTAAACTTGGTCAAAAGTTCACGACTTGAGAGGTCGTAGACCCTAGGGGTGGGGGGTTGGGTGGGAGGGAATCTACGACTGGTGTTTTGCCAATATTGTCAAACTACCTTCTAAATATTTATGTTCATGCACGTATATAGATACTGCCTTCATCTTTATCCAGATAAACATCTCTGTGCAGTGCTCACCAGTAATTGCAGGGACTTAAAACTGGTCAACGTCCTGAGAGAAAATGAGTGTTGAGTGCCCAGCCTTAAATTGGACTTCTATGTCTTCACTCCCCAACACCTGAACCCCCCACAGCAGAGCTTAGGAAACGTTCCTGAAGAAGAGGGTGAGAAGGGTGTAAGAACTTCAGGATGGGAGGGGTGCTGTGGTCATTGCACCTGTGAACCCACTGTTGCTATGGTTACCAGCAAGACCTGTGCAAGACTGAGCCAACAAGCTCAGTCAACATCTCAGCAGGCAGCGCTAATTAGACTCAGTGGGTTAAAGGATGAGATGGAGAACAGGAAGCTGGGAAGGGGGATGTGTTGGAGAAGCCTGAGGAGTAATGGCAGAAGAGAGCGGGGATGAATATGATCCTAATATATTGTCTAATGTATGAGAATGTCAATGAGTAAATAAAAGATAGTTTATTTAGAATTTTTAAGGATTAATTAAAACAAAGATTTTGTTGTTGTTTTGTTTTTGGTTTTTGATACAGGGTTTTGGCTCTCCTAGAGCTTGCTCTGTAGACTGGGCTAGCCTTGAACTCAGAGATCCACCTCCCTCTGCCTCCCAAGTGCTGGGATTAAAGGCGTGTGCCACCACTGCCTAGCAAGATCAATATATTTTTTAAAGGCATGTGTCTGCGTGTGGGTATGTGCATTTGAGTACAGGTGCCTGCAGAGGCCAGAAGCAGCAGATCCTCTGGAGCTGGAAATACATATGGCTATGAGCATCTGGCCTGGGTGCTAGACATCAAACTCAGGTTCTCTGGAAGAGCAGCAAGGGCTCTTAAACAGTAAACTATCTCTTCAGCCCCTAAAAAAAAAAAAAAGAAAAGGAAAGGAAAGAAAAGAAAAGGAAAATTATAAAGGAGCCAGGTGGTGGTGGCACATGCCTTTAATCCCAGCACCTGGTAGACAGAGCTGCAAGCTGGAGGCCAGCCTGGTCTCCAGAGCCAGTTCCATGACAGCCAAGACCACACTGAGAAACACTTGTCTTGAAAAACAACTGATTCCAGATCCTCTGCAAGAGCAACAAATGTTCTTGAGCCATCTTTGCAGTCCTCACTTTTTCATTTTTGAGAGCATTTTTGGTTGTTATTAGCTTACTCTAGTCTCTGTACTCTTCTTTCACTTATTTGAAAGTTTGTTACATCTCCCAATAATTAAAAGATTTCATTTATTCATTTATCTACCTCTTTTGTGTGAGCATGCATGTGGATATATGCACATGCCTGAGGAGATCAGAGGACAAGTTTCAGCAGTCAGTTCTCTCGTTCCACCATGTGGGTCCTAGGACTTGAACTCCATTCACAAATGTTGGTGGCAGTAACCTTTACCTGGTGAACCACCCTGATGCCCCGTTTTCCCCTAAGTTTTGAATGAAATGCTAAATTCCTTGACTTTTTCCCCCTCAAAATATGAAATTTTAACTTTTTATTTATATAAAATCTATATGCACAGCATTGCAATAATATAGCAAACTGCACTCACCAGGAATTTATCACCAGGGTGTCCTGTCTACATCAGATGTAGCTCTAGGAATAGATACCATTCTATCGATTTTAGCTGTAAGTTTTCCTATTCAGATACATTTTTTTGTTTGTTTGTTTGATACAAAGTCTCACTCTGCAGCCTAGGCTGGTCTGGTAACTTTGTAGCCAAAGGTGGCCTCAAACTGATGGGAGATCCTCCTGTCTCAGCCTCCTAAGTACTGGGATTTTAAGTGTGAGTCACCATACCCAGGTCAGTTCCATCTCTCTAAAATTATATTTTTATTGCTGTTTCTTGATTTACCATTTTAGGCTCTATTCATTATGCAGTATTGTTACTGGTGGTCAGAATATGAACCAGGTATACCCAAGCCCTTGGCATCTAATGATAAGAACTGAAAAGAAAGGCTCACACAGATTTGCAAAAGAAGCAAGACAAGGGCGGGAGAAACGGCTCAGCAGCTAAGAGCACACACTGCCGAGCACAGAGCTACAGAGGCATAAAGCAAAGGTTTTGTGAGCCACTGAGTTTAGACATAAATGCCACTCTCACTGCCTTGGTCCCTAAGGTCAGGTTTACTGGCAATGGGAGAAATCACTCGTCAACTCCACTTCATTGTCTGCTCCACTATCCTGTAAGGCCAGTCTACACCGAGGGACATTTACAGGAGGGGAGATAAAGAGATCTTACTATCAGCTCATTGTTCTTTTGAATAGAACAAATTCTCTGCAGAGTGTTGTGTGTGTGGCTATCGGGTTGAGGAGTAACCGGGTTAGGACATCCAGTAAACCCTGAGATACTATTGTTGACAGGAATGTGCTAAGTGGTGACGAGAAAGCTAGTTATTCTGACTATGACTTACCTCTATCCTTACCACAGTAGACAATGCCCCCCGTCACCCTCTGAGCAGGAGCCCTTTCAGCCTTAGTACTGGAGTCATTCAATGCGGACCAAGCATTGATGGTCAGAGCTATTTTCAATCTATTCTTTCTTGATTATACAATAATCACAAAATAAAAACAACATTTCTCAGCTGCCCTTCCTTGCATTCTGACTGCACAATTAAATTATAGCAAATGGGCTATGGGCAGTAAACATTTTTAAGTTTATGACATTAAATGAAAGTTCCTGGATTTCCCTTCCCATTTTGGATGTCAGCTGGCTAAAGTGGGGGCCTGAGATCGAGAGCCAGAGCAGTCACCTTGAACTACAAGATGACATCGAGAAAAGTAAGCTACACAATGGTATCTTGAAAACAGCAGACAACTAGGAAAAGGCCTGGTCCTTGATACTCAAAGCACCATACTACCTAGCACTTCCTTCTGGGGTTCACTCATTCATTCAGTGATTCATGGTTTGTTTGTTTGTTTTTTAAAGATTTATTTATTTATTTTATGTAAATGAGTACACTGTAGCTGTACAGATAGTTGTGAGCCTTCATGTGGTTGTTGGGTATTGAATTTTGCTCGCTCTGGTCAACCCCGCTTGCTCCAGTTGGCCCTGTACACTCAGTCCCTGCTTGCTCTGGCCCAGAGATTTATTTATTATTATAAATAAGTACACTGTAGCTGTCTTCAGGCACACCAGAAGAGGGGTCAGATCTCATTACAGGTGGTTGTGAGCCACCATGTGGTTGCTGGGATTTGAACTCAGGACCTTTAGAAGAGCAATCAGTGCTCTTAACTGCTGAGCTTCCTCCCCAGCCTGATACATGTTTTTGAAACAAGGTTTTATGTTGCCTAGGCTAGCCTCAAACTTGCAATATTATAACTGAGGCTGACAGTAAGCTCCAGCTGCCAGGCCCTAGAGCTGGGATGACAGACATGTGCCACACCTCTTGCCTGGTGGTATTTTAATAGGCGAGAGATACACTTTATCCCTGTGTTGTGTTTGCTCAAGCCACCATATTTTCAGCCCAATCTATGAGCTAAGTGGGCTAGGCATCTAACAGTAGCTAACATACATAGCTCTGAAAGGGAGCCCCCCATTTTGTTGTACTTATATACAGTCTCCACTATTATTGTTGTAGCTAACTACTTGTTCCCAGGAAGCACCATTAGCATACTGAGGAAGGAGTTTGACTAACTGACTGACAGCCAAGAACAGACATGTGCTCAGTTGATTTTACAAGTGGGTGGGGTAGAGAACTGAATGATCTGTTTCCACCCACCCCCAAGCTAGGTTCATATATTCATTTGTTTGTTTGTTTATCCTGTGTGACACAGCACATATATAGAGGTCAGAGGACAACATGTGGGGGCTCCGTGATCAAACTCAGGTCACCAGACTTGTGGCAAGTGCTTTTACCTGCCGAACTCTCTTACAGACTTTGGTGGGAATACAAATATCCTCATATTCTGAATCTAGCCTAAGAATTTCGTATATTGTCAGTAGCTTCTGCACATGGTTGCTAATATTCGCTGTTCATGTTTCCCCAAGTGCCTGACCATTCAGCCAAAATGTTGGGTCCCATCCACAAGTCACTGATGGCTGTCAGGGGATCCCAGGAAGCAGGCAACTACACTTCTGAGTAAAGTTCTCCCCAGCAGGAAGGGGAGTGTTTTCCAGGGCCACTCTGGGTGCATCTAATGCCACACAGTGCTGGTATCTAGTCCAACACAACCTGTAAGTTGGTTAGAGATTTTCTTCCTCACTTTATCATGCCTATGGATATCATGATGCTATGTGGGGTGAAGGAGGGGAACCAGTTTGTGGCTAATGAGAGGGTCTCAGGTTTAAGGACCTACATCAGACCAAACTCTCCATTGCTGTATCCCTCAGTGACGGAATGCTGCTGGCCGCTCCCTGCTCCAGGGCACTATCTCGGATTAGAGAGAAGGAAAATCCTGCCCAGCTGGTGATAAGCAACCCAACTAACTAATCTCTGCATGTCTACAGTCAAATAGTCATTATCAGGATCCGATATCAAATTAAGAGCTATTTATCAAAAAAGAGAATAGGTATTTGTTGAAGAGAGAATGTCTTTGTGATGATAAAATTGGGTTCTTGATAGGATTATTATTCTCGTTTAGGCCTGCCACAGGCTCTAGAGAATTCTAAATTAGCCACGCAGACACTAGAGACTGTCACGGCAGTGGAAGCCACTGCCAGCCATCTTTCATCATGGCTTTTAACACCAGTGGCTTTATAGGTTGCTCAAGGCACACGTTAACCACCAAGTATGTTCTGTCTTCTCAAGGCAGTTTCCAGGCATAGTGAGATCTCCTTTTATAGAGGATGTCCTGCTACATCTCGATCACTGGAGTCCAGAAGCCTTCTGACCCACAGGACAACGCAAACTGGTGAGAGCACAGTACAGTGCTTCTGGTGGGCAGCATCTGTTCCATCTCTCTATCAGGGAGAATAAACTATTTCTGGTACTCTCAGCTTGTTGCCATAGGAGACATGTATCCACCAAATACACAGGAGCTCGTGAGAAGCCTCCTTTTATTGATTTGACCCCTTAATGAAACGACAGCTGTGCATTAGGCCTGGAATCCCAGCTGAGACAGGAGACTCAGTCTGGATAGCAAGAACCTCCTGTCTCAAACAGAAGAGGGACACACAGACACACAGACATGCACACAGAGAGACACACACACAGAGACAGAGGGAGGCAGGCAGGCAGACAGACAGAGACAGAGACAAAGAGAGGTCAATGACGTGACGGACAGATATGATGTCAAGACCTGTTTATCTTCAGGCCAAGTCAACCTCAAGCTCACTAAAGACATGACAGGAATTTTTCCTTTCTTAACTCCTGTTCCTCTGCTGCTTGTACCAACCATTTTCAACATTTTTTATTTTTAAATATTCTGTGTGTGTGTGAATGCAAGTACCCACAGAGGCCAGAGTGTTGGGGCTCCCTCCCTGCAACTAGCCTTCCTGGCAGTCGTGAGTTGGGATTCCAACTCCAGAACAGAGCCTGTACCAGCCCCAAAGGCACTTTTCCTCATTTTAAATGAAGCACTGGTGGAGTTTATAGTGAGGAGATTTTAGCATAGACTTGAGCATGAAGGATAAGACAGAGAGAAGTTGAGAGAAAGACACACCCATGTGCCGGTGTGCACTTCTCCTGGGCACTTCAGCAGCGGCCACTTCTAAGTACTTTTAGTGCTTGCAGTTTTCAGTCCCTCCACAGAATGCTACCACCCATCCCATTTTACAGACGAAGAAGTCTCATTAAGTGACTAAGGAGCTTGCCCAAGTCACACATCAGTAATTAAATGTAAGTGGTTTAGATCCAGGCCAGTTCTCTCAGACATCACTTCCTTGTGATAAATAAAATATTCAACAGGAAAGCCACGTCTTTCCTTACGCAGCATGCATGGAGAGAAAGCTGTTGAAGTTATTCATTGAGAGAAGAGTCAATGGAAGCCCTGGATGTTTTTGTAAAGCAGTTAATTCAGGTAACTTCCCCGTGCTTCCATTGAACCTAGTTCTCAGGCCATGCTAAGCCAGCTGCATCTCCAGCCAGCAGGCAAACTGAGATTTTTTCCCCCTCTTTTTTTTCTTCTAGTATTTCCCTTGGCCATTTATGAAATTGCACTCCTTTATGAGTTCATTGTTTGTCTTCCTCCTGAGATAGGGAATTCCTTGAAGGGAAGGATCATATTTCTTTTCCTTTTTTATCTTCTGCAACAATGTACAATGGAGGGTTGCTCACCATAAAGACAGCAAATTATTCTATTCAAAAGAAATAGTACTAATTATTCAAACTCAGTGTTTGTGAATACCTTCTCCCCAAGGGCACAGGCTTATTTCAGAGCCTTTGATTGAACAAGCCCTGATACTATTCTTCTAAGAGTTAAACATTCTTTTCCTTGTTTCACAATCGAGGACCTCACTGTCAAAAGGTCAAGTGACTTGCCAAAAGTTATAAAGTCAGTCACTGAAGGGAAAAAAAAAATCCAACCATCTAGCAATTATCTTTTCTTATTACAGAACAATTCTCTGCAAGCTGAATTAATTCACGAATATATTAAAAATATTTAAAAGTGTATTTGAGGACAATGAAGCCAGTCTTGAATACAAAACAGTCAATTATGTTAACTTTTTTTTTATGAATTATTTTGAAAATCGATCCTGAAGGGCCTCCAGAACCTACTTTCTGTGTTATCTTTGTTTCCTGCACATTATTTCAGTAAACACGGGCTGCATCCTCCCAGGAGAGATGCAGGGCGGAGGTGAGACAAAGCTGCACACCACTTAACTTGTTTTGGCCTCAGTAAGGAAACGTGGCCACTCCAGATGTTTCCATGGTCTGAGCACATTGGATCCAGTGGGTAGGCGAGGCTGGGCTGAGACTCAAAGACAGGGGCTTTCTTTTAGCCAACAATAAAATCCCTGCTTCCGCTCACAAGGGCTTCTTTTTTAAGAAGGAATATTGCTGCTACTCAGTTATAGATTGGTTCTAGCTAATGACAATCCGGGAACTTGAATTTCTAAGCGTGGATATAGTTATTTTCTCCCCGATGTCTGCCCCAGAGACTGTCCTGTCCCTCAGACCTTGTTAATAGCATCAACATCCCCGGAGCTGAGTTGAAAACCTCGAGCTCATTCCGGAAGCTCCAAGCTCCGTCTCCCTCACCTTCCTGTGTCTGTCCGGTCGCGGTACCTCCTCCTCTCTTGTGTAACGAACCTGCCATCAGTCCACCGCCTCTCTGCCTCTATTCTCTATGATGACAGTCCCCTAGGTGCCTTTCCTGCCTCCTCTCTATTTCTGGCCATTTTCCCTCACCAGTTTAACAGAGTTATTTGTATATTTAAAAATAACCTATAGCTATCTTTGCCTTTGTTTGATTTTTCTAAGACAGGTACTCAATATACAGATCAAACCAGTCTCGACTGCACAGAGATCTTCCTGCCTCTGTTTTCTTAGTGCTGGGACTAAAGGCATGTGACACTACTCCTGATGTTTTAAGTTTTTGTTAGTAAATATCAATTATACCTAATAATGGGTTTCATTATGACATTTTCATACATGTGCATAATATGTTTCAAATATATTCACCCCTGTTACCCTCTCATGTCCCTCCCCATCCCACTAATCTCTTTTTCTTTATTCCTAGATCCCTCCCACATTTGTGCCTTTTCCCCCCCATCAGAGTTGCTCACAGGAGTATGGGTGAGAGGTTATTTACAGGAGCATAGGTATTTTGCCACTAGCAACACTATTGAAGACAGTCTCTCCCTCCCCTAGCAACCAGTGATGGTCTACAAATCCTCACGGATTGGGGGGGGGGTGTCTCAGGAATCTTTCCTTGCTACCATTAAATGTCTGTGTTTCCTCAGAGAATGAGGGTTTTGTTGTTTTCCATAACAAACTTAAGTATTTATTTCAAGGTCTTTCTTCCTTCTCCTTCCTTCCTTCCTTCCTTCCTTCCTTCCTTCCTTCCTTCCTTCCTTCCTTCCTTCCTCCCTCCCTCCCTCCCTCCCTCCCTCCCTCCCCCCTCTCTCTTTCTTTCTTTCTTTCTTTCTTTCTTTCTTTCTTTCTTTCTTTCTTTCTTTCTTTCTTTCTTTCTTTCTTTCTTTCTTTCTTTCTTTTTTGAGATAGACTCTTAGGTAGCCCAGGCCGGCCTTGAACTTGCTGTACCATCATGGGTAGTCTTGAACTCCCACTCCTCTTGCCTTTACCTTCTCAGTGCTGGGATTACCAGGGTATCACCACACCCAGTTTGTGGGGTACTGCTGACTGAACCCAGGGCTCTGTGTTTGCCAGGCAAGCACTCTATCACTTGCACAGTGTCCACTCCATGGCTTTGAAGGCAGGGTCAGACTTGGGAAGTGGCCAGCTGCTTTGAGACTATGAGGTTGGGAACTGGTGTTGTTGTTGTTGTTGTGTTGTTTTGTTTTGTTTTTAAACAGGTATCCCTATGCAGCCCTGGTATGTAGACCAGGCTATCCTTAGACTCACAGAGACCTACCTGCCTCTACTTCCTGAGTGCTGGAACAAAAGGCTGGCCAGCTCAGGAACTGTTTTTGGAGCAGAGTCTTCTAATAGGTCAGGCTGACCTGGATCTTACTATGTAGCCCAGGCTAGCCTCAGACTTGAGTCTCAGCCTCCCAGGTGCCCAGTTCATAATCTTATTTTATTCTACTTCCTTGAAAATTCTCTCCTGTAACTGCCAATTTCTTTTCGCCATTCCCTAGACATCTGCAGTCTCTCTAGGTTTTTATTTTTTAGTGTCTCTTCTCATGATATTTCTCCAGAGGGACTTGCATCTGCTTTCTTCAATGGATAACTTCTAAGGTACTTTCAAATTCCAGCACAAGTATGGCTACTTGGTGAAGGAAGTCCCCATATAATTAAATAATCACTCCAATGGTGTCAACAAACTCCCTGTGGTGGTTTGAATGAATAATATTCCCCTGTCTTGTCAGCTTGACATAAGCTAGAATTATCTGAAAGGAGGAAGCCTCAAAGTGAGGAAAGGCCTCCATATGGTCGGGCTGTAAGGCATTTTCTTATTTAGTGATCAATGTAGGAGAGCCCAGTCCATTGTGGGTGAGACTTTCCCTGGGCTGGGTTCCATAAGAAACCAGACTGAGCAAGTCATGGAAGCAAGCCAGTAAGCAGCATCCCTCCGTGGCTTCTGCATCAGTTCCTGCCTCCAGGTTCCTGCCCTGCTTGAGTTCCTGTCCTGACTTCCTTTGATGATGAACTGTGATGTGGAATCATAAGCTGAATGAATTCCTTTCTCCTCAAGTTGCTTTGGTCATGGTGTTTCATCACAGCACTAGTAACCCTAACTAAGACATCCTCATAGCATCGGGTATTTGAACACTCAGTTCCAGGTTGGTAGAGCTGTTTAGGGAGGTTTATGTGGCTCAGCCTTGCTGGAGGAAGTACATCACCTGGAGAGAGCTTTGAGATTATATAGCTTTCCCCCACTTCTGGTTCATTCTCTCTGCTTAGTGCTAGTACATGAAGATATGCCCTCTCAGCTTCCTAAGCCTGATAGCATCTTGCTGGATTCCTCCCTACCAGGACAGACTCTTTCTTCTCCCTCTGCAACTGTAAGCCCAAGTAAGCTCTCTGTTATAAGTTCCCTCAGTTATGATCATGATAACAGGAAAGTAACCAATTCTCCTCCCACATCTCTGGCCCAAGTTGTCCACAAACTCAAGATCCTCCTGCCTCAGTCTCTTGAACACTGAGATTTATATGTTGAGTTGTGCAATCGTGTTTCCCAATCAGATGGAACCATGTGACTTCTGGTCAAAGAGCTAATTCCAAACCCCTTGAGTCACTGTATGACCCAACTCTGTCTTCTGTTGGCAGCCAGGAACGACTTGTGATGAAATGGTCTAAACATACCACATTTCTGGAATGGCTTTGAAGAGTTCTCTGAACCTTGTTGCTCTGGACGAACTTGTGTTGCTTAAGACACTTTGGAGTTTATCTGCTACAGGGGTATGACTTTAATGAGTCTAACTCCATTCGTTACATAGCTGTATTTAGCTTCTTGTTACATTGAATTCTAATGGATTATTTGTCTCCCACAAAATTACTAGAAATTTCAAGTTTAGATACTATGTATTATTTTGCATCTAACACGATGTTATGATCAAGCTGAACTTGTTAAAAATTGAACTTAGATTTAGTTTCCAGCTGTTGTGTTCCCTACTTCAGTGACTGTCACCCCCTAACCAGCCACCCCTACCAGAAGCTAGAAATACTTTTCTTATTGTTCTCTTACTTAAGCCAAGAAGCACCTAGGAGGTACTTGTTGCTCCTTATATCTTTAGTTTGTCATAGTTTATCATGCTTCTTACATTTGGATTCTCTCCCCTCAAAACCATTTTTTTTTGAAGCTGGAGAGATGGCTCAGTGGTTATGAGCACTGATTGCTCTTGCAGAGGAGCCTGGGTTCAAGTCCCAGCACTCACATGGCAGCTCAGAACTCTCTTTAACTTTAGTTCCAGGGGCATCTGACACCCTCTTCTGGTCTCCGGAAAGCAGGCATGTATGTGATACACAGACATATACCCATACACATACAATAAAGATAAAGGAATCTTTAAAAACATTTTTGTTCAGTAATGGGTATTGAACACAGGAACTTGTGTATTCTAGGCAGGCACTGAGCTAGAGCCTCTCCTTTCTATAATTAAAAATTACACTTATTTATTTTGTATGTATGTAAGAGCACACAAGTGTCATGGTGCTTGTGTGGAGGCATAAGACAGCTTTGAGGGTCAGGTCTCTCCTTGTGGGCTCTGGGGGCTGAACTTAGGTTGTCAGGCTTGGCAGCATGTGCCTTACCTACTGAGCCCTTTCAAAAGTTGTGTGTGTGTGTGTTGTATGTGTGTGTGTGTATATCTGTGTATATATACATGAATGTGAGTGTATGTGTATGTATAGTATATATATGAATATGTGTGTGAATGTGTTTGTGTATGTCTGTGTCGTGTATATATGAATTGTGTGTATGTATGTCTGTGTAGTGTATATATGAGTGTGTGTGTCTGTGCAGTGTATTATGAATATGTGTGTGTATATGAATGTGTGTGCGTGCACTAATGAGTGTGCATGTGTGTGTAACTGTCTGTGTAGTATCTGTATGAATGTGAATGTGTGTGTGTGTGTGTGTGTGTGTGTGTGTGTATGTGTTTGTAGGCCAGAAGTCTGGTATCTTTCACTATTGCTCTCTACCTTATGTTTTGAGACAGGCTCTTTCTCTAAGCCCAGAATTCAGTGACTGGGTAACAAGCTCTTCATCACCCTCTGGAGACCCACCTGTCTCTACCTACACATGGGGTACAGATGTGCACCCCCATGCCTGCCTTTTGACATGGGTGCTAAAGATCTGGACTCAGGGTCTCATGTTGAGTGACAAAATCTTTCATGCAGAGTCGCAGCACACACATCTCAGCCTCAGATAGGGAGCCCACAACAGACCAAGGCACATGTACCACCCAAGCCCAACTTGGTGAAACAAATGAGCTTGACTGGGGTTACTTACAGGAATCCAGGTGAGGGGTTACTTACAGGAGCAGAAATGACTCAAAGACAGCTGCATCTCCAAGGTCCATCCCAGCATGGGTGACAGACAGCTCACATCTGCACAGCCTGCAGGTAGCTCAACAGGCTGAAGAATTGTCCTTTCCAGGGGATTCAGTTGGTCTAAACCTCTGACAGGCAGCTCTGCTGGTTCCTGTTTCTTCCAGAGAGCTGGTCTGGTCTCAGTCTTCTTCGCAGCTCAGCTCTCTCTTCTGTCTGAGGGGGACTCTCTGCTTTTATGACTTACTTTCTCAGTGAGGGGGGGGGTCTAATGAATTTGGTCATTTTCAGGGACTTTTGGAAGCTATTTTTAGTTGTTTGACCATTCTGTTTAAGGAGCTTCCTGCAGGATGTGGTGTTTTAGTCTCTGAGGAGACGGTTAACATCTCATTAGTAGAGCAAGGCCTTACCCACTGAGCTATCTCCCCTTTAAACTGTTCTATACTGAGATGGGACTTGCTGTCTTCCTGCCTCAGTTTCTTGGGTAGGTGGTATTACAGGCAGGTGCCACCATTTCAGCTAGATATTTTGTTTTCTTGATTGAATTGTGAATTAAATTGAATTCCATAGGATCTAAAGCATGAGTTTTATTTTTGAAATCTTACATCTTCTCAAATTCTTAACTTCCAGATGCCTAGCCTTAATATTAGCAAGGATGAGAGAAAGGTCCACAGTGGCTGTTCGTTTGTTTTATTGGCAGGGTCTCACTTTGTAGTCCAGGCTAGTCAGGAAATCACTATGTAGCCCAAGCTGGTCTTGAATTTGCAAGTCTTCTTGCCTCAGCCTCCTGAGTTCTGGGATCACAGGCATGAGGTACCTCCTAGGCCAAGGGGGAGCCTCTGGGGAGTGTAGATGATGGCAGACTCACTGAGCAGACAGGTACTGTCTGAATAGCTCTTGGTTTTTCTTTAAGGTGGGGATGAACTTGGTTAAAAGTCTTGCTCTTTAATTTCAGGCAATCTGGACTCAGAGGCATTCTCCAGGAGTGGACTTTGGGAAGCCCTCGACTTTACATTTTGCCTGTCTCTGGCTGTTGACCTGCTGAGCATGTGCTAAGAGGAAGTCTTGCTTGGGCAGTCTTCCCAGGACAGTGGGAGACGCTTTGTGTCTTTGGAACCTCATAGCTGCACTGTGATGTATCCCCTAGGTGAGGCTGATAGAGATACTTTATAACCAGTGTCTTCAGAGGGAAGTTCCAGAATAAGGAACAGTCTAATACAAGCAAAACAAAATGGTCCTGTTGCTTAGTGACTTCATACTCAGATTATAGAAGTTCTTATTTTAGGTCACACATCTTACCTCCACAAATATGTCCAAATGCTATTCACGCTGAGCAAAGAAAAGCTGTTCTTAAATTTACTAAAATGACTGTCTTCCAAGACTTCAGAGCTGAGACACACCTTCAAGTTACAAGTACAGAGGATTTGGTATTTTGAGATTTACTGAGTTACTAAAGAGCTCTGTTGAGGTTTTGTCTGTTGCTATGTATTATAATGCTAAACTCTGTCTAGGCCTAGGAGTGAATTCTCACCTTTACCAGCCTTTGTTGTGCAAACCTTGTTCCCTAGTGTAAAACTATTGGTTGAATTAAGATGCCTACCGCCTATAGCTGGGCAGAAGAAAGGTAGGTGAAATTTCAGCTCCCAGGCTTGCTGTTTGAGGTAGGACCGTGAGAGGGAGGAGGGAAAGAGGTGATGGGAGAGAAGACACCAACGGGCAGGTGAATTATGAAAACATGGCCATGAGGGCTGGAGTAAGAGCAGTCCAGGCAGAACATGGCAAGTTATAACTGGGCTATTGATAGGGAAGTAGATAAAATAGCACAGAAGGTCGATATCTGCCCAACTCCACTGCTGTTAAGGTTCATTATAAATGTAAAGACTTTTATCTGGGAACTGAATGATCAAAGGAAGGGTAGAAACTCCCAATTAATATTAATTTTAAACCACAACAGAGCTATTTTTATTAGTGTTTATTTGATTATTTACTGAGTTATTAAAGAACTACTTATATATACACACTATTAAAAGTACCTGTACACACACACACACACACATTTATTTTTTGAGACAGGGTCTTCTGCAGCTTGGGCTGACCTTAGCCTCCTAACTGAGCCACCACACTGGTGTATTTTAGTGTCTATTTGAGGACTGTGACTTTTAGGTTGTGACACACTTTAGCATATTGAGATGAATTACTCACACTTTCATGTTTCACAACTGATAAAGAAGCAAAAACAAGCTAATTTTTAACACACACAGTCACAGTTTCCGAGATGTAGCGGGTTGATATTGTGACTCTGTAAAGAAGGACAGTAGTGGGTTTTTTTGTTTTTTGTTTTGTTCTTTATTTTGTTTTGCTGTTGCTTTACAAATTTAAACACATATTGATCTCTTTAGAGTGCTATAACAAAACCACAGAGTAGGTAACTTAAACTACAACCAAAACGACCCAACCAAAACCAAAACCCCCTACAACACCACACAGTTCCATGGGTTGGAAGCTAAGACCTAGACGCTGGGCCGTTTGACCCTGACGAGACTTCTTCTGCTTTAACACATGGTTAACACAGAGGAAAACAGATCCTTGGCATCTCTTCTTAAAGAAACATTAATCTCACCAGCCTAAAACATACTTCTATGTTCTGACTTATCTACGACTTCTCAAAAGCTTGTCTCCAAAAACCACCTCAAGGGCTGGCTTTATGCAAGGGGGGGGGGGGAGGGACCACAAAAATCTAGTCATCAGCAATAATTTAAAGGGTTGCTCATTTTGTCTTATTGAAACACTTTCGGCCTTTAAATTTATTGTTGTTGTCGTCGTCGTCAGGGAAGGGGTGCCATACAAGCGTGTTTACCTGCAGAAGTAAGTTAGAGGATAACTCTAACGAGCGGCTCTTTCCCACCTTCTGGTGGGCTCCAGGGACGAACTCATATCATTAGGGTTGTGCCTTTACCTGCTGAGCCATCCTCTCAGCTCCAACTTCTGGTTTAAATATTTAAAAACATTCTTTGATGATTTTATACATGTATATGTCTCTGGTCGTCTTCACACACATCCCCCATTACCCATTCCACCCCATTCCTCCTTGAACATCTTTTTCCCAGCGAGTCGCGCTTGTATTTCTTACTGTGCCTTTTGGGTTTTGTTTTTTGCTGTTTTGCCTGTGACCCGCTGGGCGTGGGCAGGGGGTTATTTACTGGAGCATGGGCAATTTACCAGTGGCTGCACTCTGGAAAATACGACTGCCTTCCCCCTAGCAACCATTAACTGCCAGGGGCGCCTCGGGGAGAGGTGGACCCTTACGAATCCCTTCCCCATCCATCCGTGCGGCTTTTGGGAGTTGCCAGGGTGCCGGTTCCCAGAGAGTAAGACGTATATATTTCCCTCTCAACAGACATTGCATTGGTTTTATTTCCCAGTCTTCAACCATTTGCTTTGACCTGGCTACCGGCTCATGAGCTCTTCATTTTGTGATTGGCTGAGAGGATTCCGGAGGTGGGCACTTCCTTTTCTACTTGGTGGGGAGGCGGTGGGACTTCAAGCTCTACAAAATTCCTTCTGCCCACTGGCCTTGTGTAGCGATCATGTTGGATTCCTGCTTTCCGTGCTGCACCACTAACTTGGGTAAAAACTTGGCTCTTACAGTGTAGTCCTGACTAAGCCATCAGTGCCTAGCTAAGCACGAGTGTTCAGGGTGAAAAGGCGCCTTTGCTGTTTGTGTGGAGGCTACACTGTATGCCCCTTGTCTGGACAGCACACACGAAGTCCATGAGTGTACAACATTAGCGTTTAACTCAACTTTAATAATCGCGAATGTATTGTGGCTTCAAGAGAAATAATATATGTACATAATTTAAGGTAAATTGAATTTTACTTTCCCTCAGCTGATCTTATCTGTGTGGTCATTTCTTTTCTTTCTTTCTTTTTTTTTTTCCAGAATACAAACTAAGTCTATACATGTATTTTTAGGTAATAATATTTACCAATGTTACTCTATATAGATCAATTCAATTATGCCTAAAATTATGTCTTAGATTTTTTTAAAATTTGAAAAAATTTGTTATCTTGTTGATGCCCAAAACACCTACTCAGAGTAAATATGTCATAATCTCTTTCAGAATCATCAGACCTCTGTTAAGATTCAATAGCATGACTGACTATGTGTGGGGAGCTGATGTAGGACCTTACTATTGGTTGAGAGGCCAGGCTGCCTTATGATGGAGACCAAGGTTTGGCAGGCCAGCTGTCCATGTCAGTTTCAGCTCTGCCACTTGTTGTCTCTGTGATCTCCCTGTGGCTCTCTCTTCTTCCCCTCTATGAAATGAGGTAATAGTAAAAGGGCCCACATCCTGGGGTTGTTAGAGGAACGAAATGAGATCAGTCATACTGAGCATTAAAGATGTCACTGCTAGGTAGAAAATTCACATAGCCATTTGTTCCTGCCGTGTTGTGAATAGAAGCCTGGGGACCAGTGTCAGATATCCTGCATTTGAATCTAAGCTTGGTCACCGTGGACAGTTTTCTAACTATCATATGGCTTTAATGTCTTCGTCCGAAAATAGGACTAGTAGGGACAGGATCCTTCCAGTTTCTGTCTGCTCTGCGCCCAGAGCTGAACCTGTGCCACAACACTGCTGGGAGAAAGAGCTGGTCTCCCAGGAGTGCTGACACACCTGTGAGCACAGGTAATACCACACTTCTGCTCAAATTCCTGGCCCAAGAGGGACCTGCCCAGAGCCATCAGGACACAGGAACCAAGGAACAGCCATGGACAGGATCCTTCCAGTTTCTGTCCCCACCCCAGAGCTGACCCTGTGTCACAGGTCTCCATACCCAAATTCCTCCTGGAGAGAGCTGGTCTCCCAGGAGTTCTGACACACAGGCTTGTAGGAGGGACAAGCCACAGTCAGAGCTTGCAAGACCAGCTAACACCAGAGATAACCAGATGTTGAGAGGCAAGGGCAAGAACACAAGCAACAGAAACCAAGGCTGCTTGGCATCACCAGAAACCAGTTCTCCTACCAGAGCAAGCCCTGGATACCCCAACACACCAGAAAAGCAAGACTCTGATTTAAAATCACATCTCATGATGATGATAGAGGACTTTAAGAAGGACATAAATAACTCCCTTAAAGAAATACAGGAGAACACAGGCAAACAGATAGAAGCCCTTAAAGAGGAAACAAAACTTCCTTAAAGAATTGCAGGAAAACACAACCAAACAGATGGAGGAATTGAACAAAACCATCCAGGATCTAAGAATGGAAATATAAACAACTAAAAAATCACAAAGGGAGACAACCCTGGAGATAGAAAACCTAGGAAAGAGACCAGGAGTCATAGATGCAAGCATCACCAACAGAATACAAGAGCTAGAAGAGAGAATCTTGGGTACAGAAGATACCATAGAAAACATTGACACAGCAGTTAAAGAAAATGCAAAATGCAAAAAGCTCCTAACCTAAAACATCCAGGAAATCCAGGACACAATGAGAAGAACAAACCTAAGGATAATAGGTGTAGAAGAGAGTGAAGATTCTCAACTTAAAGGACCAGTAAATATCTCCAACAAAATTATAGAAGAAAGCTTCCCTAACCTAAAGAAAGAGGTGCCTATAAACATACAAGAAGCGTACAGAACTTCAAATAGATTGGACCAGAAAAGAAATTCCTCCCATCTCATAATAGTCAAAACACCAAATACACAAAACAAAGAATATTAAAAGCAGTAAGGGAAAAAGGTCAAGTATCATATAAAGGCAGATCTATCAGAGTTACACTAGACTTTTCACCAGGCTACTAAATTCAGCAAAACACTCAATTACCATAGATGGAGAAACCAAGATATTCCATGACAAAAACAAATTTACACAATATCTTTCCACAAATCCAGCACTACGAGGGAAAATGCCAACATAAGGAAGGAAACTACACCTAGAAAAAGCAAGAGAGTAATCTTCTTTCAACAAACCCAAAAGAAGATAGCCACACAAACATAAAAATAACAGGAAGCAACAATCACTATTCTTTGATATCTCTTAACATTAATGGACTCAATTCCCCCAATAAAAAGACATAGACTAACAGACAGTATACGTAAACAGGACCTAGCATTTTTCTGCATACAAGAAACAGACCTCAGCCTCAAAGATGGACATTACCTCAGAGTAAAGGTCTGGAAAACAATTTTCCAAGCAAATGGTCCCAAGAAGCAAGTGGGAGTAGCCATTCTAATATCAAATAAAATCAACTTTCCACCAAAAGTTATTAAAATGGATAAGGAAGGACACTTCATACACATCAAAGGAAAAGTGTACCAAGAAGGACTCTCAATGCTGAACATCTATGCTCCAAATGCAGGGGCACCCACATTCATAAAAGAAACTTTACTAAAGTTCAAAGTACACATTGCACCTCACACAATAAAAGTGGGAGACTTCATCAATGGAAAGATCATGGAAACACAAATTAAACAGAGACACATTGAAACTAACAGAAGTTATGGACCAAACTGATCTAACAGATATCTACAGAACATTTCATCCTAAAACAAAAGAATATACCTTCTCCTCAGCACCTCATGGTACCTCTGCCAAGATTGACCATATAATCAGTCACAAAACAGGCCTCAACAGATACAAGAAGATTGAAATAATTCCATGCATCCCAAAAAATAATTCCATGCATACAAAAGCCTATATCCAACAAAACTGGAAAATCTGGACTAAGGCTGGTCTTCAATAGCAACAAAAACAACAGAAAGCCCACATACACATGGAAGCTGAACAATGCCTTACTCAATGATAACTTGGTCAAGGAAGAAATAAAGAAATTAAAGACTTATTAGAATTTAGTGAAAATGAAGTCACAACATACCCAAACTTATGGGACACAATGAAAACAGTGCTAAGAGGAAAACTCAGCTCTAAGTGCCTCTAAAAAGAAACTGGATAGAGCATACACTAGCAGCTTGACAGCACACCTGAACACTCTAGAACAAAAAGAAGCAAACACACCCAAGAAGAGTAGATGGCAGGAAATAATCAAACTCTGGGCTGAAATCAACCAAGTGGAAACATAAAGAACTATACAAAGAATCAACAAAACCAGAAGCTGGTTCTTTGAGAAAATCAACAAGATAGATAAAACCTTAGCCAGACTAACCAAAGAGCACAGTGACAGTACCCAAATTAACAAAATCAGAAATGAAAAGGGAGACATAACAACAGAAACTGAGGAAATTAAAGAAATCATCAGATCCTACTACAAAAGCCTATATTCAACAAAACTGGAAAATCTGGATGAAATGGACAATTTTCTAGACAGATACCAAGTACCTAAGTTAAATCAGAATCAGATAAACTGTCTAAACAGTCTAATAATCCCTAAAGAAATAGAACTAGTCAGTAAAAGTCTCCCAACCAAAAAAAGCGCAGGACCAAATGGGGGTAGTGCAGAATTCTACCAGATCTTCAAAGAAGACCTAATACCAATACTCCACTATTCCACAAAATAGAAACAGAAGGAACACTACCCAATTCATTCTATGAAGTCACAGTTACGCTGCAAATTCTCCCCTGGAGATGGAAGTTTCTGTCTAATCAGGAGCCTGTCACAATTTCCTTTCATAGAGAGAGGACTTCATAAGAGATTTTTTTTCCTACTTCTATCATGTTTAATGATCCAAATACATTTTAAAAACTGGTTGAGTGTATATTACTCTTAGCTTCAGAAGGCATCATGGATATTTAAGAGGCATTTAACTATTATAAATTATTTTGATGACTTTAAAAAAAGAAAAGAAAATAGGACTAGTAACAAGATAAGAACCCACTGAAACTGTAGAGCACAATGCTTAGAGGAGCCCTAGTCTGAAATAAGAATGGAGAGGGCACCAGCTAAGGGCACATATAGGCCTCCTGGGCATGGAATGAAGTGGGAAAGGACAGATATGGTATCAAGTGAGAAGGTCTATATCATGTTTCACAGCTTGGAGGATAATTAGGGTCATGTATATTTAGTAGTAATGTGACTCCCGGCGTCTATCTTGCTTAATAAGAAAACGATTTTTCTTTTTTTGGGTCTCTATGTCACCGTAAGCCCAGAAACCCAGGGTTATCATCTGCCTCAAGAAGTCAGTTCTGGTGACTGGCCTCTACTGTTGGGAGCTCACTCTTGCTCCAGTGGTAGACACTTGTGTGGTTGTTGGGGCTGGGTCATCCCTTCCTTTTTACATTGCTCAAACCAGAGTCACCTGTCACCCTTCCATGATCCAAGTCAGAAGAGGAAGGTGTTGCTTATCCACTTTCAATAGCAACACAATGACTAACAGTATAGTAAAGAGAACTGGAAAAAAAAATCTCCAAATGTTTAGAAGTCGAGCAACAAGCTTGTGAATGGTTTTTGGACCAAAGAAAGAATTAAAACAGGAATTAGAACCCTTCTCAGCTGATTACTACCAGCACTGACAAGAACCAGGCACATCAGTACTCATGATACGTAACTAATGTAGCACTTAGATGGATTTTTGTTTTGTTTTTTTTTTTTTGTTTGTTTTTTGAGATAGGGTTTCTCAATGCAGCCCTAGCTGTCCTGGAACTAACTCTGTAGACCAGGCTGACCTCGAACTCACAAAGTTCCACTTGCCTTTGCCTCTTGAGTGTTGCAATTAAAGCTATCACCACCCAGCCAAATAATACTTTGAAAATAGGCCCATCTAGGTGTCACTGATGGAGTCGTTAAACATTTAAGAACAGGATAACACTTTAATTTTTCCAAAAAACCCAACCCAGTGGATCTTCAACTGTTCCATAAAATGGGAAGGCAAGAAAGACTACCTAGGTCTTCTTACACAACCGGTGTTACCCGGACACCAAAGCCATACAAAGACACAACTGAAAAGAAAATTATAAACCAATCTCCCAATAAACACAGATGCAAAGTTTCTCAGCAAATAATTGCACACCAGATTTAAGAAGATATCAAAAACAGCATTCACAATGATTAAATTGGCTCTGTTCCAGAGATTCAGGGATCATCCAAGATAAATCAACAAATGTAATACATAATACAAATGGATTCTGTGACAGAAATCATATCATTGTCTCAGTAGATACGGAAAAAGCTTTTGGCAAAAATCCAATATTTCTTCATGATTAAAAATCTTAGTGAGGTGCTGGGGATGTGGCTCAGCGGCTGACCATTTGTGCCATTCGTGCGGAGGACCTGAGTTTGACTTCCAGCATCCACATTAAATTGCTTACCATCACCTCTAACTCCAGTTCTAGGGGACCTGAGGCCTCTAATGACCTCCCTAGACCAGACCAATGCATTGACATGCACATACCCCAACCTCCATATACATAATTTAAAAATAAATAAAAACAAAAAACAAAATAGGAGAGAGACTAGGATTGAGAGACCATATCTAAAGATACTAAAGTCCATACAGGGCAAACCTAAAGCCAACATCTTAGTAAATGGGAGATAATCTCAGTGCATTTCTACTTAGTCAGAAATAAGACCAGAGTGTCCACTTTCTCCATTCTTGTTCAATATGATGCTTGAAGTCTTAGCAAGAACAACAAGACAATGAAGAAAATAAAAAGAGGACAGTAGGCAAGGAAGATGTCAAATGTTACTCTTATTTGTGGATGATATGGTTTCATTCATAAGAGTCCTAGTGCTTCCACCAGAAAACTCAGGTAAACATCTCCAGAAGAATGGCAGGAAACAAAATTAATACACAAAAATCAGTAACCTTCCTTTATATCAGTGACAAACAGGCTGAGAAAGAGAGCAGGAAGCAACCCATTCACCCTTGCTTGAGAAATATTTGAATAAATCTAACCAAGGAAGTGAAAGACTGTTCTAGTGAAAACTTTAAAATATTGAAGAACATTCTAGAAGATAGAAAGAGCCTCCTGCTCATGGGCTAGAATTAATAATGGGATAGGGGTTTTACCATCAAAAACAATGTACCGATCTAATGCAATTCCCATCTAATGCTCAAGCCAGTCTTCACAGAGATAGAAAAACAGAATCTTTAAAATTCATATGAGAGCACAAAAGCCCCCAGGAAGCAACCCTGAGCATGAAGAACATTGTTGGAGGTACTGATAGACTCCATTCCAAGTTACTCCAGAGCCACAGTGACAAATCCAATATGGTGCTGCCACAAACCCAGACAGGCAGGCTACCTGAACGCCATGGAGAACCCAGATACAAACCCAGGCCACCTGATTGTTTGACAAATGTGCCCAAAATATACACTCAAGAAAAGAGTTTCTTCAACAAATGATGGTGGAGAAGCTGGATATTCATACGGAAGAAGATTTCTATCTTTCATACATCAAGACCTTAAGATAACCCTGAATTTTTTTTTTTTTTTTTTTTTTTTTTTTTGGTTTTTCGAGACAGGGTTTCTCTTTATAGCCCTGGCTGTCCTGGAACTCACTTTGTAGACCAGGCTGGCCTCGAACCCGGAAATCCGTCTGCCTCTGCCTCCCGAGTGCTGGGATTAAAGGCACGTGCCACCACGCCGGGCAACCCTGAAATTCTTAAAGTGTTAGAAGTAAAAACCAGAGGAAAATGCTTCAAGATAGAGGCATAGGCAAGGTGTTTCTGAATGAAACTCCAGGAGCTCAGGGGCTAAATAAAGTCAGCCACTGAGAAACAGGACCTCAGGGTCTGTGTAGCAAACAACATAGTTAATTAAGTAAAGTGACCGCTTATGGAATGGGAGAGAAATCTTTATTACCTATACACCAGACAGGGTCAATATCTGCAATATAAGAACTAAAAAAATATAAATAAGAAGGTAAACAACCCAGACAGAAGTGGGCTAATGTAACAGGCTGATTGTTTTAAAAGATGGAACAAAAATGGCCAATACACATCAAAAAGGGAAGAACTAGAGAGACAGAGGCAGGCAGGTCTCTGTGAGCTTGAAGCCAGCCAGGCTCGTATGGCAAATTGCAGACCAGCTAGGGTTGTAGTGTGAGTCCCTTTTTAAAAACAACATGTAAAAAGCAGGGGCTGGAGAGATGGCTCAGTGGTTAAGAGCACTAACTGCTCTTCCAAAGGTCCTGAGTTCAGTTCCCAGCAACTACATCGTGGCTCACAACCATCTGTAATGGACTCCGATGCCCTATTCTGGTGTGTCTGAAGACAACTATGGTGTAGTCATACAATAAAATAAATAAATAAATAAATCTTTAAAAAATTATATGCTTGTATCAAAATGCTCTTACAATACAGTACCATATGTAATGAATAGACACAGCAATTTTTTTTAACAGATTGAAAAAAATAAAATAAAATCTCTTTCGGAAAGTAAAAGAATATTTTGGAATTTGTTTTGAAGGCCAGTATAATGATGTTATTAGATCCTGAGCTGTATTGTGTGTGTGTGTGTGTGTGTGTGTGTGTGTGTGTGTGTGTGTGTGTGTGTGCGTGCGTATGTATCCCAGAGGACAACACTCAGGAGCTGGGTCTCTCCTCTTACCATGGATTCAGACTCAAATTGCCAGGCTTTCTCTGCAAAGGGTTCTACCCACTCATCCATCTGGCTGACCCTCTCTTTGAGGTTTGTTTGTTTGTTTCATGTAGTCCAGGCTGGCCTTGAACTCCTTATGTAGCTAAAGATGATTTTGGATTCCTGATCCTTCTGATTCTATCTTCCAAGTTTTGAGACGATAAACATGCATCCCCCACATCTTATATTTCTTTGAAGCAGTCTTACTCTCGGACAGATAGAGCTGGAATGCACTCTATAGCCCAGGCTGGTTTCAACTCAGAGTGATCTTTCTGCCTTGGCTTCCCATGTGTTGGGACTACAAGTGTATGTTACCTACCACACCTGGCTTACCATGTTAGTAATAATGATCCACATGTTTGGGATATTCCAGATTTCTACCATGAAACCATGTTATCTGCATAAAAATGATAATAATTTTTTTAAAATTATGGGACACAATTCACATCAGGTTAATATACTAATAAACCTCTGGAGAGGTAAAATTATTATTTTTGGAGTGGTAAGTTTTTGGGTTTGGGTGAGGATGGGTTTTGCTATTAGGGTCTGCAATGTCTTCCTTTTTATTGCATTTATATACTGTAATAAATGTTGTTTTGACTCTTATGTTGATGTGTTCATTTTTCTCCTTTGTAAAACTAGAAGCACAATTTTAGGCAGCCAGAATTTGGTACATAGGGCTGGATGGGATTGAAAAAACTCTGCCTCATGCAAGAAGAATCTTGTTCTTTACCTGAGTCACACAGGGCCTCTCGTAATGCTCGGATTTGTACTAAGGACACAGGCAGACTCTCTAAGCCTAAACTATCCCCTTCGTGTGTAGATACTGTAACTTTGAAGAAGGAAATTCTAACTCTTTTTCAGTATCACTTTAATTCCCCTCTAATTTTAAACTCCTGTTTGACAACCTGACAAACCTTGGCTGTGTAAAACAGGGCTTCGTTTACCCTCGTTCTTCTTATGACCTTTATACAACGGAAGGAGACCTTTGTGCACAGAGAGCCAGAAGGCAGCCTTTTGTCCTTGTTTTGCTTCCTACATGGGATCAGAGTTTACTAATCTTGTGGCTTAGTTTCTTCCATGCTAAAGAGGCAATAGCATCCTGTGTTTCAGAGAAACTTTCTAAAATGCAAATAATATACAATTATAGGCTAAGATTGTCATATTATTAATTAATAGTAGGTGTTATTTATGGATAACACTTCTAAATATAAGGAACAAAGCAGATAGTCCTTATGTCCTTATGTCTGGAGATAAATAGACTCAAAAATGAGACCAGAAAGCCTGAATAATGGCAAAGCAAACACATCAGTAATTATACCTATTACACCTACCTTGGAGTGTCAACCTCACAAAGGTGCAACCTTGAAAGGCCAACACAAACTTTAAAATTCTTTCTAATTATATAACATGCTGTCTAGACCCTTAGGTAGTGGACATCTGTTGATGACCAGGTATACTTCGGTAGGGGTAGGCATGCCTACAGATTCACAGGTTAGTGACCAAGGCAGTGAACATCCTACCTTGAAAGTTATTCAGATATATCCTGAAAGGACACATCTCTTAGGTTTTGGAGAGTTAACTGGGATATAAAGGGTCTTTGGGGGCGGGGTATCGTGCTCATATGGTCAAATGGCTTGTTTCCTTCTGCCTTGCTACATAGAGGCACTGCTGACTGGGCATTAAGAGAATCTTTTCAGGAACCTGAACTTAAATTTCCTTTCATGTCTGTTCAATGGAGCTTCAAAGTAGTTAAAAATGTGTGAATAAAAGGAAAAGGCTCTGGAATTTTTTGACCAAAAAAACCAAAGCAAATGAGAAAAAGAAGGAGGAGGAGGAGGAGGAGGAGGAGGAGGAGGAAGAGGAGGAGGAAGAGGAGGAGAAGGAGAGGAGGAGAAGAAGAAGGAGGGAAAAAGAATGTGGAGATGAGGAAGAAGGTGACAAGGAAGAGGAGGAAGAAAGGAAGGAAGGAAGAAGAAAGAAGAAAACTGTGTAATCTACAGTAAATCTTATATACTCTTTCAAGGGGGCAGGTGCAGAAGATAGGGTCTCACTGGTCTGGAGCAGAGGTTCCCCTTGCCTTGCACACAGTAGATGTTGGGATCGCACTCTGGTGAGGTGCATCACCCTGATTTCTCTTCCTTTCTTTTTGTTTATTGTTTTGTTTTGGTTTTGGTTTTTCGAGACAGGGTTTCTCTGTGTAGCCCTGGCTGTCCTGGAACTCACGTTGTAGACCAGGCTGGCCTCGAACCCGGAAATCCGCCTGCCTCTGCCTCCCGAGTGCTGGGGTTTATTTTACGAATACACTGTAGCTGTCTTCAGACACACCAGAAGAGGACATCGGTCTCCATTACAGATGGTTGTAAGCCATCATGTGGTTGCTGGGAATTGAACTCAGGACCTCTGGAAGAGCGGTCAGTCCTCTTAACCATTGGGCCATCTCTCCAGCCCTGGTTTATTTTCTTATTGTAAAATAGCAGGTTTATTTGGAATTGTGATGCCTCCAGGAACTTCAAATACTTTGTTACCATCCAACATCCAGTGTTCAGATCTCCCCACCTGTTTTTGAAATTGTGTTAGAAAGTCTTTGGTGTGCCTGAATCAACACTCAGAAAATGATGACTAGCATGGTGAATCATGCCTACGGGTCTCAGCACTGGGGATGCTGAGGCAGGAGGACTGGTGTGGGATCCAGGCCAGCCTGGACTACTGAGTGAAACTGTTTCATCTCCTCTCTCTCCACTCCTCATCCATACTATGAAACAAATCTTCATCATCAAGCGTATTGGCTGGATACAATTTATTGCTTTAAAAAAACCCAATACTTTCTTGTTATTTTAACATATTCCAGGGAGCAATAGGATTTAGTGGTTGATTCAAGGTTCCTTCATGTGCTTTACAAATGGCACGTGAAGGTCTTGTGATGAAATTACAGAGGAAAGTACCATAAATAGCAGCTTGGAGTTAACTTTGGACCTCAGAAACCAAAAGAAAACAATGTAAAGGACACACACTAGTTTGTTTAGCATGTTTGCACTGAGACATCATTCCCTCCAGGGTTATGTGACTAGAGTGATTTTGTTTCAGCCACCTAAAAAAACTGGTTCTCAGCCTTCCTAACACTGTGACCCTTTAACATAGTTCTTCACACTGTGGAGACCCCCAACAATGAAATCATCTTCAATGCTATTTCATAACTGTAATTTTCTAGTTATGGGCAGTATGTAAATATCTCTGTTTTCCAATGGTCTTTACATAATGCCTGTGAAAGGGTCATTAGACCCCTGCTAAGGGTCATGACTGGCAGGTTGAGAACCATTGATTTAAAATATTATAGCTCCCATGTTTCTTTCTCCAAAGGGTTACAAGGAGTAAAGAGTTAGAGACCCTTAGCATACCTAATCTCCATCATCTCATCCAATAAGTCAGGTGGATGCATTCCCGAGTAATTCCAGTATTAAAAGCTCTCTGAACAGTATCCTTTACCCATCATAAATAGTCCATTATGCTTGGGCCCTCTTAATTAGGGCTTGTGGCTCTAACACTGACCCTAACGATCATTACCTAGTTATTGTTATATTTCATCATTTCATATGCCCACTACCCCATCTTAAAACTCACATTTATTTATTTATGTGTCATATCATCACACACACACACACACACACACACACACACACACACACACACACACACACACACACGCACACGCGCGCGCGCCCACAAGTCTCATGGTGCAGGTGTGGAAATCAGAATGTGGTTCCTGGAGATTGAACTCAGGTCACCAAGCTTGGTGGCAGGTGCTTTTACCCACTGGGCCATCTTGTAGCTATCAGTATCATTATCTTAAAAAGACTACTGATCCGGAGCTTACACTTTGCTGGTCTGCTTTGCATCTTGGGTTGGGATTAGCACAGTGTGCTGCCAAGCCCGGCTCTCAGCTGGTTCATTTTTACAGCACCCTCCCTTCCCCTGTCTGCTGGTCCTATCAGCACTGCAGGTAGTTCTGATCTGAGACTAAAACGCATGATCTTTTGGCTCGGGCTCTGGGAACTGAGTCATTCTGGCACTGACAATATTCTGTGACTCAGCAGGTCCGAAGAGGAGGATGTCAGAATCCAGATAATTTCGAGTCTTTTAAAGGCAAGCTAGGACACACAAACAACAGAGTGGAAGAATTTCAAAGCAGGTCTGCGTATCCAGGGGAAAATGTCATTCCATTCCCAGCCTTCTCACTTCCTTCCTTGCCCGGTTAAATGACAGTCACATTTTAATTTAGAGCAAGGAAATCACAAAATTGACTCTGAAGCTGAGATCGAGCCCTGTGTTCCACAGGGATCCAGTCCCTTGGACACCTCGGGATCTCTCCCCTCAGCGTGGGCAGGGCTTGCCCCGGGATACAGGAGGCAATGCCCGGGACGGCTGGGGAGGGCGAGGTCACGCAGGCCACCGCACCGTTGCGCTGTGTTCAGGCTCCAGAGTCAGGTAGTGGCTGAGCTATACCGTAAGGACTGACATCTGGTTGGGCCAGGGTCCAAGTCCTCATGAAGTCAAAAACACAGATTCCGGGCCACCTCACCCACCTGCGTCTCCCTTTAAGAACCTCCTCTTAGCCTCATACCCTCCAGGGCAAGATCCTCTAAGGTACAAGACCTGGATGAGGGTTCCCAACCCACCGAAGCCCCTACCCTCCCAGCATGCACTGCCCAGCACCCCACACCCCACGCCCCGCCCTCCTTCCCTCACTCACGCTCCCTCTCCGCCCACCTTGGGCCCCTCCCTCTTACCCCCTCGCCCAGCCCACCTCTAGTCACGCCCATCCAGAAGTCCTCCCACTTGACCCCTTGCCTCTTCCATCTCGCGCCCCCCTCCCTTTTGCTGCCGGTCCCGCCCTCCTCGCACCCCACCCTCCTACTCCACCGCCCCGCCCACCTCGCGCCCGGTCCTCTGGCTCCCGCCCCTCCCATCTCGCTTCTCTGGCCCACCGCCCTCCAGGCCGCCCCCGCCGCCGCCGGGAGTCGCTGGGGAGGACGCGTAGGGCGGGGAGCAGCTCCTGGCCCGCGTGAGCTGCCGAGGAGGCCGGCCTTGGGTTTTCTCCACCGCCAGATCCCACCCCGCCGGGCAGACCCCACCCCCTTCTCCTTCCTCCTGGGGCGCGCTCTCGAGTGCGCGCTCGGAAGTCGGGGGTCGGCGCACAGTGCAGGCTGCGCACCGGGAGGTAGCGGAGGCAGCGCGATCTTGGCTCGGACGCCCACCCATCGGCTCTGCGTCCGGCTCTCGGCCTCCAGCCCGGTCCACAGCCCGGCCTCGGCCCGCAGCGGAGGATCGGCCTCGGGATACGCCGCTAGGCGAGTGCAGCGCGGCACCCCAGCCTTTGCCGAGGGCCCGCGCGCAGCGGGATGACGGGCGGCGGGCGGGCCGCGCTGGCCCTGCAGCCCCGGGGGCGGCTGTGGCCGCTGTTGGCTGTGCTGGCGGCTGTGGCGGGCTGTGTCCGGGCGGCCATGGACGAGTGCGCGGATGAGGGCGGGCGGCCGCAGCGCTGCATGCCGGAGTTTGTTAATGCCGCCTTCAATGTGACCGTGGTGGCTACCAACACGTGTGGGACTCCGCCCGAGGAGTACTGCGTGCAGACTGGGGTGACCGGAGTCACTAAGTCCTGTCACCTGTGCGACGCCGGCCAGCAGCACCTGCAACACGGGGCAGCCTTCCTGACCGACTACAACAACCAGGCCGACACCACCTGGTGGCAAAGCCAGACTATGCTGGCCGGGGTGCAGTACCCCAACTCCATCAACCTCACGCTGCACCTGGGTAAGCGATGACAGCCCCGTCCCCACTACTCGCTCACGGTCCAGCTCCGGGGCCGCATCCATGGAGCCGCTGGTCCGGCCTGAGGGGCCTGTCCAGCCGCGTGCTGACGGTCTGTTCTCCAGCGTGGGCCACACACAGAAATTCCTTTCTCCAACTTCTAAAATTCATCTCGCTTTGAACATCCGGTGAGGGCCACCATGTCCCACGCTAGCATCTCTCTCTTTTTTTCTTACTCTTTCTAGTCCAACCGGATTCTCGTTCCGTTGATTCTTTTCTATTTCAGCAGTTAGGATTTTGGACCAACACCCCCCCACCCCCTTTTGCACCCTGAGGCGCTAATGAAACACTCATCCTGGCAGGACAGGACTATCACATAGCATGCTTACATTAGAGTCTTGAAGGTCCACTTTCAAACACTTGTCTTTAAAATGTTTGTCTGTCTCCAGGGTTGAGAATGATTGCTCTTAGTTTTGATAGGGGAATTTGAGGGGAGCAAATGCCTTTGCCGCCGGTATTTCTATGTGTAATTAAAGTGGAAGTTCACTTTTAAAGTTACTGTTCTTCAGAGCTGTTCAGCCTTAATTAGGAGCTGTTTCACTGCTAATCCTAGTTGGGAGAAAACAGAAAGGTAATGAAGACACTCTCTGTAATTGAGGGCAGTTTTGTTCCGGTGTAAAAAGCTCCAAGGCTCTCCTGGATAGTCTTCCCTTTTGCTTTGATCCGAAGCAAGTGTGGAGACAAGCATGCTTTAGAATCCAGGAGAGGGCTGAAGTAGGAGACTTCATGGCAGAGCCGTGGATGAGCAAGGCTGTGATTATCTGAACGGATCAAAGTTCCTGCTTCACCTGGAGATGTTTTCTTTACTTTTGAGACAGACAAGAGAGCAGAAAAATTTTCATTGCTGTGTTCAGTTGTGCAACATTAAGTGTGAAAAACTGATTGTTGCCCTGGGATATTTGAGAGGGATATTTTGTAGGCAGATAGTCCCCTGATCGTGGTTTCAGGGTTTTCTTTCCACTGCTCTTCATTATATTATATTATATTATATTATATTATATTATATTATATTATATTATATTATCAGGGAATTTTCTTCAGAGAAAGACTATGACTTAGAGAAAGTGCCTTGAAAGTGTAAATGACTGTGTGTGGAGGAAGTTTTAGGAGAGCAGTGTTACTGCCTCTGTAGTAGATGCTGCCTTTTTCTTTGTAGACGAGTCACCAGGCAGATGGAACTTTTTGAAAACAAGCTCATAAATGAAAATGTGAGGCATCCGATTTTCAGTAATTAAGAGTGAGTTCGGTTTTGAAAAGGACTGGAACGACATAGAAGTGTAAAAGTGATGCTTTGGAGAGATGCCTTTCTCCAGACGGCACTCCGCTTCCCAAGATCTCTGGGAGTCCTTTGAAGTAGCTTCAGAGTTTTTAAGTTCTATAACTTATGTCCAGTTATTTTTAACTTTTTTTTTATGTTTTACTTTTTTTTTGTACTCAATTCTGAATCCCCTTGAAGTCTTGCTTAATCCGTTTTCAGATTTAAAAAAAAAGAAACAAAATTCAGAGGCAAGGCCTTGACGTCTCCCAAGTGCCTGAGATGCCGTTGAAAAGTTCTGAACAATAGGCTGTCAATCTCTGCTTTCCTCCTTCTTTAGGCTAAGGAGCTGAGGTTTATTTCAGGTGATTGCAGAGGGAGAAACTAATCTCTGGCGAAGTCTCTGTTGCAGAGACATGCGCTAGGGTAAGAGGGCAGCCAGGTTGCTACTGTTGGGGGCCAGCTATATTAATTAGCTTTGGGCCATGTTAATGACGAGGCCAAAGAACTCTTCCATCTCATTAGGACGGCAACATGATATTTTCTATACGCTTGGACTTGATTTTACTGAAAAATTCTTCAGTTGGTTGCTAAATGACATTCATAAAACTGGGGCTCACTCTGGCTGTCCTGGGACTCACTATGTAGACCAGGCTGACTTTGAACTCCTAGAGAACCCCCACCTGCTTCTGAGTGCAGGGTACTGCGATTCCAGGTGTGAGTAGCCACACCCAGCGGGTTTACTCTTTAAAAGTAAAGTTTAAAATATTTTCAAAGCCGTGTAGTTATTGTAAAAACACATGCTTTACACTTTTTAGACAATTTATGAAAACTAGGACTGGACAGACTCTGCTTGTTGTGGGTTGGAAATGAAGTCCTGGAGGAAATGTGTGGTGGCGTAGCTGGGGAGGGGAGAGTTTTATGTGTCCTGGGAGTTGGTGTTTCTGGCTTCTGTCCCACCTTTATTTATTTATTTACGACCAGGTATATATGCATGAATGCTGTGCTCAACAATTTAGGGCAGGCAGGCAAGGATTGACTGTTTTGATATTCAGTGTATTCACCCCGATGTCCCCCTTGACTCCAGTTACTCTGTGGGCTGTAGCTAACTAATTATTTCCCATGGAGTCAAGTACCATGACTGTTCTGTGTATCCATTAAATCTCCCATCCAGTTCACATTTCACATACCCTTAAACAAGTGATGCATATTGTGCCTTGCCCCTCCAGAGCATGTGAAACTGCAGTGAGCAGTGGGGGAGAGTGGGCCCAGCCTCTGCGTCACCAGCCTGCCTTTCCCTGTCGAACTTTCCTCACTGCAAACCTTGAGAAGAAATCAAGTCCAGGGTTGGGTGTGTTGGAGCATTCCGGGATGGCCTAGGCGGAGTCTAGGAGTTCAAGGCCAACCTTGACTACATAGCAAGTTCCAAACCAGCCAGAGCGACATACTAAGACCCTGTTTCAAAATTTAGAGAGAGAAAAAAATCAAATCAGATCACGCTTAAGTAGTTAAAAAATTATATACACACATACATATATACACACATACATACATAAATACATACATGAGTGCATGCACGCACATGTGCGTGTGTGTGCACACACAGACACACACACATGTTTTGGCAATGGTTGTGAGTCACTTTTATTACAGAAATGAAACATGGCTAGATATATTCAAATAATAAATATAACAAATAGTCAATTTGCCTTTAGTTGCTAAGCTCCACACCCAAGAGACCACAATGACAGGTTTTTATGTAATCCTTCAGAAATGTTCATATACCGGATTGCATGATCATTTTAGCTAGTACCTTTTGGAGAAGGTGTCTTAACATTTGACAGGTATAAATTAGGTCTTTGTATACAATACCCATCACCCGGGTTAAAAAAAAAATCCAGGAAAACAAGCATGAATTCTGACAACTGCCATTTTTAAACTGTGATGTGTTGTAATATAGTCGGGTTCCGGGCATAGCGCATCTGTGGATATGAAGAGTTAATGTTGCTTTGGGAGCGACTATATCTTCTGCCTGCTGTGGAGAGACTTCTCAGTCAGGAACCCCTTCCCTAAAAGTAAGCCTTCTTTTGCTTTTAGCTTTCAGATCTCTCCTGAGTAATCGGTATTGATTACTTGGTTGCTATTTAAAAGTGTAGCATTTACATTTAATAATAACACTGTAAGTTTTAACAATATCCGGGAACTTGTTGAAAGTGCTGTAGCTGAGCATTTGACTCTTTAAAACAGTCCCTTTAATTAATTTAGTAATCATTGTGGATGGAAACTTGGCAGGTAGGATTTTGATCTTGCATAAAGGTAAGCTTTTCTCATTCTTAAAACAGTTAGGTTAAGAAACTGTTTCTATAAGCAACTCAATCGAAGTTTATGCAATCTCCAAAGTTAGCATTGCAGCCCAGGTCCCAAGCTCTTCATCAGATCAGACATGGATGGTGTAATCTATGTGAAGTGTCTCGTGTGTGTGTGTGTGTGTGTGTGTGTCTGTGTGTGTGTGTCTGTGTGTGTGTGTGTCTGTGTCTGTGTGTGTGTGTCTGTGTGTGTGTGTAAATCAGAATCAACACAGAAGGTGATTTGGTACGTCTATGAGTTCAATTTATTATTTAATATGAAACAAACAGCAAAGTTTCCTTTTCTCCTGGAAAAATCTTTGTAATATGGGCTCTGACTACAGTTGAGCCAGTGACTTCACTGTGGTATTTGTGCACCCTGAGGGGACACTATTTTTCGTTTGTCTCACAGAGGCCTGATTTACATTTTACAGGTTTCAACTTGAGAAGTCAAGGAGCAGTTCTTTAATGGCCAGTAGTTTACTGAATGGTTTTATAAAAGACGCTGTTGGCTATGCCCCTGTTCCACAGTTCATTGTTTTCTCTGCAAATTTCTTCTCCTGGTTTTCTAAGGCACCAGAAGAAAGCAGACACACCAGAGGGAAAGCTGGAGCCGAGGCTCCCTGCTCCATCACTTTATCCTTGGTCACATTGGTGTCAGAGGCGGAACATTGGGTTATTTCAGTCCTAAATCCTTTTAGGAAGCTGGGTATGCTTTTTATCATGTTCCCCCCTTGCAGTGTGCATACATTCTCATATTACAGCCAGATATTCCGTAAACATTTTTAAAATACCTGAGAAATGCACACCCCAGAGCCTAATAGGAAGGTGTGGAAGACCGAAGGCCCTTTTCTAAGAGCTCATGTGCTTCTGAGTGGAATTTAAAGTTGTAATGCTTTTTGCATATTATAGCAAGGGGGGGTCTTTATAATAATATTTTACATTTTTTGAAAGCCTCCAGATTGTCAGTGGTTAGATTTCTTGTAACCTCATGAAGGTGACCCTGAGGGTCCTGTAGTTGTGATCCTATGAGTCCTCGGACAGGTAAGTCCAAGTCACCTTGGTACATCATTCTCTGCAGCTAATAGTTCCTCTAGCAAATCTCTTAAGAGAGTGTTTATCTCTTTAAAATAAAAGCTCAGGGGTTTATCCCTTTAAAATAAAAGCTCATGGGTGCGGGGTGGGGGAGGGGTGGGGCTGGAGAGCTGGCTTAGAGGTTAAGAGCGCAGATTGCTTTTCCAGAGGTCCTGAGTTCAGTTCCCAGCAACCACATGGTGGCTCACAACCATCTGTAATGGGATCTGATGCCCTTTTCTGGTGAGTCTGAAGAGCGACAGTGTATGCAGGAACATAAAATAAAATAAATAAAAAGGCTCACAAACAGATTGATTCAGAGATCTGGATTGCTGTTGTTCTTTTCCTTGATTTCCCATCAGCTGTTGTTCCTTTTTTGCTTACATTCCCAAATTCTTATTGTTGCACACACACTGTCCCTGAGGGAACATGTAGCCTTCATTTACCATATTCAAATGTAAAGGTGTATTTCCGGTTAGCTCTTCCTTCAGGTCTAGTCCTGGATATGATGGCTGTGGGGTGGCTGGGTGGAGCCATGCTTAAAATTAATTTACTTCTTTTTTTTGTTTTTTAAGGAATTATTTATGTATTTTATTTATATGATTACACTGTAGCTGTCTTCAGACACACCAGAAGAGGGTATTGGATTCCATTACGGATGGTTGTGAGCCGCTGTGTGGTTGCTGGGAATTGGAACTCATAACCTCTGGAAGAGCAGTGCTCTTAACCGCTGAGCCATCGCTCCAGCCCCTGATTTACTTCCTACTGTTCTGTCCACCGCACATGCAGTGTGGACTCCATTGGCTTTCATCTGATGATTTCCCCATCTTGACACACTAGTGATCTTTCAGCTTCACAGATCGGCCCTTACGCAGATAGCTGTCAGTTTTCAGCGGGGTAGTGCTCTTAACAAAGCCCCTGCAGCCTGAGAGCATAAGTTGAAAGTGCTTGTAGTGCCCCTGTAGTGCTTTCTGGGCTTTGGCAACAGTGGTGTTGTTGATGCTTGTACTGGAGGAGTAAATGCAGAGCTGCGGTTCTTTGTTCCTTCCCAGGGTTGGTCAAGAGGACCTCGTTAGGTGTACTTCAGGAAGAGGTCAAGTCAGAGGCCAGCCTGGTGTCTCCCGAGTTCTCATTCTTCACTGTAAACTCCTAAATCCAAGCCAACCTATCAGAGAAGTTGGGGACTCTCAGTAGTTGAGCTGCAGTATTTTGTATTTCAGAATGACCAGTGGATGTGAAATGTGGATCTTGTCTATAACGGCCTGGGTTACATGTCTTCTGTCAACCACCCTGTCTGAGTGGAAAGTTCCTAGGTGGCTCCTCAGGTTTGCTGGCAAAGCCTTTGTCCTGTTAGGGAGGTGCTGGAGGCTCTGAATATTGTCAACAACTAGGTTTCCCCTTTTATCGCTTTTGTGCAGAGAAGGCTGTCCTTCCATGTGGAGCACTTCTCCCAGGTGTCAGCAACTCAGGTAGGCAGGACTCCTTCCAGGTTCCTTTCTCCCTCTTTCTGTCCCCACCTCCTGTCCTGGGTTATACCTTCTGTTCAGCCACCCTGTCAGTACCTGTCATCATATACTGTTATCTCTTTCTGGACTTGCCTATTTTTGCCTCAAGGTCATATTGAAAGTCTTAGTGATTTAGTTTTTGTTTAAGATAGGGTCTGGCTACCTTGCTCAGGCTGTCCTGAAGTGCCTGGCCTTAAGCTGTCTTCCTGCCTTAGCCTCTGAAGTTGAGCTCACAAGCATGTGCCACTTTCCCCAGACAGCTATACTCTTTGAAGGTAGTCTGGTACTTTGCCATCGTTTAGTTAAATAAAATTAACCCTTGCCAATTGCTCGCTGGGCCTGCACACTTCTGATGGAGAGTGATCCCGAGGACCTGCCCTGCCAGTCTGAGCTCTAGATAAAGGAATCTGTGTTTTAGATTTGGGGAGTAGGAAAACCACACACCCTTTACCCAAATCTTCTCAGCCTGTCCATCTAGTTTTGTATGAATAGTGAGCTATGAGTAGCTTATGCCTTTTAAATTGGTTTACCCCCAACCCCGAAAAAAATTCAAAGTAATAATAATATTTTGTGACTTGAAAACGACATGAAATTCAAATTGTAGTATATATAAAGTTTTATTGGAACAACATTAAACTCATTTAATAACGCTGTTTTGTACTACGAAGGCAGGGCTGAGTAACTGGGACAGACTATGTTCCTGCTTATAGAAGCTGAAGTGTTCACTGCCTGGCCCTCACTGCACAGTTTTGGTGAACTCTATTAGGGTACAGTAAGTCTTTTTTTATTATTATTTAAAGATTTACTTTTATTTTATGTATATGAGTACACTGTAGCTGTACAGATGGTTGTGAGCCTTCATGTGGTTGTTGGGAATTGAATTTTTAGGACCTCTGCTCGCTCTGGTCAACCTTGCTGGCTCAGTCTCTGCTCACTCCGGCCCAAAGATTTACTTAATATTATACATAAATACACTGTAGCTGTCTTCAGACACACCAGAAGAGGGCGTCAGATCTTATTACAGATGGTTGTGAGCTACCATGTGGTTGCTGGGATTTGAACTCAGGACCTTTGGAAGAGCAGTCAGTACTCTTAACTGCTGAGCCATCTCTCCAGCCCACAGTAGGCCTTAATTGAGAAATGCAAATACAGAGAGTACCCCCCCCCCCCCAGTAAGCGTTTGGTGGAAGTTGGAGCTTTTGTGTCTTCAGTCTTTAGCAGTGTGTCCGGCAGAATGTTCAGTGGGTATTGGTGGGGTAAGTGATGGACTGAGTTACGCATGCGCAAGAGGATTACCCACAACTCCCTTTCTTCAGAGCAGTACTGGGGATGGAGCTCCTGTGTGCCAACAGTACCACCTCTGTTTTCCCAAGGCATGTGTCAGTGTAGTAACTAATCTAAGATGTGCGACATAGGAATTCTATTTCTAGAACTTTAGAAACACTAATACAGAATTTTGAAAGAACTGTGTCATTTTATTTTATCTTGTGTTTTGAGGCAGGATCTCACTCTGTAGCCCAGGCTGACCTGAACTCACTGTGTAGCCTAGGTTAGCCTGAAACTACAGATGTGAACTACCATACCCACCTCCATATCTGTCTTTATTTATTTTATCTGTCGCTGTCTTCAGACACTCCAGAAGAGGGCATCAGATCCCATTACAGATGGTTGTGAGCCACCATGTGGTTGCTGGGAATTGAACTCAAGACCTCTGGAAGAGCAGTTGGTGCTCTTCCAACCACTGAGCCATCTCTTCAGCCCCATAAACAAGTTTTATCTAAAAATACATATGCACTGTCTATTGTTGGAAAGCTCCCTGTACTATGAGATCATTGGAAGGAAAGAGTCTGCTTTTCACGTATGGGGTGTATGTGTTGGTTGTAGTGTATTGAGTTGTTGGTGGGCACAGATGAGCATGCAGGCACAGAGGAAGATGAGCAGGCTGGGCTATTGGTGTGGTAGTGAACAACTGTAGATGCTGAGCAGACTGTAGTCCTGCATTGAGGTGGTCAGGCAGATGGACAGTCATCTAGTAGAGGCTGAGCGCTAACAGGAAGTGGAACAGAACCTGGCTTTGCTGGGTCTCATCTCCAGCTGGACTTGATTGGCAGCCCGGCAGCTGTCCTCTGGATTTTAGGGAGAAGTGTCAAAGTTTAGAGCAGAGCTGTTTGTTTATTTTCACTGCTCCAAATTCCTGAGACTTAAAGATAAGGGATGAGCCTGTCTTACCTTAAATGGTTAATTTCAACGTAAGGTTACAAGATGGCAGTGCACCAAATTTCTGTTGCCCTGTCTTGGTGGCTTGACCTGAGATCTGTAAGCAGGCCCTTATGGGACGTGCAAGCTCCTTTCTGTAAGATGATAAAGTTAGATGCTTGTTCATTTGGGCTTAAAATTGACAGCTTGCTTAATAGAAGCCTCCAGAAAGCTTATTAAAGTCCCATCGGCATCTCTTTCCAGGCCTTCCAGGGGCCTTCCAGGGGCCAGCCGAAAATAACTGGACCCAGTCAGTCTGGTGCCCTCTGCAGCTACATATTCATGAAATAAAATAAAGCCACTATCTCTTTCTTGGACAATGCACGCTCAGATCTCTTGTGGGAGGAGCACCTCTGGCGAGGCTGGGAGGTGAACTAGGGATGCGCTTGGTTTTCTTCTCAAACTTGAGGGCTTCTGTCTCTCAGCTCCCTCCGTTTATTTTTTGTTTTCCAGCTGTGGAGCCTTCCTGTTGTGCTGAAGGCAACAGTGAATTATTGTTTTATTTCACCCATTTTTTTTTTTAAGATATTTCTCCTATTTTCAATCTCATCTTTTTGTTCTGAAAAATTGGTGGAAAACTTGATTCACAATAGGTCTTCATGTTTTTCATTTCTTCTCTCTCTCCTCTCTTTCTCCCTCTTTTTCCCTCCCTCCCTTCCTTCTTCTTTTCCTCCTTCCCTCCCCCCTTCCACCCCTCTTTTCTTCCTTTCTTCCCTTCCTCTGTTCTTTTTTCCTTTTTGAGACAGGATCTTGCTATGTAGTCCAGGCTAGCCTCAAACTCACTATGTAGCTATGTAGCTCACCATGGCCTTGACTTTGAAGCAATCTTCCTTCCCCAAGTTTCCAGCTGCTGAGATTACAGATGTGCATAATATATAGGTAACTTATTTATGGAATTAGTTTTAGCAAGCACAGGATTTCGGAAAGCAAAAGAGCTATTTCTTTGTTTTTGTTTTCTTTGTCTGGAGGTCACTTGCATTAATGGTTACCAACCAATATCTGTTGAGAACCAGTGGTCCAGCCCATTCTAGCTGCCTACCAGCCTGTGTGAGTTCTTGGGGAGCTGTTCTGAAGGCCAGCCTTGGAAGCAGAGCTCTTCGAGGATTGTGCAGGGTGAGCGTCCCCTGCAGCGAGCTGTGGTTCGGGTTGATGTAAAATTGTAAGCTTGTGGATGTTGTCCCAGGTTTACAGACTAAGGATGTGTGTGTTTGGTGATAAGGTCAAGGATTTACTTTATTTAGTTATTTATTTCTAAATAAGGTGCTTTCCGATTCCCAGGGTGAAAAGGAATTGTTCTGCAAGTGTTCTCTGCTGTGATGACTTAATCTTCGTCCCTTTAAACCTGTACTAGGGAGTGACTTGTGGTGGAGTCTGCTAGGTACAATACATTCAAGCTTGAATTGGGTGGCTTTCTTGGAGAAGTGTGTGAAGCTAACATATTACCAGTTGTGTCAGGAGTCTCTCCCCCTCCCCCCACTTATGCCTTGAGCTTGTTGCATTGAGATTCTATTTGTTGAACAAAGACATTATTTAAATGGCAGCCAGGGAGAAAATTTTTCCTTTAAGGATTTTGTAATATGTAATGGATATCAAAGACACTTGCTGTACCGGTACTGAGGGAATCTGTAATGTGTCTGAGGGGTTAAGACAGAAACATCCATCCATAGGAAAAATGACTCGGTGGAGATTTTCAGAGTGCTAGGGAGTGCTGCAGATCACTTGAGAGGTGAGCGACAAGTCAGCCGGGAAAAGCTGATTGGCTTTTGAAAACAGCTAATGGACATGAATGAAGGACCTTCCAGGAAGGCTGGATTGTTTGAGCGTCAATATTCTAAACACAAACTAGAACAAAAATTCTAAAAATAATCAGGTAATTGTGAAGGAAGGCGTGGCTCACCTTGCGTGGAGTAACGTGAATGGTTTCAGCTTGGAAACCGGTTAGCAGAAGAAAGCGAGGTTTGCCTCTTAGTCATTCTGGCTAAGAGCAAGTGAAGAAGGCAGATTCGTGAGCCCTGTGCTGGGTGCCTCCGAGTTCTGCGGCCTCAAGAGCCGATACCTCTGTGAGGAATGAGGTGAGGTGACTTGTGACTTCCCTGTGGTCACACAGGTGGGTGTCGGTGGGATCCTGGGCTCACAAGCTTCAGTCACGCCCCTGCCCCTCTGCCACCTGAGAGCAGACTTGGCACATGAACTCTACAGCGAACTGTAGAGACCTTCACCTGGGCAAAGGACCAAGTGACTCCATCAGAGAGCTAAGCCTCGTGTCTCTGACTTTGCTGGAAAAAGCTGGATTTGGAATTTTTAGTTTTCAGATTTTTTTTTAAGAGAGCTTTATACTGATTTTTAAATGAAACGCTCTTAAAGGGACAACTTTTAGGTTCAGAGTCCTTTAACTAGTCGTGTAATATTTAGTCTTATGCCTTTTGGAATGTTGAAGGAATGTATTGAATTTCAGAATGAGGCCCTGGGTTTTGTCAGTGTCTCCTAATAGAAAAGGGGGAAGCATACCATGTACTATTCTGAAGGGTGGTCAGTAAACTCCAATTATATGGGGGAATGCACCTTATCTCATTTCCTACCTCGGCCACTATTCCTTTCTGCTTGCTGAATTGCTGAGCTCAGTTCAACTGTTCCCTTTATCTGACATCACTAAAGATAAGGCTTCAAGGCGGCCTGGTTGATCTCCAGTTCTAGTCTGTTTCTCCTCTGCTCCCAGTAAATTCTGACCCTGCTATGGTGGCTTTGTGTGTGTGTGTGTATTCCTCAAGTTTGCTGAGTAGGTCTAATGTGCATTTTTATTGACTGATTAGCGAGATAGCTTCTGTACCCCCAGGAACTTTCCTTTGTCACCCGTTCCTTCTTTCAGGCTCCAGAGCCCCACCATTCACTTTGATTTCTGTTGATGCAAATTTGCCAAGCTATCAACCTCCGACTTGCTAATCTTTCTGGAGCTAAGGTTCATTTGAAGGTCACTGGTGGGTTTTTTCTTTCTTTCTTTCTTTCTTTCTTTTTTTTGGCTTTATTTCTGAGAACGGGCCATAATTGCCTTGGAAGACTTGTGTTTGTGGTGGGTTTGTGCCTCGGCCTGTCATAGTTCACTTCTCTGAATTGAAGATTCAGACAAACAAACAAACTCAACCCAGACCCAAACACTTCAACCCAGAGCCCTCCAGGCTTGAGCTGCCTGAGGAATTTCCGTGTTTCTGTCCGCCCTTTCTGCTTTCCTTACAGACAGACCGACCTCCTCAGCCCCTACCTTCTTTCTGTCCTTGTGTGGAGAATGTGGTTACACCACCACATAAGAAGCACTGGGGACTGTTAAAGGCTTTGATGAGTTTCTTTTCTTGTGGGATGGGGTGGCACTCCTTGCTGCACAGAAGTAGGGTGAGATGGGGGAGGGAGTGTTGGTTTTAGAAGCCTCCACCCCTGCTTCTCTCTCCTCCCCCTCCCACTGGTAAAATATGTTCTTGGCGTGTTCTATCAATTGATTCCAAAGAGAATGAAAATGTCCTACCTTTTCCAGGAGAAGAAAGGGTGTAGGGAGAACACGGAATGCGTTGTCAGGCACTAGGAAGTAATAATTTCCCGCCTTCAGCTCACACTGTAATTGAAGGCAGGAAAAAGTTTGCCTGCAGATTTCTAAATTCTATGACCATCTTAGGAATACGAGATTGCTCCTTGGCAATGTAAAACTATTGATTGACATGGAATTTCAGTTTTGTGTCCTTAACTTACAACATTTAGAACCTTAGCTTCTGGGAGGTGAACACTTTTAGAGTAGGTGGCTGTTGTGGTTTAAATGTGTACCAAGTTCATGCCTCGGCCACCGATCCAGTCTTCTCGTGTTGACAGAGGGGTGGTTATTTATGAAGACCTGCTCTAAGTGTCTTTGGCATGGCTGTGGGTTTATTGTGAAAGTCAGTTTGGATCCTCCTGGTTTATTTATGCTCTTGCTGTGGGATGCTTCCATTGTGTTACAATCCACAAGAAGACCCTTACCAGGTAGGTACCAGCAGGCTTTGGGATGTCTCAGCCTCCAGAACCTTGAGCCAAGTCAATTTCTGTTTATTTTAAATTACTCAGTCTGAATATAGCAGCAGGAAATGGATCAAGATAGTGGCTAACTAGAGTAGTAATAATGAAATTATGGAGTTTGTAGAGAATATAGGTAAATCCTATATATAGTCATACATGCCTATATCCATGCAATGCCTGGGAGGTGGGATGGAGGTCAGAAGTTCAGAGTTACCTTAGGCAGCTGTGGGAGCCCAAGACTCAACAACAGTCCTTAGGGAAGTTTAAGCTGTTAAAAATATTTTGACAAAAGGATTCGAGTTTAATTTATTTTAAACTCATACCAAGGAAATTGGGGTTGGTGAGATGGCTCAGTGGATAAAGGGACTTTATTCAGCCTAGGGACCTGAGTCTGATTCTTGGAACTTGTATAAGGGTAGGAAGAGAGACTTGACCCCATAAAGCTGTTCTCTGACCTACAGACATGCACAAGTATATATACACACCATGGCATGTGTACCCACCACATGCATGTGTACACAGTAATGCATACAGTTAATGGTGGTGTGGTTGCCTGAGGCTTGTAGTTAATCTGCTCAGCTGCGTTTCTCAGGTGTTCCTGCTCATCACATCAAATAGTCTGATAGGTCTAGTGACTTCACCTGTGACTGGTGAGCCTGATGCTTTTAGGGGCTAGGGTAGAGGACAGTGTTAAATCCCCTGGGACCAGAGTCACAGACAGTAATAAGATGCTTGATGTAGGTGCTAGGAACTGGACCTGAGTCCTTTGACAGAGCAGCAAGTGCTCATAGCTGCTGAACCTTCTCTTCATCCCCTGAGGTTCTATGTTTGTTTTTTTAAAGACAGGGTCACACCATGTAACTGGCTGGCTTGGAATTCATTGGGAAGGTTAGGCTGGCCTTGAACACGTGGAGATTGGCCTGCCTCTGCCTCCCGAGTGCTGGGATTAAAGGTGTGCATCATCACGCTCAGCTAAGTTTTTGACTTGTGTTTTAATATGAGATCATAATTTGATACAAGCGAGCATCCTAAGAATTTTCCTTGCAGTTGTTCATGTTGGATGTGGGGAGAAGCTGGGATGAAGGTTATGGGGTGGGGACTGATGACGCTTGTTAGATGCCTTAAGACCACTTCGTGGGAAAAGTGTTGCGATCAGGAGACCGCATGCCCCAGATTGACTTTGTAGATCACTTCTATGCAGAGTTGGAATTTATAGTGAGTATTTTAGATAAACACATGCAATAGAAACTTCCCAAGAGATTACAGATTCTTAGAATTTTACAGATTATGAAAGTTTATGGAAACATCTGTAATGCAGCTGTGATAAAGTTTGTTTACTTTTATCAACTTTAGAAGTTCAAGCATGTTTACTGCTGTCGTCAGGGTTTTTACCCCATGCCGAGATAGAAGTTAGCACTGACCTGTGGTGGACATGGGAACCACTTGGTTTGGTAGTCATCTTGAGAAGGCTTTGGTTTTTGATGACATCCCGTGTAAAACTGGGCTGTGCTGGCCCAGACGGCAGTGGTGGGTGTGGATCATGACTAGGGGAGACTCTGGAAACAGACAAACCTTCCAGATGTCTAGAGAATGTGGACTTGCGGCGGCCTGTGCTTGCCGTTCTTGTGTCTGTATCTGTCCTGCTTTGACTTTCATGGTTGCTTTAGGGAAGGGCCCGAGGACCTGTTTCTTAGATTGGGAAATAAAATGGAAGTTAACGTTTTTCTGGAAGCCTTTTAGTTGGTATTGGCTTTTCTGTGAGAGAAAGAGACCGAGAAGCCGTCTCAGTCCCTTAAGGCCGACTGTGGGTGGGGGCGGCCTCGAGGATGTGGCTGAGAGGTAACGGAAAGCAGATTCATTCATGGCTCTGGTGAGCTTCAGTTATGAAACGGGCCTCCAGTGCCCCAGTCAGCAGCCTGTGAACCATGCCTGACTGAATGGGTCTTGGTTTTGAAATTTACAGATTGCCTGGATCCCCACTGTCTCCTTGGCCTTCTTCTCAGATGCAGCTGTTTTTGTTACTACATCATTTTGTGTTTTAACTGGCTGGTTACTTTCCCAGTCCCTTTTATGGTGAATAATGACACATGGAGCTTGAACACCCAAGTGTGTGGCTAATCAAACAGGAAATCTCAAGGAAGCACAGAGAAACAAAAGACAAGACAGGAAAGGTCATTCATGAGCCTAGGCAGTAGACATCTGCGGGAACATCTGACAGCTTGAGACAGGCTGGAAACTCAACCAGTGGAATGTTTTATGTGGGACTTGCTGTTTTTCTTATGCATTGGAAATATTAAGCCTTAATAAATTAGATAGAAGTGAAGGTGAAAGAGAGAGAGAGAGAGAGAGAGAAAAGAATGTGGCATTCTTGCCTTTCAAACGGGAAGGCAGCTCTGGCCGCAGGGTGCCTTGGATCTAAAAGTCTGATGTGTCCTGTCTGAAGCAGCAGTGAAGCTGCATGTGGGGTGAACGAGTGACTGGAGGTGACGACCGGGTTAAAAGATGGCTTTAAGCAGTGCCTGAGGAATAGGAGGTTAAAAACAATTAGGCGGCACGGCTATCATTGTAGCGGGAGGATTTTGACTTCCAGGCAGCCTGGGCTGCATAGCTAGTCTATAACCAAAGAACCAAAGAGAAGAAGAAAGAAAAATGTGGTCTAGTAGGAGAGCAAACCTATCAACAGATCCCTAATGCTAATCCTGGGACACAGAGTTGTGACAAGAACAGAAAACACCATGGGAACCGCGGAAACTCCAGTTACCTACAGAGATGTCAGCAGTCCGTATGAATACTACAAAGACAGTCCATATAAATGCCTTCTCAGAAGCAACTGTCTGGTGACCTTTAAGATTTATTTATTTATATGTATATGAATACACTGTTGCTGTCTTCAGACACACCAGAAGAGGGCATCAGATGCCCATTACAGGTGGCTGTGAGCTACCATGTGGTTGCTGGGAATTGAACTCTGGACCTCTGGAAGGAAGAGCAGTCAGTGCTCTTAGCTGCTGAGCCATCTCTCCAGCCTGTATAGAGATTCTTGCCTCCTCTGATCAGAGACTTGTCAGGACCAGCCATTTAAATGCTATCTTCTACATAATAATGAAATTAGGAAGCTACAGAGCAGAACTGCCCATTAAGCACCAGGAGGTGATGCAGATGTGAAGGGAAGGAGCTTTGGGCCTCTTAGGTGGAAGCTGAGGCAGTGCTGGTTGTGTGCCTGGCTCTGCATTTCAGTCACAGTGGGCTTCTGCACACCACAGAGATGCTCTCTTCCCCCTTGACTGCCCCCTAAATGCAGCTGCTAAAGGTCTAGTGGAGTTTCAGCTCTTCCCGGAAGACCACTGATTTCAAACTCTCCTTCATCGTATTTGTATTTGTCTTTATGTTATGCCAGATCTATAGTTCATCTGATTCTGAACTTGAGGGGAAAGGCTGCAGGCCTGTGAGGTGAGGGGTGTGGTACTGTCGCCAGGATTTACCCCATTAGATGAATACTCCGATGCTAATATAAACTCAGTGATTTCTTAGTCCCTCTTATGAAATATTTAGAATATCTATTATGCAGGAGACACTGTAAAATTCGGGGACGGGGGAGAGAGGATCTGAGCTTTAAAATCTGGGTGAAATGATGCGGCACCGAGGGGCTATTAACTGTCTTCCTCCACTGGCTTTGTGTCTCTGGTGTACACACAGCCTGGTATCCTCTGTCTGGCAGTCTGTACTCAGAAAAGCTCGTTGGATGAATGAATTCAATGGAGACTTCTGTGACACTGTGACCACTGTGTACAGATGACCTCAAGAAGCAGCAGCGGTTTGTTTATGTTTTCCCAAGATGGAGTTTCCCTTTAGATAGGGTTGGAGTTGGATGTCTGGGGTAGGTTGGAGTACGTGGTGTAGCTTCTGCAATAGCATAGCACTAGACCCCTGTACCAAAGAACCCCAACAAGAAAGTCATCTACCAAACATTGATACCTGGTTTTCTTTTATGTGGTGGGTCTGTGGTGAGTGGTTCAGGGCTATCTGGATGTGGGATTATGGTCCTCATCTGCCATTCCTTAGAGGGCCTTCCTTGTTTACGGTTGATTTTGAGGGATGAGCACTTCTCGCCTCCTAATCGGTGCACACTGTTGAGAACTGTGTGTCTTAAGTGTTAAGACTAAGACCTGATGTGGCGCACATCATTTGCACTGCTATGACAAGGACAATGAGAACAGATTTTGGCAGACAGCAGTGCATAGCGACGTTTCTCCCTGAGCTGTGCCTGCCAACTCCTGTGTGGCAGTACCCACTTCCCCCACATGGTGGTCTTTTTGTGGAGTCTTCCTCAGAGATCTCTTCTCATTTGAGGACAGTAGCTGGCATATCGTCAGTGAGCCCTAAAGATCCTAGATCTTCCTAGAGCCTCCTTCCTAAGGAAAGCCTACATTTTTCTCCTGCTACCTCAGCCTGACCTCCACTCCCTGCCTTGGCAGAATTTACTTTATTTTTATTTTTTTAATTTGAAACTTATCATTAACCAGGAGGTGGTGGTGCACGCCTTTGGTTCTAGCACTTGGGAGGCAGAGGTAGGAGTTTAAGGAGTTCAAGGCCAGCCTGGTCTACAGAGTGAGTTCCAGGACAGCTAGGGCTACTCAGAAAAAAAAAAAAACCCTGTTTCAAAAAACAAACAACAAAACAAAACAACCATGAACAAACAGAAAAGCCAATAACAACAAAAAGAAAGAAAGAAAGAGAGAAAGAAAGAAAGAGAGAAAAGAAAGCCAACTCCCCAAATTTCTTTACTTTTGAGAATTTCATACATGAGTTTTTCTTTGCTCTAATCCCTCTCAAATTTATGGTTTATTGTTTTAAAAATATTTTTATATATACACCTTTATAAATACAAGCTGCTGAGCTCTATAGTGTTACCCACATGTATGTGTTTAGCACTGGCCACTTTGAATTGGGTGACCCGCTAGGGTGCTTGTCCTTGAAGAAGGCCCATCCACTCTCAGCAGCCATTACTTGCCTTCAGTTCTTCATCTGGATGTGGGGCCTTGAGATTTCCCCCATCCATGTTAACCTGTTAGTTGCTGCTGCTTTCTTTGCATGTCTTCTTTAGCTAACCCCATCGTTGGGATGATGTGGGTCCAGCTTCCCTGCCATGGGGAGAAGACACAGTCCCCCAGGAGGCCCTCTGTCTCCTACAGTCTGTTAGCCTCAGAATTTACCTTTTAATGTGATGGTTTCACTCTTGGTTCTCAGCCCCTGCCTTGACTCCGAGATCTTACTTATTGGGTTGATGCACACCTGAATCGCCAGGCTATCCATGTCAGATCCATCTTGGGGGAGCACATCTGTCTACAGGATACAGCTGCACAGGACAAGTCTTGATTTAGTCAACAGTTCTGATTCTGTTTACCTTCAGCAATGATAGAAGAATCACAACCGTTTTAAAATCCAGATGTGTTTTAGAAATACCACTCATTATGTCATCCACTGGTTACATGACCACACAGTCACCTTTCTGGAATCTTAGCATTAGGAACATATGAAATCAGCAGATTTAGCAAAATGGTTGTATATTACAGTGTACATATATTGTATATGCCATAACTGACATTTTGGCTGTGAAGTATGTTCACATGAAATAGGGTGATTAAAGACCAAGATAGCCTCACACAGGATGTATTCTACTAAACAAAACATCTATGCTTTAAAACTTTTTAAAACTTAGAGTCATAGATAGAAGATCATGGGTGCATACCACATTTGGTTGCACTTATAAGTTGTACCACTTCTACGGTTAGTGGTGTGTAAACATTTAACATAAAACCAGCAGTTGATGAATTGGTTATTATCCAAGCAAATGGATAAAGCTCTGTAATACTCACTTCTGCACGGCTGGGGAGATGGCTCAGCAGTTAAGAGTACTTGTTGCTCTTGCAGAGGACCTGGGTTCAGTTCTCAGCACCCACATGGTGACTAGCAACCATCTAAATAAACTCTAGTTTCAGGGATTTCAATGCCCTCCTGACCTCTAAGGCACCAGGCACACATACAGTGCACATGCAAACATGCAGGCAAAACATCTATACACATAAAATAAATGAAAGCCAAAGTTCTGTTACATTGAAAGGATGAATTTCTTTCTTTTTCTTTTTTTCTTTTTTAGTATTGGGGATAGCTTTGAACTCTTGATCCTCCGGCCTCAACGTCCCACGTGTGGGATTACAGGTTTCATGCGCTTCTGGAGAATCAAACTCCAGGCTTTCTGTTTGGCAGGCAGGCATCCTGCCACCTGCACACAGACCTGTATTCAGGTTTTTGTGGAGGACCAGTTTCACCTCTAAAGTTCACTCTAGTTCTGCTGAGAGCTTGGTGTGTTAAAGCTGCTTCATTTGAGATACCTTCTGAGTCGGAAGTAGGTTTGCTTGCCTGCAGACGCTGATACGGGTGTCATCTGTGCTCTCTGCTCTTTTTTTTTTTTTTTTTTTAAAGAAAGTGAGTATTTCTAGGAACTCTTAAGTTACCGTTCTCAGGAGTGGTCCTAAATGCTCATGCCAGTAGGTTTCTCTTATCTTCTTTTTGCTTTCTAAAGGATTGTGATCTCTTTGAATTGACTTCTTTTACTTCTGTTTCTTGGAGGTTTCTTGGTCTGATTTTCTTCATTTGCTCAGAAACCTAACCCTTTGCTCGGATGCACTGTGTGGTCTTCTGGGCTTTACTGTCCCAGCTTCTTTGGGAATGAAACCTCCTTCTCTGTAAACCTTGCTCCACTTTTCTGCCAGTGTGATAAACAGTGTTTATTGTGCCTCTCATCGGCCCTTGGAGGTTACTTAGCATCTTCTTTGGGCGTCTCCTCAGAGAGTCTTGAATATATTGGTTTTATTTCCAATTTTTCCAATATTGACCATGTTGGGGACAGGAGCTGTGTTTGACTGAACTGTTGGGTCAGTGGTTTAGAGCTTAGGTCTGGACTTGTGAAATGGGAGGCATCGGCTGTTCTTCCATTGTCTTGATGAATCCGAAGTTTTCATTCTAAATGTGACAGTGAGGCACAGGGGTGAGTTCAACAGTTAAATATGTCCAGACCCTGCCTTTGGAAGAGTGAAAGAGGTACATTCATTCAGTGTTGGAGATAGGCCATAGAATTATTTTCTCACAGTTTTAAGAATCTCTTGTGCACAACGGGAGACCTGCCTAGGCGTTTGTTCTGTTGAACTTCCACTCAGAACAAGAAAAGAGCTGAAACCAACTGTAGACTTGTTTCCTTTAAGAAGCCTCTCCCCCCCACCCCCCAGAACTCATAATACCAAGTTTCTTTTCTTAGGATAGCAAAATTTCTCAGGCGAAGGCTTTCTGTTTCTGTTTTATTAACTATAAAGTCCTAGGCACTAGGGATGTAACTAACTCATTGGTAGAGTTTGTGTTTCGCGTGTATCATCAGGCCTTGGGATCGGTCCCCAGCACTGTAGTCTCCCCCATGAGTTCACACAGACTAACACACATGTACACACATCCATATATTCTATATATTCTAAATTGCTGCATGTGCGTGTGTGTGTGTGTGTGAGACAAAGTCTTACTATAAGGTCTAGCCAGGGCCTTGAACTTGATCAAACTTGGAACTTGATATGTAGATCAGACTGGCCTCTGCCTCCTCAGTGCTGAGATTATTGGTATGGTCATTATGCTGTGTGTGTGTGTGTGTGTGTGTGTGTGTGTGTGTGTGTGTGTGTGTGTGTGTGTATGTTATTGAGACAGGATTTGTCTGTATAGTTCTGGCTGTCCTGGAACTCACTCTGTAGAGCAAGCAGGCTGTCCTGGAACTCAGAGACCCATCTGCTTCTGCCTCCTGAGTGCTAGGCTCAAAGGTGTGAGCCACCACAGACCGCTTCTGTTTATTTTTGAAATAAGGATCACTAAAGCTTCTCTCTGTCTATAGTATTCATTCTTAATCCTGACCACCAGTGGCCCTGGGGATTCGTCTTCACAGTTGAAATCCTAGTTAACCGAAATGCTTCTCTAGAACTTATCAGCAGCCAACTAACTTGTCTCTGAGTTTCCTTGTCTTTAGATATAACATGTGATTTCCGGTTGCTTAGTATGAATTGTCTGTTTTTACATAGAGGTAAATACAAGGTAAAATAATGGTTTGCTTGTTCAGCAATACAATTTCGGTGCACAGGAATGTTTAATAGATTGTGGAATAAAAAGCTTCCTTAGAAAGATGGCAGGATCTTCCGGAGTGTCCCTAATCTCCACTGGACTTTAATGTTTCCTTCTTGCTTTTGAAAGAAGTTGGTTTTGTCCTCTCTTCCTAAAGAGCAATGTTACTGCTTGGCTTTGAGCCTTACAGAAATGCTACTATGTACCTAGTCATGGTGAAGCCTTAACAGTTTCCACTTTCGACAGCTTTTCTAAAGGCAGCTCATTCTTTCTCCCGCCAGTGCAGTGAAGGTTACAGTGTAGCTAGATCATCTTGCTGGCTGATTTTGTTGTATGGGAGTAATGCCCCTGTGGATATCTTCACGCATGCTTCCTGGTGCTCACATAGGAGAGAGTCTCTGCAACTTGGTGGTGCACTCACAACAATGTGTGTCTTCAATTTTATGAGATAATACTGATTTTTCCCCCCCTGGGGTGGTATCAGTTTGGATGTCCACCAGCAGTGCTGGCAAGCTAGCTGGTCTACCCCTGACACTGGAAATTCTTAAATGTACCAACTCATTAGTATAAGATTGTGTCAAAGTGTTTTGCATCTAAAGTTTTCTTTCCATGTCTTTCTGGATCTTCCCTATTTCTTTTCCTGTAGAATGTTGCTTCATGGTTTTTGCCTTTATTGCTTGGTAGAATTCTGCAGGTACGTTGCTACTGATTCGTCATTAGCTCTGCATTATGTCTGAATGTGATTTGTCTTCTTATTTTTTCTACTTTTTTTTGATATTTTCTTTTTTAAATATCTGGTTTTTTACTATATGTATGAGTGTGTTGCTGGATTCGTGTCTGTGTACCACATGCGTACCTGGTGCCCTCGGAGGTCAGAAGAGGACAGCAGACTCCTTGGAATTAGAATTAAAAATGGAAATGATTCACCATGTGGGTGCTGGGAATCGAATCCAGGTCTTTTACAAGAGCAGCAAGTGCTCTTAATCACCAAGCCATCTATCTGTCCAGCCCTGTTGGGCGGTGTTTCTTAATTTCAGTATGACCATATTTATTAGTACATTCTTTGGCAGTCAGCCCTTCTGTGTCTTATGTAAGAAATCTTTGTTTCTTTTTAAGATCTAAGGTTTGGGTTTTCATTGTGTGCATTTTCCTTACTGGCGAGTGCAAGTCCTTTTCAGATGTATTCTATTTTAGAAAGATCTTAGTTATATTTAGGACTTTTTCTTCCGTGTAAATTCTAGAATGAGGTTTCTCAGAAACTTCTTTGCATCTTGATTTAATCCATACTGACTTGATGCCCATTTGGTTTGCGTTAACGTTCAGATATTATTGAGTTTGTCATAAACTTGTCATAATTTACATGTTTTTAAGTAATTCCAATAATGTTTTATAATTTCAACCTCAAGAGTCTTGTTTTTCTGTTGGATTCATTCCTGGGTTCTTTTTTATTGCTGACTTAATTTCAAAGTAAACCGTAATCCTTTGTAGCAGTGTGCAGAAAAGTGTAGCTTTTAAAATATGGGGCTTCAAGGGATTTGTTTAATTCTCTTCTTTTGATCATTTATCTTTAGATTCATTCAAGTTTTTTATGTAGACAGTCATCCATAAAAATAATAGTTTTATGTCTTCGTGCTAATCATATTCAGAACTGCGGATTCTGAAATCTTATTTATAATCTAAGTTTGGTACAAATAGTGATGAGGCTTATCAGGTGTCATGGCAGACACTGATCACAGCTGCTCGGAGAGATACAGGCAAAAGCATCAAGAATTCAAGGTCACCCTCAGATGGAGGGCTGCCTCTGCAGACAAGAGCAACAGAAAAGGAACAAGTGACAGAATTGTTGGGGCTGGGTACAGGCTTTCAGTCCCCACAGCATATGGTGTCTCTGAGTCGGATTCTAAGTTTTGGGGATAGGTAGGTCCATGTGTCATCCAGCTGTAGGTCCTGAGACGTTGCCAGTAGAGTATGCTACGGTCCCCTTAGGAACAGCTAGGGTATGAAACAGAGAAAGCAGTCCCATAAAGCAAAGAATTGCCCAAATTCCATTCAGCTTCAAGTTCTCACAAGATATTGTGCCATTAAAAACCAGAGTATAACTACCTGAGTCTAGAACATAACTTTGATACATAGACACACACACATATAACTTTTCTCAGATTTTATTATACATAATTTCCCATGACTTCACTACTCCGTGCACATGTGTGTGTGTGTGTGTGTGTGTGTGTGTGTGTCTGCCCACGCGCATGCACACGTGCGTGTATTAACTGAGGACTGAGTTACCCATGAGAACAGCTTCCTCTTCCTGCAGCATCTGGCTGTTGTTGCTTCAGCTGCACTCAGTATGCGCCAATCCATCTGTTTTTCTGCGATTCCCATGGAGACTGAATCTGTATAATTTGCATGTTCTTATTGTCTCTTTCTCCTAACATTTTTTTTTACTGGCATTTTTTAAGCCGAGGTCTGTGTCTTCCAGGATGGGGTGGGGAGCTCATTACATGTCGCCGGGTGGGTGAACCAGCTGACCCACTGAGAGGATTGGCAGCTTGCACCTTGATCTCTCAGAGTGAGCTGCTGCAAACCAAACCAAAGTGTGGCTTCCATGCACTCACCAAGCTTAGGAGGACAGGGTTGTACACTCTGAGTGTCCCTAACTCTCTCCCTACGAAAGCTTCGGCTATGCACAGCCCAGCTGCCAGCCGCTTTTCAGTCAGTGCCACAGGAAGCAGAATCAGCCAGCTAATCCTTTCCCAAGTTCCCGACTTGAGATGTTGTAAGATGCAGAAATGGTAGGCTGTGAACTTTAACTTGTACTGCCATAAGGGGCAGAAACAGTAAGTCTCTGGCGTTACTGGGCTGGAGAATCTGCCTTCGTTCCTTTCTGGAAGGGTTCCTTTCTGAACTTGTGGATTCCCTGGAGAAGTTGGACTTCTCTTTGGCTTCAGCTAGAGCGCTCCGGGAGAGGAGCCAGAGATGTCCCGAGGCTATGCATTTTTTTGTGTGTGTGTGAGAACTGTAGTTTGGCAGACATTTTAAAATGAGTTACCAGCCCAGGAATCTTGTGTCTGGGTGCTCAGGCTCCTTCCAGCTGGTATCCTCAACTGTCTACTGAGTGGTAGACAGGTGCAGGCTGAGTTTTGGCAGGGCTGTCACTGGGGACTGTAAGAGAGCAAGCTGTCTTCCTGTTCCTGGTATCTGTAGGTTCCTAGTGAAAACCCCTGCTTTCAGAACCAGCCCTGGCTTCCTGGTTGTTTCCCAGAGATTCTGCATTGAGACCCCGCCATCTTCCAGCATGTTCGTGTCCTTTGGCCTCTTCCTCCCCCCTCTTCTTCTTCTTCAGAGTCATGCCATTGGCTGGCCTCTGCCCCTCAGCACTCTTACTCATACTAAAAGTGCTCATTTCAGTTACCTTACCTTCTAATCCAGAGCGAGCATGCGCACCAACTGGCTCCTTTGGTGGGTGTCTCAGATTACTCCTTTAGCTGATGATAAGCAGCTTGAGAGCCGAGAAGGCCTAACCATTTGTAATTCCCAGTGGTGTTCATTAACTAATTTAGATTCTGTGACCTTTGCTGTGTTTACATTTTCGCCTCCAGACAGAACACAGTGTGTTTGGAGGGGTGATGCTCACAGAGGCTGGAACTCAAGGAATGATTGTCTTGATCTTGGGGTTTGCTAACACAAGCACAGGTGAAGGCCCCAAGAGGCCCACATAGTGATCACTCCATTGTTCCAGAGCTTGGCTCCGGTTTTCAGGGGTTCTGCTTCTTCGCCGGGAGGGCGAACACCAGCCGTGTCCAGATTTGTGTGTTTATATTTGGAGGATGAGAGTGCTGAAGTCCAGTTTCTCATTAGGGCTTCACGGCACAGTAAATGGAAAAGCCTGAGAAACTTGTAAGTCTGGATGTGTCTCCTCCTGCTGAGTTTTGTGGTGGCTGTCCCGAGTGTGTGCACTCTTGTGTCTCCTCTTGTCTCTCTAACTCACAAGTCCCAGCCCTCATGAACTCACTTCTGCTTTAATAACACGCCACTGTGTATCCTGTAGCCAAATCTAGTCACTGTCAATTTCTTTGGTAAATAGGACACTTTTCTTACCATAACGCCCACATTCCATTTCCTTTTGTAACAAGTGTCATTTTCGGTATATACTTCAACCCTTACAAATGGTTGTGAGCCAACGTGTGGTTGTTGGGAATTGAACTCAGGACCTCTGGAAGTGCTCTTAATCAGTGAGCCATCCCTCCAGGCCCCAATATATTTTATTGCTTTTATTTTATGGGCATTAGTATGTTTTTGCCTGCACATAAGTCTGGATTAGGTTGTGAGATCTTAGAATTGTAGACAACTATTAACAGTCAGTTGTAACAAATATTGAAACTTACGGTCATTTAAAGGTAAACATTTTAAATCAAAAGAAAAAAAACCATAAGTATTCTTTCCCAGGAATCATTGTAAACGACAGCAAATGCCAGGAAGCAGTGCCATAAGGACACTATATAGGAACATCTGTTGTTGTTTCTCATTATGGATGGTTGTGAGCCACCATGTGGTTGCTGGGATTTGCACTCATGATCTCTGGAAGGAGCAGTCAGTGCTCTTAATCTCTGAGCCATCTCACCAGGCCCCAATATATTTTATTGTTTTTATTTTATGCACATTGGTATGTTTTTGCCTTCACACATGTCTGGGTTAGGTTGTCAGATCTTAGAGTTTTAGACAATTGTTTTTTTCTTTTTTCTTTTTATTTTTTTTACAATATCTCAAGTGGGATTTATTTGGTGGACCTCAATAAGTTCTCAGAACATTTGCTGTAACTCAGGTAGAAATAGGCGAGTATTCACATTAGTCTGTAGTCCAAAAAGGTATTTCAACTAAAATATGTCAATTCTCACATCTGCAGTGGCTTAGAGATAGTTGGTGGTCAGTATTGTGTTTCTGTAGCTTCTTCAAGCAGAGGTACAGTGCTCAATGCTTTAGAGGGTTTTGCAAATTCATTTCCCTTTTGTTCAACAATGCCTCATCTCCACTATGTAAAACCTGGTCTCCAGTGCCACTATCTATTATCTGCCTTACATTAGGTCTTACTTCAGGGCTATTACACAAAGTGATTACGTTATAAAAGGCCTCCAGATCACTCAGTTTAAATGTTACAGATGGCTTCAGTACTGATTCAGGAGTAAGGGAACTTCCTCCAATGATTCTCAGGTTGATAAATTTGATTTTCCAAATATTTTCCACAAAAGAGCTTCGGATAAGTCCAAAAATTTGCTCAAATGTGCCCAAACAAGAATTTCCTCGGTGGACAGTCCCTGCAACTCCAACCATAACTAATCCATGAGGAGAAGACACACATTTTGGTCCTTGAGAATCAAGGTTGGGACTGAGAAAGAGAAATTCCTCTTTAGCTAATGACAGTAAGCGAAGGCTCACGATTTCTGCTCCTTGGTAGTCTACCATGTTTTGTTCTGAGGTGTTATAATAAAACCTAAGCTTGGCGTCGTGCCAGAAGGGCTGTGGGCCCCAGTCGTTTTGAGGTGGGCCCAGAAAAGGATTCTGAGAATTAAGAAGTTCAAAGAACCAGTGACAGAATTCTTCTCCTAAGCGACGAAAATCAACCTTTTCAGCTGCTTTATCTTCCTTTGCCTGCTGCTCCAAGAGCTGGATGTCCTCCGTCTCTGTAACTGGCTCTGCTGTGTCCTTCAGTTTTCGTGACTGTTTTCCCCAGTAATCTTTTGCATACTGAATAAGATTGTGTTTTTCAGCAGTTGGAGGTACAACCACCCCTTGCTTTGCCAAATACTTAAGTATGACTTCTCGGTGGACTTTTTTGAGCCTCAGAAGTTCTTCTACATTTTGGCTATACACTAATATTGCATGAATAGCATCTTGGCGGTCCACAGGCTGCACCAGGCGGTTGGTGATGGTGTCGCAAAGGGCAATGATCTCGTCGTTGTCCAGCAGGCCGAGTAGGTTTCGGCAGCCCTCCGACTCTAAGTGGCTGAGCCCCGACATCTCGCCCCCGGGGATGGGGGGGCAGAGGACGACGCCACCGGTGTCGCCCTCACGGCCCACAGGCCAGCCGGCGCCTAGACAATTGTTAACACACAGTTGTAACAGACATTGAACCAGGCGGTCATTGAAAGATAAATCTTCAATTGAAAGGACGCAAAATCTTCAAATGAAAAGACGAACAAAATCCATAAGTATTCTTCCCCAATGATCATTGTAAACCACAGAAACAGGCCAGGAAGCTGCACTATAAGGACACTATCTAGAAACATCTTGTAAATGCCAGAGGCACTGACAAATGCTTTCTTGACTTATCCTCTGGGCTCTGGTCCAGTCGAAATGAGCCTCCTTGTGTGGAGTTTGTGGTGGCTGTCCGGAGTGTGTCTCCTCTTGTCTCTCTAACTCCAAGTCCCAGCCCAAGTGAACTCACTTCTGCTTTTATAACACTCTGAGTATGACTATCC